>NC_084996.1:33741154-33901154 GCF_963854185.1 Sardina pilchardus
TGTCAGGAAATTAGGAGCATTTCTTTCCATCGTATCTCGCCGCCCCTCGCACGCCTCCATGTCTTGTAAAAAATGCACTCGCTCCCATTCCGTGTGCATCAGTTGCCGTGAAGGAAGTACAGCAAAGTGTTTCACCCTCCACAGCCCCCCTGCCCCTCCCCCTCTTGACTTCTCAACAAATGAATCATGCAAGCCTGATGGCACCTAATTACATTCTGCAGACAGACAGACAGACAGGGAAGTGGCTGGCGGTCCAGAGGTGCGTGGCGCTGGAGAAAGGCTCACCTACAGTATGAGCTGCTTAGCCGGCGCTGGCCATGATTAAAGTGGGGGCCGGCCAGGGGTGGGGTCCAGCGTGCGCGGGCGGGCGGGCGATCTGCGGGTGCCGCTCGTTTGTTGAAATTGTCGGCTCCCCTTGAATCCACCTACGGAGGCGATTGTGTGCCCACTATCCCAGTAATTACAGACCCCCTGCTGCCGCCACCGGCTCCCCTCACTTCCACACCCACTCTTCCTCGGTGTGCCTCTGTAATACCATTAGACTATTATTACACAAACACCTACACACACACACACACACACACACACACACACACACACACACACAATGATTTCCAGATACACACAAACACCAAACACAGATGCATGCACACACACACACACACACACACACACACACACACACACACACACACACACACACACACACACACACACACACAGGGACACACGCACACATGCACACAGGTACACAGCGCCAGCAAATATTATGTAGCTACATGTGCACGCAAGTACATGAATGGTCTGTTGAACACATAGTCAAACACTTACAGTATGCACACACACACACACACACACACACACACACACACACACACACACACACACAAATGCAAAGCCAGAAATGCTGAACATGCTCACAAAACAGCCATGAAAACCTACCAAAAGTACAGATACAACATAGTTCCACATGCACAGGGTAGGCGATACTAAAAGGGGTGCAATATTCATCAGAAACAAACACAAGCATGCACGGAAGCACACACTCACACACACGCATACACACACACACACACACACACACACACACACTCACACGCACTTGCACACAGATGGCTGCAGTCACAATATTTTAGATTTAGGCTAATAATTATCTGTAGGTGGTGCTTCCAACTGTTTTGGAGGTTTAATCATGATCCAGCATGTCCATTAACCTCGATCAGTAAATTCTTTGTGAGCAGATTAGCTTGACGTGATAATCACGGTTCATTAAGATATGAATTGATTCATGAGGTCCTGTAGGGCTGTGGGTTTTTTAAGTAATTATTCTTCCTTCATTTGGAAATGATGAAAATGCTAATAGGTTGGGGCTGTTTTGTTTCAGCCCGAAATAATAACTTTCTGCTTCAAGCTGTTGTTTGGCAGTTCGGCTGAGCTGTGTTGGTACAGTATGTGTGGTGGATTAAAGAAAATGACTTGTACACCACAGCGGCTCTGTGAGCAGAATATTCCCAATTTTTCCCAATCAACTCTCCATTTGAACACTTCAAACAGTGGACGTGCACCGTGGTTCAGGCCGCACCCCTGAGTGGAGCTGGAGCTTGAGCTTGATTGGAGGAGTTTGGGGATGAAGCGAGTGGAATGAGGAGTGCAGCCAGGGATGACAAACTCAATCATCTTTGGCTTGGAGCTCTTTGAAGCCACTGTGGTGTCCGAATCGCCTCCACTTGTTCACTGAAAAAAGAAAGGATTCAAAGAGGAGAGGGGAGGAGTGGGTGGAGAGATGCATGATACAATAGCAACAGATACACACCCGCCTCTGAGAGAAAGAGAGAGAGAAAAAAAAACACCATCCTCAAGAGAATGAAAGAATGCCCTAACAGAAAAAGCAACCCAAGCTCAGTTAATCTCCTTGTATGTATGGCCCTTCACAGTTCATTCGACTCCAAGAAGTAGCTATCCAGTGATAAGGCTCTGTTTTCACAATCTCTTTTGCTGGAAGCTTTGGGTTTCACAGAGCACTGTCCTTTTACATAAGATCATCTGTGTTGTGCATGGAAAGGTTCTTCAGTCATCGCCATAGTCTCATAATCATAATAGTCATTTAGGCCCCTTGTGTTGTTATTTGGAAATATACCATTTATTTACAGAGCTTAGTAAAAGGGTGTTTTTGTTTGTGTTGTCAGAATATTTTATTTGTAATGCAACAGAGAGCAGGACAGTATTAGGTCGAGTAGCTCCTCTAAAAGATCTGCTCAACCTTAACCTTCCCAAGGTCACTTGGTTCATGTGCTCGCCTATACCATTACCAAATATTATGTTAACATTCTCAAACTTTAATGAGGATGCCTCCAGGCCTGGGTGGCCAGTCAGACACTTGAGATGTCTGTTTGTAACCTCAGCTAGAGATTTGAGATGCACCTTAAGCTGCAGAGTGTTCCTGACCAGACAGAAGGGTCAGATCACAGACCAACTGCTCGGTAATATGTATCTACTCAAAATCTAATTCAACTTTCACAAAGATTATTAGTTGGTACATACAGTACACATGAATTCCCCCTTGGGGATCAATAAAGTATCTATCTATCTATCTATCTATCTATCTATCTATCTATCTACATAAGATAAACCCCTCTTATTACTTTGAATATCAATCTGAGATCTCTACAGGTAAGGCAACACCATTGGAATAGAAAAGAGAAAACCTCTTTGATCAAAAAAAATGATTTCTTTTTTTATCTGAAAAGAAACTGAAGAAATTGAAGATTTGTCAGTTTGAGAAATATAACCCCTGTGTTTTTAATAATTCCATGCTGCATAAGTTTTCATGATTTTGGAGGATAGAAGTACATAATTCAGCAAAATTGAAGTTTCCTCAAGTATGAGTGTGATATTTCCCAGTTATATCTCAGCAGCACGCTTGGTTTCTTCTGTTTGATGTTTAATCTACAGCTCCGAGTGGATTCATTAGACAGAACTCCTCAGATCAATCTGGAATTAGCCTCACACACCCCCATTCGCATGTGTCACCTTGACTGGCAGGCTGAAGTGAGAAATTAGCTTCTGACCACCAGACGCGGTGGTTAACTCTTGCCATACAGGAGCTCTCATCAGATCTCATCCTGCCAGAGTGGAGGGGAGATGGGACAGCTCATTTGCCAGACGGCTACTTTCTGACCCGTGTGAGCAGACACAAGGCTGCTGGAGCCCCTCTCTCTCTTGGACATTTGACTTGCACCACCTCCAGCCTCATCTGAACACTCCCGCCGTTAAGGGCTGTTCACATCAGGAACATCATCAGCATCCATATCTCTCCTCGTGTTGGTGAATGTGATTCTGATTGGCTGTCAGCTTTTATCATTCCTAAAATCGCTCTGAAAGTGATGCCCAATAATATTGTTCATGTCATTATATCGTTCTAGTTTATGTGTGGCCATCCATATGAGCTAAAACGAAACTTTGTTGTTGTTATCATTCCAGTTCTCGTTGTTGGTGTGAGTGGCCCTTTAGCCTGTCTATCTCCCCCAGCACCACTCAGAGGGCCAGGGGTCTTCTTCATGGGAAATTGGAACTGCTGCGTTGTGTCAGGTGCGACTCATAAGGGGAGGGCCACGGTGCCCCATGTGGCTGGCCAGCTAAGAGAGATGTGAAGTGACAGAAATGCCTCAGTTGGCGCCAGTCAGTCCCGCTCTCAAGGATGCATGAGTTATTTCCCACCCCAGTCACAGCTTAACACATTTTCAAAGACCCTACAGATCTTATATATTTCACTGCACTGGGGACCGTTCCATGACAAGCTTCACAGCTCACATCCAGCTCTGGCTGACATGTTATATGACGCCATGTTCTGCGAAGCTAGATCTTATAAATGTTGAATGTCCTCAGCGTATGAATTGTCCTGACCTGTCAGTGTGGTATATGTCATTACATGTACTGCAGCGTGTCTATATTCTCCCTCAGAAGATAAAAAGGGAAACATTGCATTGGACAAGAAAAACAAAATCTCTGCCAGATGAAATGTTTTGCATTTACATTAATTTACAACCAAATGGATATATTTACATACATGTCATTACTTTTGGTCACGGGTAATTTGAGGAAAAGGGTTGAATGTTGAAAGCTAGGGGCGGGGGAATACTTAAAAGTGTTTGGGAAATCTTTGTCTGACTGCAAATTTGTGATAATGAGCTCTTACCATTCAGACAGCAATCAGACATCGTCTGATATGACTGATGTTGTGTAACATTACTTTTCTGTTTTCATCATTGGGAAGAATGAACCAAACACAACAACTGCAGCAAACATTTTTTATTATTTTTCTTGTTGACTGCAAGTTCTTAAAGAGCTAAAAGAGTCATTATGGGGGTCTTAACAGGCAAATACAAAGCACCAACATCCCACCACTCTCCTCCACATCAAAGGCGATTTGTAAAGCGGTTGTTACCCCAATGGGTCTCCTCCCCACACCACGCCACCCCAAAAGAGCTGTTAAGACCTCCATCAAGCAAATGGCCTGAATTTTTGACAGGAATTCATTGATGACGTGACACACAAATAATGTTGTTGAAGGCGGGAGCGGGGCGGAGAACCTGCTGTGAAGGAGAATTGTATATTTAGCTTAACATCTGCTCACCCTCGTACCCCGAGGGGCATCACGTGGCACTGTGGCAGCCGCCACTGCATTGGAAAGCCTCTCACCCAGTTCCACAGTTGACACTCGGCACATTCATCATTCATGGGATCTGTGGGAGTCGTGTTTTGCTTTGTAGCGATGTCAATAACAGAGCAAACACAGCGCTGCGCTCAGTGCACTTGTTCTGAACAAATAAGATAAACCACAATACACAAATGAAGAAAAGGCAAAAGATAACAAAGGTATAGTGGAGACACAGCACGGCTGTGATGGTCTGTGTTACAAATCAAATTTCGCCAGAATTTCCTGTCAATCTTATCCTATATGAAGTGGTTTGAGGGTGTGTGTGATTTTGGTGAAAGATTGTTGATATTTTAGCCAATCAAATTGCCAATCCAATCTCTTGCATGCTCTTGAATGTTGGTGTTGATTGGATAGAATAGTCTAAGGCTCAGCCCGAGTCACTTTTTTTCCCCGCTCACCGAGCCAAGACTGAGTGCACACACAGAATGGACAGTGCAAGGACCCTCAAGTGTGTTGAGTTTGACAAAAGGCGTATTGAATTACAATCGTGGACACTCATGTTTTCAACCATGTTTGAAATGCTATTGTAGCAGCAGGGTTTTGATTAGAGGAGATGAAAGCAGTTGAAAGGATGAAAGGATGCATGTCAATAAATAATTTAGCTATACATAAAACGCAAACATGAGATTTGTAAAAACAAACATGGTATTCACAGTGAATGAACAAGAAGCTAAAAGTAGAGTTCCGTAATGGTCCAGGTTGCCCTCATACTCTTGGCTGAGAAGACATGCATGACACTGATGGAGGAGATGATTACCTCTCCACTATCTCATAGCATGGGAGAGAGAGACATGTGGGAATGTGCTGCTCACGCTGTCCCTCAGGCCTGCAGTCCTGTCGCAGGGCACACTCATTTGCTTTCCTTCTGTAGCCCTAACTGCTAGGATTGCATTGGGGTTTTTTTGTTTTCTTAACATACAAAGGTATTCAACTGACATTGTCTTACATTTCTCTCATACTCACTTACTCCCTATATTCCTATTCCTTTTCCTATTTTTCCTATAAGAGGAAAAAAGAGAAGTCAACTCCAGATGAACCATCCATTAATCATCCAGATCAGCTGTTACCCTGGGTGTGCTGAATGATGATTCCCAGTTGGTCATAAATTGGAGCCGTGTGCGTGTGGCCAATCGTCCATTATTAGCATAGGTAATGCCCCCTGAACACTATACTACAGGGCAGATGCTGTGCCATGTGCACCTCCTCTGGCACATGCCCAAAGCATCTCAAATCTGTATGGATTCATTCAGAAGCCGAACACAGGCAATATCACCCAAGGCTATTTATTGTCTTACGGAATTGAGATCAAGGGACCTATAGTATTTCTTTTGGATAAACATTTGATCATTCATTTTTTCCTCAATAATTACAATTGTTGTGATATATTCATTTATATTCATTTCAAATTTCAAACTTAACTTGATAAGGGTGCTCTCGACAACCCCTAAAAGAGAAGTGAAAAGAAATAGGTAAACATTGGTCAAGCCCAAACATTTAACTAACACAATAAGAAAAGATTGTTCAGTAGGGATGATGAAAGGGGGCTCACAGGACACAGTGAACATGACAACATTCCCCAACAGCACGGTGGAGCCATGCAAATTTATTTTACGATTGCGAAGTTCATGTCAGAAACCACAATTGATGGTGAACTTTGATATGTATCACCTGTCCGTGACAATTCCATCAGATTTTATAGAGACAAAATTTGAATATAAATAAGGATTTAAATTCAGGTTCAATTCAGTACTACAACCTCAGATCTCACCTCCTGTCAGACATCTTGTATTCAGGGCAGTGTTGTTTTGTTTTTCTCTGTTTCTGACAGTGATATTTTATAGCTCAAAGCGGAACTTAATCATTTATATTCCAAAAGGGAGATGCAATCTATGGAATGTTATAAATTTGAGGATGACGGTTCACCAAGTGACTGTTAATAGTCTCTCAATGCCTCCAGGAGAGGACACTTCTTTCACTGTGCAGCCAATGCTTGTGTGCAGAGTTGTATTACTATTGCAGCCACAGTGCATGTTAATAATCTCTTGGCCACTCTTCCAGGCAAACTGAGAGTGTTATGGGTCTCTCAGATGGGGGAATAGGTACACTGGGATCCTACTCGAGACCCTTAACCTCTCGTGCTGATGTAGTTTCCATGCTTATCTACCTGCTCTGTGCAGTATGTGTGCTACTTGTCTGACCATCATTGAAGAGGCTTTATACTTCTCAGTTCGCCTTGGGCTTATATGTCTGAAACCAAATCATTGCTTCATCGCTACCTTACATACTGTATATAAAGTATTTATTGTTCTTCTAGGTCTTCTATTGCTCTATAGCTTAAATGTTATTCCACTCAAGTCACTTGAGCTAACACATTCCTTGGATATCCCCACTCATGGAATGCCTTTTGTTCAATCAGAAATGTAGGCTTACAAATTGTTCAACCAGACTTAAATGTTGTATAACTCAAAATAAACAGCAGACATAGGGTGTTTAAATATTTCACATAGTCTGCATTGGCAACATTGCATACGATTATGATACATGATAAAATACTTTTTCCTTGTCTTCAGTATTAATATTCCATCAATGAATACAACAAATCCCACAAAACAAAAGGACACACCCACTCAGCCACACCATTAATGCAGCTAGCAGGAGATCTGGCCATCTACTGTAGAGCTGACACAGGGCAGTGAGGAGGATTAGTGGAACAGGTTGACCTTGTGGAAAATGAGTTTTGGTGTGCTCGGCTGACTGTGAACCAGGAGAGAGACTTGCGGAGGGCTCCAGGTAGGCGGAGAGATGATTTGATAAGCTTCGGAGTTGGTGTAGCCACGGTTCACCCTGAGCAGACTTCATCCTCCCTAGGAGATTTACAGGGTTTCTCTCTCCATCTCTCTCTCTCTCTCTATCTTTCTTTCTCTCTTTCTCTCTGTTTCTCTCTCTCTCTCTCTCTGTTTTCGTTTTGGGGCTCCCCACTTGTTCAGACCCCTAACGGTAGTCTTGTTTCCACAATCACTCTGATTCATCGAGGAGCTACTCTGAAGGGTGGTTAATCCACTGCCCAACAGGATGATTCACTGACAAATATATTCAATAAACAATACCAAATACTCGCAGCATACATAGCCTGAGGTGTGTTTTTAAGCCTGTCTGTCCAATGACTTGTGCATTTATCTGCGGAGCTGTTGAAAGTGTCCGCTCACGACATATATCAGTAAAACTGTTGACAGTTAATTATGGCAGATGTGTATCTTTTTGGGCTCTGTGATGTTCTTTTCACTGAACTGCCCTTTTTGAAAGCAGCACCAGTGACAAAAAAAAGAGAAGAAAATCTGTTCCCTGCATGTATTCATGCTAATTGTTTGGGACAGACACCACCGGTGGCTAAGGGAAGATAATATCACGCTCTGATAATATGATTGTATCTGTGCTTTGCCCAGATTCTATTTGCACAGTAATTTGCCCCCAGGCTATGACACCAAATCACCTTTTGTGTGCTGTTTGAGAGATGCACTTCCACTCTGGCCTCCAACAAACATTAGCATTAGGACACAATGGCGCTGATTAGCATGTGCGCAGGGAGATGAGAGGCTGCCGGAGCTCCATTTCCATTCCAAACCCAGCCGTGGCCAGCATTTCAAAGCTCGTCTCCACCATCATTTACATTACTCATACCTCGGCTGAAGCTTTCTCTGCTTTTCCTTTTTCTTTTTTCCGTCGGTAACGTGTCGTTAGCCGACTCCTTGCTAACTGGAGAACCTTGGCAAATTGGTTTAGAGATGAGCCAGAGGAAAAGGGCTAAATGTATTTTCCAACTTTGATGTTGTACATCCATTAGGCTGTTTTTTGTCATTAACCTCGCCTCTCCCGTACATTCATATATTCTAAGTAACTACTTGAAAGTAAAGAGGAACAACCCAGAGTTCTCGTTGCCTTTATGAGAGCTTGTCTGGTAGAATGGAGGGGTGGCAAACTGCTGACTATCAGATTCTCCTCCAGCGATGTTTCTGCTTACCGATTCAGAGTGCATGGTGTAACTCATTGTCTGCAGCTGCTGCGGACCACCACTTTAATGTGTCTTTCAAATACCCTCTCTCTGTCTTTCACTTTCTCTCTCTCTCTCTCTCATTCGCTCACTCACTCGCTCCATCCTCCTCACTCTTTCTAATTCTCTCTCGAAGCACAGCCTACTTTTGTGCTTTCATTGCCGGAGGCAAGGGCCATTCTCCACAGAGACACAGAGAATCAAGACAACATTTTCTGTGAGGGAGAGGAAGCAAACAGGGAAGTCCAAGAGCATAAGACCAACATGTATGAAAACATGTATTACAAGTCATATTACAGAACTACGCATCATTTTATTTACATTTGAAATGTAGCTACCTATGAAAATCGTACTGTATGGGAACGTGAATGTATAGTAAGGTGTTTGACTTTTAAAAAAAAACAGCCCATTTGCCAGATAGAAATAGTTTAGATTTGGCACCCAATGTATTCTACATAGCCTTAGTTCCCATGTAATTAATAATTACAAGTAGAATGCAACGGTCAAGATGCACATGGCGGTAAGGCTAGCTTTGGGTTACTAGTTGGGGTTGCTTACATGGAACATTATATAGGATGCTTACATAAGAAGCATATTGTATGAGAACCCAGATACATTGCACCTATGTACCATTAATGAGGGTCCCAGGTTATGTATTCAAATAACATTAGCCTATAGTTTATGCTACTCCCGCTGTACTTTTCTCATGGAATGCAGTTGACTGCATATTTTAAATCATTGTGCGGGGCTGTAAAAATGTACTTAAAGATTACACAATCCTTCCATGGCGTTGCTAATGCATGCTTTTGGCCTGCTAGTGGCCCTCCATCACTCCCTCTGACTGCTGATCATGTAGATACTACACACGGTGTAGCTCAAGAGCCATTTTGGCCCTGGCTGTTTAATGCAGCTTTTTTTGCATAGCACCGACTATATTTAACATAGTGTGGTGAAGGCATAAATCTGCGTTAAGCATCATTTGCTCTGAGAGGAGGGTCTTTTCAGCGGCAAATGTGATGTACCTCCACAGAATGCCGTAAACCATGCCCCCCCCCCCCCACACACACACACCCCACCCCCAGCCCACAGAGTAATACTCTAATCAGCATAGCCTTTCATAGCCTGGCATAGCCACACTGGAGTTCTCATCACAAACTGAGGATGGTAGTATGCCATTTGGCTATGATTGATGGGGAGTGTTTCAACTTTGCCTAGCCATCCTGAATTTACTCAACATTTGAGGTTGTCAGATGCTTTAATCTGTTTTCTGTTTCTCTTTCAAAGTTATTGGGCTGTCAACATATAGCAGATGGGAAAGCAGAATGTAAACATCTCCATCGGCAGCGATTTCATTGTGAACAAAACCACCTCAAATGCGCTTAGGTGACATGGATACCTGCTTCACTGTTGCTCATCTGTCCATCATCTCATGAAGCTAATCCAAATATTTCATTGGCCTCCTTAAAAGAGCATATACACTGAAAACTGAATTTCCTGCCCTCAGATTTTTTGGGTGGGGTGAATTTGAGATGCCTTCCAGGCTTAGAGTTTATAACACTCTTGTGACAATCATTTTAGGAAGCAAAGTGCTTGGCTGTGTGTGTGTGTGTGTGTGTGTGTGTGCACGTGTGTGTGTTTGTGCTTATCGCTCCCAAGTCTGAGAGGAAGTGCTAACACTCTGGCTGTATTAAGCCTCACATATGTGCACAGCAGGTCCTGGGAGAGCAGTGCTGTGGCGTGGACTGGCCCACTGAGAGCAGCTCCTGAGCCCCCCGCCCCGCCGCTCCTCCACCCCCTCGTCTCAGGCCGACGCCTCTCATGTGTGAAGAATGCAGCGCACGGAGTCAGTGGACTGAGAAGCCTACAGGGCGCCCGACTGGAGTTGACACATTCAACGGCACATCTCTGTTTCTGCACCTCAGGAACGTGGAAACAGAGAATCGGTCCGTCATCATTATTTAAACGAGTGACACGCAAGTTTATTCTGGCGCACATTTTTTTTTGTGCGTGTAAGATAACTGTGTGAATGGGCATTCAAAAAATGATTTCCGTGTGTGTGTGAAGTGATTGGTGGGTGGAGGTAGATGAACGCAGAGCTTGCCAGAAAATACTCTCTAGGGAGGCAAGTGGTGTTTTTTCTTTCATGCAAATAGTAATTACTAAAGAATGTCTGTCTCAATGATGTGCTATTATGCTCTGGCATCAAAAACTTATCCTCTCAGATTGTTGATGTGAAGACAGCAGTCTGATTCAGTTATCTTGACCCGTGTATCTGGATGCCAACGGGAGATATATGGTCTGATCTGGAATCAGGGCTCTGACTTAGAAGAATCTTACATGAAGCAGGAATTGCACTCTGTGGATTCCATGACACAAAATGTATCCTGAAATTGGATTTGTTGTGCTAATATTTTCTTATCTTTCTTCCAGTCATTTTCTTGTATTACAGTCAACCCTTGTTGTGTCAGACTACCAGTCTCTAGGTATTCTTTTATATGATTGTCTCATGGAGAGCGCTGTGTGTAGGCTGTGAGAAAAGTTCTATTTATGCTACATTGTCATTTATTGTCCCCCTGTTATTGTACAGGGAAGGCACAGGGTCGTGGTTCATCTGGAACTGTCTCACTTCTCTCACACACACATTCTTCAAGTGCTGCACCTTGTGCTCCAAGTTCTCCTGGCTAAGTCAAGTTAGGACATGAAGACAAACAAACAAAGTGTTTATTGATTCAGCCATCCATGTAATTATTCTCTTGTTAGGTTTTATTGGCTTGTTTTGGGGGACTGTGGTCATCATTAGCTTGAGTGAGTTTGATAGTAAAAATTAAAAGGCCATTTGCTCCATTTCCAACTCTGGTGTTATTGCATCTAGCCTGGCATTTAGCTGTCTGTGAGGCATGCACAGACGTACAACTGAGAACATCTCTTGAAGAAAAAAACAACAACTGGAGGCATTGCCTAACAGCTTGACATAAAAGGCATATTATTGAGCCATAGTGGGCATTTTGGCATTTTCATAATGTTACTATAGAGGACATGAGACGGTCAATTCCAGTTCAGTTCTCCTAATCAGTTGAGGAGACAACATAGAATCCTTTCCAAAGGACTTCAATGCAACAGAGCTCACTGACCACTTAGTCACCTTGTCTTGCCTTTGCATGGTGAAAAAAAAAGAGGTTTCACCGCTCACACAATAAAGACTGCCCACTGTCGACTAGCATGTTGGCTCCATTCTGTTGCTGGCATAATGAGGGGTAATCAGGGAACAGACAAACAAAACGTAAACAAAACAGAACTCGCTCACCAAAGACAGTGCATTATAATTCTAATTATAAAGCGAGGGCTGTCAAAATAACGTGTTTATTTCGATACCTTATTACAGAGAGAATAACACAAAAAATTAATGCTGATTAATCACATTTTGTAGACCTTTGGCTAAGTGCAGTCTGGCTACGGTGTTGGGATACTGCACACGTCAACAGTGAGTGTAAACTTCAGTCATTTGCATTTACCATGCTAAAAACCATCTCATGAGAATCATGAAACATTACTTTCTCAGTAGATAGAGCTCTTTGGAGTTAGTTGTTACCTGTTGTTAGTCCTTCACCTCCACAACAAAAGCATTTTCCTTGTGTACAATGGAAACAAGCCATGAGATGTACGCTATTTACCAAGGCAAAGTAAAATATAAATATATTGTGATACTCTATGAATACTATCACGATACCTGAAACAAATTGCTTTAAAGTCTATAATGTTGGTTTGATTTTTCATTGATTCACTAATCTGCCAGATTTTGGATTGAAATATTTTAGAATATGTTCATGGCCAAGAATGGATGCAGAATGATTCATTTAGATGAATTAATCTCAAAGTATGTAATTCATTTGATTATTGTTTAATCTCTTGACAGCCTGTATAAAACATGTGTATGATTTGGGTCCGAGTGTCCACAGGGAGCCAGATTCAAATGTGACATGTAGTCATTCCCTGATCCCATTATGTCTCTCCCTCCCACTCACTACTGCCTCTCTTTACGGTCCTACTTGAATAAAGACAACAACCCCAACATATACTTAGCAGTATGCATGATAATAGGCTGCAAATGATTGGTTGGCATTGTCCTGGGTCTTGTGATTGTTGAAGAAAGCAAGGGGCTGAGGAGAAAAGAAAAGAGAAGCTGTATATTAGATCCGGTCATCTACTAACACTAAGTACCAGGATTGGATCTCCCTAAGGAAATATCTGATGATTGCACTGTGCTTCTAAGCAACAAGAAAGGCAAGCAGCCAATCAGAGCGAGCCTTTTCCCTATGGTTCCAACGCCAATTCAACATGATGAATTGGCCACAAACAAGCCGAGGTCTGTCAATGTTGGTGGTGCTGCACACACCGCGCCGATTGGAGCTGCAGACGCTCATCGACCAGCTGGACGTTATCAGACATCTGACCGCCAGCTAGGTCTACGCTTACCATAATTTATAGAAGAACATGTTCCAGATCCACGCACCCAAAGTAAGGCTTCACCTTCCGGTTCTATACTTCTATACGACTGCTGGGAGCGTTGTCCTATTGGTGTGGATGTACAAGCTCAAGGGCAAGGCTCAAGGTTTCATGACATACCAAAGACACTGCTGGCCTTTTAAAGATGTGTATAAATATGTACAAATACTCTTCAATACCTTATAAAAAGATGTCCTGCTTCCTTTAATGTGAAACGTTCTGCTGTGCTCAACCTCACCATTCCCAGTGAGGCCGTAAAGAAGGCTGTCCTGCACAAATTAACTGCCTGTTATACACTGACGAGATGTTTTTCATTATTTCTCTGTCACTCTGGTCACCAGTAAAGTCATGCTCTATGATTAACAATCACATGGCAGAGGTACAAAACTGACTCATCCTTTCACAATTTGAAGGCAACACATTACACCCAAAAGAAGGCCTAGTCCAGTAAAGAAAATGCATTCATTAATATGCAAATGGGTTTATTTTGCAGAGATGGAGGCGCTAGCAGATGACCATATATAGCACCTTCCACATTCAATGGCACCCCTGGTAAAGAGAAGTAAAAAAGAAGCGTATAAAATAATCTGTTGGTGTTTTATCTAACTTGCACGATGCAAACAATGTGGAGAAAATCCAACTTTTAAGGGAAGCAAATTTGTTTATATAAAAACACCCCTAGTTTTCATTATTTGCTACTGAAAGAGCTCTTAGTCTTCTCCTTCAGCAACGTGTACAGTTGAAGAATACAAATAATGGCATTTGAGAAGATTCATTTTTACAGGATCGTCTAGATTCCTTGATCCTCTCTTGTGCATTCTCCTCTCACGCACTCTCACAGTTGTCTATGAAGTTCAGATCAGGCAACTGAGATAACTGTGGCAGAAATTCAATTTTGTGTTCAGTAAAGCACTTTTGTGTTGATCTGGGCATTTTGGATGGTTTTGGATCATTGGACTGCAGGATGATCCAATCATGACCCACTTTTAGTATCTATTAGATTGATTTAAAATGGCCAGGTATCATGATACCATGAACAGTAATGAGCATTAAAAACAGACTCTTCACCATACTTGGCTGGTTCTTGTCAGTATAGTCATTCTTCTATGTACACCAAACCCACCCCTGCTGAAAAAAACAGCATGACCAGCTAAAGGTGGTTTGCTGGTTGACCAGCTTGTTAACCAGCTTGTTTGACCACCCTATGATGGTTGACCGGCTAGACCAGCAAAACTCTTGCAAAAACATACCTGCAGCTGGTTTACCCATCTTACGTTGGTAATTCAGCTGGTTTTGATTGCCGTACCATCTCAAGCAGGTCATTTTAGTTGGTGTTGCTGGTCTACATTGCTGGTTTGTACTGTCCATGCCAGCTTATGTTGGTCATTCTAGCAAACGCTTGACCATCTCTGTCAAGCTTGACAGGCTGGTCACCAGCATGACCATCTTAAACCAGCTGTATCCCAAACGACAGGCTGGTCACACCAGCACGACCAGCTTCCTCAGATGGTCACGCCAGCATGTCTAGCTGGTGGCCTAACCAGCTACACCAGCAAAGACCAGCAATAGCTGGAAGAAAACCAGCAAAGACCAGCTATAACCAGCTAAAACCAGCTACCAGCATAAGCTGGTTTCTTGCTGTTTTTTTTCAGCAGGTACCTCAAATGTGTGTTGTTAAAATGACCATCTGACCATAGCACATGATTCTAGGTAAAGTCCCAATAGCATTTAACTAGTTCACCCATTGGATTGCTTAAAGTGGGTACAAAGAATGGCAAGTTTGGCTTGGTAGCTGGCCATGGTCCAGGGATGGCAATAGCGGAGATCACATGTGAGTGATGTCCACTAACACCCCCTATGGTTGAAGGGTAATTTGGAGCTGAGAGCTAATCGTGAAATGGAGGAGCAGGGGAGGAGGTGGGAGGCTTTGCAACTCCAGCATGTTGTAAAGGCAGTAAGGAGGGTTTTATACCCTACGACTGGTAGTTGTGTGAGTGATGCCTGTCAATCAACCCTATGGGCTCCTCCTCAACTCTGCCCATTTACATTAGTAGTTAAGCGAAAAGGAAGGCTATTTTCCTGGACCTTACGGACCTTACTTCTCACTGTGTGTAGAAGGGAGATAGGTTTGGACTTTGTTACAGTTCCTGCACTGGAACTTCTTAATGACTGTTTTAACTGTAGCTATAGGCATTTTCAGGCAAGTAGGCCTACTGTTTTTCATACCCATTTCCTGATTTACTAAGCTCAATACACATTCCCCTTTTTGAATTGTGTATTCTCTTGTCTTTCCCATATTGAAGAATGACTTGGACATTTGACCCCCGTGTGACTTCTTTGCACCTTAATGGGACTGACTGACTGACTGACTGACTTTAATTTTTTTTTTTTATGTGATGAATTTACACCCTTGTAAAGTGACCTTGGAGGCGCTTTAAATGAAATGTATTATTGTTATTATTATTATTATTATTATTATTATTATTATTAATGAAATAGAAAGGCAGAGACTATTTGCACCCGGGTGTAAATAATGAACATTACTATTTACACCCGGGTGCAAATAATCAACATTACTATTTACACCCGGGTGTAAATAGTGTAATAATCAACATTACTATTTACACCCGGGTGTAAATAGTGTAATAATCAACATTACTATTTACACCCGGGTGTAAATAGTGTAATAATCAACAATACTATTTACACCCGATGTCTAACATCCATGTTCTCTGTCAATAGGCCTGTGTATTTACCAGCTCTACAGTAGGCTAGGCCTAATAGTTTTGAACAGTTTTTAGCTGTTTTGCCATGTCTGGGTTACTTGGAAGTGATTATACAAATATTAGGGTAATGAGTGGTCATGTGGTAGCTTCATCAAAGACAAGCTAGGCCTACTTTAAAGAGTTGTTTTCTGAGTTGTCTTCCAGGCAGCGCTGCCACTGTTGACTTAAAAACACTTAATCCTACTCCTAACCTTAACCCTAACCTTAACCTAACCTTAACCTAACCTTAACCCTAACCTTAACCTAACCTTAACCCTAACCTTAACCTTAACCCACGCCTAAGCGCCTTCCAGGCAGCGTTGGGGGCTCAAAGTCAAAACACAACCTTTCTAACAACTACTGAAGCCTACTTCTACTTAACTCTACTCATAACTGAAATAAAACCAGTAAATCTTTGACAGGTTCAAAAAGCACAAACTCTTATTTGCCGCGAGGTAACGTCATCTAAAAAAAAAGAAGTCATGGTGCGTACTTTGGCAGGCAAAAAAAAAAGTAATCTGAGGTACGAACCCAGCACCTCGAGCATGGTAAATCAGTCACTTTACCGCTGTACTGCGCCCCGTCGAAAAAGAAGGGAGAATACTAATTATTGACTCACTTGTTGGGGTTGCTAGGTAACGGTAAACAAAACAAAAAGATCGTGTTTCTTGATTGTGCTTGCAAACGGACGGCTTTACCCGTTCACTGAATAAAGTTTGTGGAAATTTAGCACCACTTTCCCATCTCAAATATAGTTTTAATAATCCTAACTTGTTAGATTTAGGTAGGCCATCTCCTGCCAAGATGGTCCCGCTATGTTGGATAGCACGCATTTCCGGTTTGGGTGCAAATAAGAAAATGCCTCCATTCCACTATTTACACCCGGGTGCAAATAATCACTCCGAAATAGAAATCATGGATTTCTGCCTGAAAGTTCATACGCACTCTGATTACGTTAAAGACATTTAATGTAAATCAAAAAACAGTTTCAGTTAAATTTTGCTTATGAGACTGGCTGAAAAAAGTCTCAGTTACATTTTGTTTGTAAGATCTTCTTGGAGTGCCAATAATATATATTTCTTTAACAAATTTGCTTCCATCAAGATTGGACTTAGACAATGTTGGACGCCAAGTAAAGTTAAAGAAAATGTCTTAAAAAGAGGTGTTAAAAAGATCTTTACTCATGTTTTTATTAGGAGTACTAAATCCATGTGAAGGGCTAGATCCCAATCACTGTATTATGCTTACATCTGTATCATGCTTCCAACCATTAATGAAGGACCTGGCATATCTATTTGGAATGGTCATCACCACTATAGTTATGCTCAACTACCTGTCCAAGTACTTTTTTGAGTGTCACTCTTACAAATATTAGGCAAGATGAAACAGAAGTATCTTCAAAGCAACTCTTGAAAGTATGACTCCATATTAAATTCTGATTACTAATTAGATGCAAACACGTCCTTAATTAGAGATTGCGGGTATACACACTTGATTTAATCAGTAGGTAATTAAATTAAAAGGCTATCCTATTTCTACAGCACTAACATTACCTTATCCTGAACTCCCATCCTGAGGAGAATGCCTTAACATACTGCTGATGACAAGAATATGCTGCTAATCTTCCCATATGAACTAATTTCTTTCATGCTTGCAGATGATTTCCATGCATAACAAAAAATGATTAAAAAAAGAGCGTAATAAAAGAAAATCCCTGTCAATCAGGCTTGATCTCTCTAAGAGCAAAAAGACAGGGTCCCCTCTCCCACAGAGTGTTAATAAGTGGGACTCAAGTGGCAGACCTCAGAACCGAGTAGTTATATGTGTGTGTGTGTGTGTGTGTGTGTGTGTGTGTGTGTGCGTGTCCATAATGACTTCATCAGTACTGCTCATCTGCATACAATCAAGCAGCGCAGTGAGCCATTACGAGGGTGAGAGGGAGGCGAGGAGGACAAGCAGTGACGCTGATGAAGAGTTCCTGAGATCTGTACAACCAGCCGAGAAATTAATCAGTCAATCACCTGCCTGGGAGCCTCCATAGCCGCACACTGTTGAGTTTGTCTTGAGCCCTCTCCTCCTCCTCCTTCTCTTCTATAGTGGCTCAGTGTTCAGTTTGTCTTGTGCCCTCTCCTCCTCCTCCTCCTTCTCCTCCATAGCGGCTCAGTGTTCAGTTTGTCTCGTGCCCTCTCCTCCTCCTCCTCCCTCTCCTCCTAATACCCCCCCACCGAAACTTTTACCATGGTTGCCATCTGAACATTACAGCTCCTTTATGCTCTGTCTGGAATAAAATGGGCTTGCTCTTTTGAAAGGGGAGTATGCGTCCATTTGAAAATATTTTCCTCTAAATATCTAACACAGCCTACTCATTATTTTAGTTAGGAGACAGATGGTGCTGGGCCAATTAGCCAGGGAATTTACATTATTAGTAATTGAATTTTGCTGCTGGCTTCTCCACAGACTGTGGCTGAACATAATATTTCATTTCCTTTTTTTCTGCGGCTCTAAGCCACTCGGCAAAAGATTCTTTCACAGCCACAACACAGTTCTTCATTCATGTCCTCACACTGGAGGAAGCGGTTTGTTTAGAGATGAAGGTCATCTCTTGAAAGGATTGTCATTCACAGCTTCAAGTTTCTCAAGGGGGAAAAGAAATCTTTAGGTGCTCTTGAGGATAACTTAAGTTATGGAGCGCACTGATGGAGTCATGTGCACAGAGGTATAGCACCTTCTGCTTTACATGAATGCTGCAAACAGTCTTTGTAGTAAAGAGAGAGGCTGTTTTTTTACCAGTGTGTTGGCAGCAGCTGGTCTTTGATACATCAGTAAAACAAAAATGTTTGAGTAGATCCTATATGCCGCGTCATATACACATTTTTATATCCTTTAAATATACTTGCTAGTAGGCAAAATAAATTCTTAATTATGCCATAACAGCTGTTTGACAAAGGGGACATTTTAGAGCAATGTATACATCTTCTACCAAAACACACAGTATATATTACATTTATCACACGGCCCAGTGAGTAGTTCCTTCACCTTGTGTACCTCCTCTCTGTGGCAGAGAGTATATGATACAGAGCCATGTTGAGCTGAGTTGTTGTGACACAATGCAAGACGACAGAAACCTGGAAGCATGCTCCTCCCTCCTCGCCAATTGCTTCCTCCAACACAGACATCACGTTTGCAGGAAGCTCCAAGTGATCAGTCCTGGGTCATTTGGGGCCCCTCCATACATTGGTAATAGGAGAATAACAAGAGTGGGTCCTCTGAATGAACAATAATGAATGAACAATGCAATTCTGGTATAATGACAGCCCTTGACGACTAACTTGAATATATTAACAATGATTAAGAGAGCTCCTAAAAAGGCTTCAATGGACCCGTTCACAAATCTGTTTATTTCATCTTGGCTGGTGAAAAAAAAACAACAAATCTGTTTCCCCATCTGCCTGGCATTTTTTAGAATGTCTGAGTCCCCAGATCATGAGGAAACATTGTTTTTCACAAGCAGTCTGCCCGTCAAGATGAAAGCCAATCCTCTGTCCATTAAAATGGAACAGCAGCATGCAGCACAGGCAATCGTGCTCAGTCAATATGCGACAGAGTGGCAGTAGCATCCAGAGTGCAGACCAAACCAAATCAGGCTTATTTCACCTCAGGTTGTATTCGTGTCAAAACGTCCACTGCTCTCAATCATTGTGCCAGTTTTTTCAGAACAACTAGTCTTATTTTTATTCCATGATGAATGCATACTTCATATTGTGGAGTGGTTGTTTTGACAAAGCACTATTAATTGTTCATAAATTACATATAAAAAACTTTCACAAGCATTGATCATGAAAATAGACTGGTCAAAGCTCATGGAAGTCAGCTTGCAGGTAATTACATGATAATCCATAGCCCAATGACGTGATTGTTGGCTGTCACAATGGCTAAATTAAGGTAAAGCCCTTCTGACCTTTCCACAAAAGGCCCTCATTACTGGTGCTTTAAAATTCACAGGCCACCTACTCTCTATTGAGAGGGTCAGTGAGGTTAGGGGGACTGTGAATAGAGAGGCATTTAGAATGATAATTTTATGAGGAAAACAGATTTTGTCCTTTAACTATATGACCATGATAAGCGAAGTTCACCTTTCGTGCAAGGTTAATTTGGCGATAAGCGCGTATTGTGTGTCGTTCCACGCTCCTCATTCCAAACACCCCTCATGATTGTTGCTATGTTTTGTATTTAACCGCAATCAGTAACATCATGAGGTCATCAATGGCATAGTTCCGTCTTTAATTCAACCATTTAAACTCCTGTAATGTGTCCATGTATTACACAATGAACTGGGCAAACCCTTTTTAACAAACACATGTCCGATAGGAAGAATGTTGGTAACACTTATAACATGTTATCTGTACAGTATCTCACTTATGTGCAGTAAAACTGTAATATTATGCAACTTGGTTTGTAACAAGGCCAGTCTTTTGGGATGCACCAGGCCCGCATACTGTACAGTATTTGTCATGCCACATCACATCCTCGGTGACGTTGGTGATGCAACAACAGAGATCTGTGCTGTGAGTTCCAGCAGGGAATATGTAAAGTAAGAGGACAACACGTTTGGGTTGAATATCCTGTGCTCATTTGCTCTCTGTCTGTCAAAACGCTCAGTGCTTCTGCGGCGTTTGCCTTCCCCCAGGACGGGTTAGCATCAGCAGTTCACGTGGCGCTGACAGCCATGTCGAGCCAACCCTGGTGCATGCCTAATCTCCACATATCCCGAGAGGGTTCAAACACGAAATTACAGGCATAGAGCAGTGCAACCTTTGAACCTAATTATATCAGTACCTCATTTTTCCCCCATGCACATGAAGTCCAAGGACTCTAACCTGAGGATTCAGCATTCACTGTCACTGTTCAGTCAGTCAGGGCCTTGCTCTTTACAACAAGACAGACGTAGTGTACAGATGCACATGTCAGTCTCTGGCAGTCTCTGAAGCAGCAAGAGACTGAAAAGGTTATTTGGTTTTAAAACTACCTGCCACTCACTTAAAAACAGTGTAAACAAATCAGACCAGACAATTCTCTCTCTTTAACTGGTCGTTCATGCCTCAAATCACATTGTAATGACTTTTACACCTTTAGGTTATCTGTATCATCTGGGAAAAGGAAGGAAGGCGATGGCTGATATTAAATATTATTATGCCCCATTTCAGCCTCCACCATCAAGCAAACACAATGACTTTTCATTCACCCTCAAACTCCCTCCAGTTTCCACGAAACTTTCCAGAAGAAAAGCACAGGGAAAACATCAGAGGGCCGGATTATTCCCACTGTGGCAGCAGTGTGGCAAAGAAGCCAGCTCGCTCTTCCTGCCATTTGGAGCTCATTCTTGACAGCATGTGTTGTGCTGGCAGTTGCCTTTCTTTTTCTCTGGGCCTGAAAGCAGAGCGGCACCCCTGAGGTTGATACCAATGAGTGAACAATCACCTCGGCTCGACCCTAATGGGAGAGGAATGCGCTGCTGCCAGATGTTGGATGGTTGCAGGCCAGCGGAGCACTAGTCACGACTGCCAGCCAAGTTGGAAGACTCGGCTTCATTTATTCGGTTGCTTATAATGGCAGGTTTATAAACTGATCTCTGATCAGATGCCGAGGAAACATCTAATTGTTTGGGCACCTAGAGAACTGAATTCATGAATTCATTTTGGTGTCACGGTCACTTTAAATTTGGCAGGTGCCAGATACCATGGAACCATCCTGGTAGAGTAGTGAAGAGCCGGGGTCTCTCTCTCTCTCTCTCATTCTCTCTCTCTCTCTCTCTCTCTCTCTCTCTCTCTCTCTCTCTCTCCATCTCTCTCTCTCTGTGCTGGTTGGCTGGAGGAGGAGGCTGTGGATGGGGCTGTGGCGTGCCAAGTGTGGTGGGAGCGGAGCATGACAGCGCTCTATCAAGGTCAAGCTGCATCTGCAGGTCCTGAGTTCTCCCGCTGCAGGGCTCCACAGAAGGGGAGTGGAGCTGGCCACGCTCCCAGAGTGATGCCAGGCGGACGGTGCCACTCTGACACCATTTTAGCCCCCAATCAGTCGGATCGGACTTTTTAACTTTTTAATTGGGTCGAATTCCTGTCAGATTTCACATGAAGTTCCGATCCAATAAGATTTCTGGCAGACATTTCAGTCAGACATTTTTTCGTCGGCTGTCTTAGTGTAGTTGAATGTAATAGTTTAAGCAATCACATCCAGTTGAAAAATGTAGTGTTACGCAATAGGCACAGTGTCTGCCTGGTTTAAGTGAGGAAAGTTTCTCCATAAAAAGAGGAGCTGTGTGTACCATCAGGGTTTTTTTTTCTTTCAAAAAAGCTTTTATGTGTTCTTGTGCAGACTGTGGAAAGACGAGGTGATTGCAAACATTTTCTTTTTTAGTGGGCAAAATGTTGTGATTACTATGACAGTGCTATGTGAGTTGAGCTACAAAAGAGCTGCGAGACAAAGTTCTGTTCTTTTTCTGTCACACACCATGCACATCACAGAGTGAACAGAAAAGGGAAAAAAACATGAAGTAAAAACAAACGGCAGTTTGATAGATATCCAGCAAGCCTCTAATTCACCATTCAGGGTATAGCCAGACACTCAGAACAGAGAACGCAATTCATCCTTTCTGTCCTCTCTCCATTCCTCTCCTCTCCATCTTCCCTCTGTTTCAGAGAGTCCAAACAACACTGAGCACAGGCAGACATGAAATATCAGAGAAAGAGAACGGGGCTGTGGGAGAGCTCAGAACAGGCTGTGTGTGCGTGTAAGCAGCAGGCTCTGACGTTTCCTCAGCACTTTGATTCTGCCTGGGACCTTCCACACAGTTAATTTAATTTAACCTGTGAGCATTAAATCCCCACTTTGAACCACATGCTGCTTTGAGATTAGAGGCTGCCTTTGGTATTTCAAGGGACTATCATAAAAAATGTTATGTACTTTGTGTCAGTGACTGATGGCTATGTTGCTTGGCAGTTAAGTGTAGAGCTAAGCTGGTTTAAAGAGCTGGTTTATCTCCAGTGTTTGACTGCAAATATAAGGGTTTTAAGAAAGGATTTGGTAAATTAAAGGACAATTTTAACAATTTGTGGTGATGAGGTGATGATAGCCACTTATAGACGCAAGGTCATTCTGGAGACTTGAGGCAAAGAGAATGCCACAACACTATTTGTTTCATTGTTTTGCTTTGTTTTGGCTTTGTTTTCCACAGTAATTGAAAAATCAAAGAATCCACCTGTGGCCCAATGAATGCTTCTTCACTGAGATATGATTTGAGCCATGCATTTCTGCCTCATGGCTACCGCTATTGTGTCAGTCAAAGAAATGTAGTGTTGAGAAGTCAATAATGTCAATAAACAAAGCCCATGGGATTGTTTCATTTCCAGCTCATACTTCTTGTCACTCCAAATGATAGAAGAGTCAGAGGGAAGCAAAAAGCAGTGAAGGGGGCGTTAGAGTGCCCTCGGTACATCTCCTCAAATTGCTTGTGCTGATGCATTTCTTGTATTCCCGCTGGATTGCTCTGGCATCAGTGCCACTTAAACAGAGACATATATGCAAAGTGCACAACTTAATGTGTTGTTTTAATACTTGATATGTTGTTTCTAGATTTATTCATTTATTTGTTTATTCTTTTTCTGTAATCCTTTGGAAATCAACTGTCCCCACCATCCTCTGGAAATCAACGGTTTATGTGCTGTACTGTCCCTCGATGCAAGTCCACCAAAGTCCATCATCTTACTTTTTGTGACCCTCTGCTGTGGGTGCAGTTCATAGAAATTTATGTCAAATTCATGTCAAGTCAAAATAATGTCAATCTTTTTTTTTCTCAGTACCCTATCCATACATAGACTGTAAACCCACCCCCATCTGCCAGCGAATGGATTTGGCCCTGCAGCTCAGGCTGGAAACCTGCACATCTGTCTCTCTTGCTTCCTGTCCACATTTGCTGGAACCAATCATGAACTAGCTTATCCACCAGGCACACCTGGATCGTTGGTCTGATTGGTTGACCATACAAATCATCATACAGAGTCATTTGAACTATGCCTATTGATTGTGTCTCTTGTGCAGTAGAAATACAGCACAGACTCCCCAGACTAATATTCGATCTTAAAAGATTGAGCTTACTCTGGTGATAGCCAGACTAATCCAGACAGGCACACCCTGCAAAAAAATATGTTTAATATTAAGATATCTTATCAAGACTAATTTGCTTGTTTTCTTGATAATATGTCTTAAATTCAATTAAACTCTTACTAAACGAAGTCAAATGATTTACGAGAAAGTGTTATGTAAGTGTCTTTATAAACAATATCAACTAGATTTGTCACTTGGTTAGACCCGCAGCACACATAGCGCTGAGTTGCACTGCTCCTGCTCCTGCTCTGTCTCCTGCTCCACATGCTCCTCCACTGCATTTGACTGCAGAATTGAGATCTACGCGGTGCCTATCCTCTGCTACTGAGTGTGCACCTGTGTCCAATAGAGGGTAGGGGGTGTGTAGGGGTAGAGGGTGTGCAGCCACCGTGTACTTAGGTGATTGCTGCCTGTCACCCTACACACTATTACATGATTTCTTGCTCTCAGATGCTCCCTGACAGCATCTGGAGCTGCAGAGGGAAAGATGTCTGTGCGTTGGTCCTTATCTAAAATAACACCATCTTTATCCTATATCTCTTTATGTCCTGATGGCTGTTGCTGTGGCTGTATCCAACCAGTAACAGTATCCATCAGGGGAGCACTGATGATTTGATAGGCTGTAATATAGGCATGAATGTGGTGGATGACCGTCATGAAACCTGTTGGAGCTGATGTGGTCTTGTAGATATGGCATTACACAATATGATTCGGAGTAGTAGATTTTACCGAAAGGTATCTTTTGATAACCTCATAACATGACGAACAGCACTTCTGCTATTGTCTGAGCAGCCGGTTACCACCCAAGCAACTTTCTAGTTTGGGTAGGAAACTACCCCTGTACCCCTCCCCCGCATCCCTCCTCCGAAATCAAAAGGGAAAAGAGCTGCCATGCTTCAGAGATTCAGAGAGAATTCAGAGATACTTTTGTACAGACTGCTGTCGGTGCATTCCGTCTATATCATATTGGTGTTATATTCATATTTTGTTGCAAGAATCGTGCATTTAGTCTGTTTATTATTGCGCTTCTCAGCTGTAGGGGGACACTAAGAGCAAATCTTGTTTAGTGTTGCTTTAATTTCATTTAAAGTCTGTGCAAATGACATAAAATGGCTTATGAAATGCCAGCAACATTTCTCCTGAATTAAGCAGTCTAGCTGTCTGTGGGAAAAAGCTCCTCCTCAGTCTCTTTGTCTTTGCCTTGAGACAGCGAAGATGTGCGCTCGACTGCAGCAGGGTGAAAAGGCCAGCATTTGGGTGAGAGGCATCCTGCATGATGTTTTTGGCTCTACCGTTCAGATACTAGTTATGTAAAAGTAGGTGTACAGTAGGTACAGTATAGGCTAACTCTCTTAAAGGCACACTATGCAGGTTTACAGTAGGTACTTTTGGCGACTGTAGAGCTCCCTCTGGAGTCACAATGTAATATGTTACTCCAAACTTCTCTCTACTCATTCCCCCCTGAACACAATGCAAATGCTTTTGTTGTCGAGGTAAAGGATTAACAACAGGCAAAAACAATTTCCAAAGAGCTACCGAGAAGGTATGTTTCATGATTCTCGCCAGATTTGGAGGGGCATCGCTCTTGGAAGTTGCAGGCTAGTTTTCTCGGTACAGACTCAGCTATGCTGTATAGCTACAGTGGGTACGGTACGAGTTGAAAATGCACCTTTTGCCGAGGCAATCCCGCAGAGATCCCGTAGGCTGTCAAGCCGACTTTTTTCGAGGCTACGGCAATGTACCCAAACAATCACCAGGTGGCAGAAAGTTTCAACTACTTAGAAATTATAGAAGTTATTTATAGGCTATTTATAGGCTATTTTAAAACGGCATGCGTTCTGTGATTAGGAACCTGACCCGACCGAAACGAGGGGAGTCATGGACACTTAAACCTGTCAAAAAAAACTAAGCCGTAATCCAACGATTATAGAAGAGATCTCACATTTACGTTTTTTTCTTCACTGGCGAGAAGAAGGCTTAACGTGGTTTAATGTATCTAAACAACGTTCAATGACCACCAAATTTCTCTCTCATATTGCTCATCATAATCACTTTAAACTATACATATATCGAACCCAGACTCAAATTATTATGGACGTATCTGTCATTAAGCGTTTCTGCCCCATTAAAGGAACTGTATGTAGGATTTTGGCCAAAACGAGTACTGCAATTACTTTCAAAATACTGTAGAGCGGTGAATCGCCTCCCCCCTCCCCTCTGAGTCACGGTTGCCAGCTAGCTGCAGCAGGAACGTAGGCTGCTAGCTTTCAATGGCAAGTGCTGTTTTCCTCAGCATAATGACAGAGAAACGAACTCACTCTGATAATGCATTGCTAACGTTAGTGTAACCTGCGTTGTGTGGAACCACCACGGTCCAGCCCTGCACACGCCCGGACTCGAACCCGCGAGACAGCAGCACCTCGGATCGGGAGGCGAGCGCGCTAACAATCCAGCTAAAAGCCCAGGCTACTAGCTTTCATGCCAGCAGCGCTCTTGAAGTGTCGGGGAGTGAGGTTCACTAACGTTCCACAGCATAGCTAACCAGCTAGCACCCGTTACACTCACCCCCTTAAACCTCACTCCCGATCCGGGTCACGGCACCAATGTAACCTGCGTTGTGTGGAACCACCGCGGTCCAGCCCTGCACACGCCCGGACTCGAACCCGCGAGACAGCAGCACCTCGGATCGGGAGGCGAGCGCGCTAACAATCCAGCTAAAAGCCCAGGCTACTAGCTTTCATGCCAGCAGCACTCTTGAAGTGTCGGGGAGTGAGGTTTACTAACGTTCCACAGCATAGCTAACCAGCTAGCACCCGTTACATTAGCAATGACTACTAGCTGCTTTTATTTCCCAAACAATTCCTTAGCCTACCTTTTCAATTCAATGACCCACCTCCTCCATATGGCCAACATAACATTACTTTGCACGAACTTGCATAATTTGTTCAACTGTCATGAATAGGCTATTTAAAATGTCCATTTACAGTAGCCTACAAGTAAGTTAGCCAAACTGATGAATCTTTACCTGTCCAGGAGCAAATTAACAACACTGACGTCTGTCTTCAAATTCTTCTCCGTTTTCAGCCGTCTCAATCTCCTAAATCCTTGTTTTATTTAGACGTATTTCGGATTCATAACAAGGTCTTTTTAGGTTCCATAACGGTAGACATTTTTTATCCAACACGTTTGTAGCTGCAGCTGTCTATGGTGGTATCTAGCATAGCTGGCAACCCGGATGGCGAAATACTACTGACTTCGTGATTCGTAGATAAGTGTAGGGCGGCGCATCAAACCAAAACACAACATAACAACATCAACATCAGTTGAGGGCTGCAACTTCACTTTTAAAGGGATATTCCGCCATTTTTGGAAATATGCTCATTTTTCACCTCCTCTCGAGCAAAACAATCGATATTTACCTTGTTCCCGTTCATCCAGCCATTCTGTGAGTCTGGCGATACAACTTTTAGCTTCAGCCTAGCATAGATCACTGAATCGGATTAGACCATTAGCTTCTCGCCTGCTAGCTTCATGTTTAAAAGTGACTAAGATTTTTGGTAATTTTCCCATTTAAAACGTGTCTCCTCTCAAGTTAGAAAGTGCAATAAGACCAACTGAAAATGAAACCTGGCGTTTTTCTAGGCTGATTTGACATGGAACTACACTCTCATCTGGCGTAATAATCAAGGCAACTTGCAAACGTACCATAGGCGCAGTGATATCATACGCAGCATCTGAAAATAGTCCCCATAGACAACAAGCAGTAGTAGTGCCAGTAGCTGCAAGTTGCCTCGATTATTACGCCAGATGAGAGTGTAGTTCCATGTCAAATCGAACTGCAATTACTTTCAAAATACTGTAGAGCGGTGTATCGCCTCCCCCTCCCATCTGAGTCGCGGTTGCCAGCTGTAGGATCCAGCAGGAACGTAGGCTGCTAGGTTTAAATGGCAAATGTTGTTTTCCTCAGCGTCTCAGCATAATGTCAGAGTAATGGACTGATAATGCATTGCTAACGTTAGCAATGACTAGCCGTTTTTATTTCCCAAACAATTTCTTAGCCTATCTTATCTAGGGTGACCAGACGTCCTCTTTTTCCCGGACATGTCCTCTTTTTGAAACCTAAAAATGTGTCCGGGCGGAATTTCAGAATCGTCCGGGATTTTGTTATTCTAGCCTAACGTGTTTTCACCGAATTTGCATTGCTCTTTCATTCACTTAGTAGGCTAATCACGCCCTCCCCCTACAGTTCGCTTTGCATTGAGTTGAAGTGTAGAGCCTGACCTTACCGCCATTGGTCGATATTCTCGGCCGAAACAATTTAATTGGTTATTCACCTCATCAGCGCACACTTCCTTGTTTACCGGCAACGCGCAAAACTATCCGGCATCTTCAGCTATGCCGAAACGCAAGTGCAAGTTCACTGACTAATTGAAACGTAATTTCCATGTTTTCGTCTCGGTCGAGATCAATACGAAGCTGAGTGCCTGACCTGCAAAGCAGGCAGTTTAGGAGGACTGAAAAGTATCAGCCATTGGACAACTTTTCAACTTTAAAAATGTCTCATTTTGTGCAATTAGGTTTTATTTTTTCTTATTTTTGTTTTACCATTGTTGTGAATAAACGTTACATTGTATAGCCTACAAATGTATAGTTTGTTTTTGCACATTTAAAACTTTAAACTACAGTGTTCAAAATAGCCTTTTGAGGCAGTGTTTTTCTGTTAGTGTTGGGCCGGCCAATAAAGCTTGTAACAATTCAAACTTATATTAAAGATATGAAATGCTACTAACAAAGAAAGAAATAATTCGGAAACCAGTTGTTTAGATTTAGACTGCTTATTTAGTGATAACGTTATGCGTTCACGTCATGTTCTTAGAATGAACCGAGTTCATTCTTACATACATACATTAATTCAACAACAAACCCCACAATATTAACTAAATGACCCCCACCCCAAACACCCCAGAAATTATTTAGCTCAGTCCAAGCACATATAAAGAGCAGCCGTAGTTTCGAATCCCCCCCAACCCAAAAGTCATAAAGCGCTACCGCTCCCGGTGCGCACAAAAGTCTCACGGCAAAGTCACTCCTTGAACAGAAAAGTATTCCAGTAATCCAATTGGCAAAAATCCACAAAAAAGAAACTGTAGGCCTACAGCACAGCAAAAAGAAAAACACCGCGGGCTCACCACACCGAAGGCCTGTACGTTCGTAGGTCCCGCTGCTTCTCACTTTCTCCCCAGACAGTGTATCCACTCCAGCGGGAGAATCGTCCTTAATCGCACGACAAACTTTACTTGCAGCGTCTCTCACGAACAGTGTGTCTTCTCTAGACATTCAAACTCAATTTACTCTCTACCTCTCCCGCTTCTCTTTGTTCTCTCAATCAAACTCAGGTGAATCAAAGACAGGTGTAGCTCACGTGACTAATCAGGTAGGCTACCTGGCGGAGGAAACAAAAAAGGCTATATTGCTGTTTTAAACAGACGTCTCCATGAGCAGGTTTATATGTTTCACATGCATTCAAAATAAGAAAATAAAGGCTTAACCCGACATTATTCAGGAAGGAAAGTAAATACAGTACATATTTCTCAATTATTATCCCACCTCATTCAATTAGGACACTTTTATATTTAAATCATATGTACAGGTTACAAGCTCATTATCATGTATCACCATGTATGTTGACACATGTATATGAATGCACGTGTTCATAGGTGCATAGCCTATGTGACCCAAATGTGCATATATATTTGCCGTGTATGTGCACATATATTGCCCCCCCCCCCCCCCCCCCCCCCCCCCCCCCGCTGAAGTGTCCTCTTTTTTGCAAACTCAAATCTGGTCACCCTATCTTATCAATTCAATGACCCACCTTCTCATGCACTAACATACGTTACTTTGCACGAACATGCATAACTCTGTTCGACTGTCATGAATAGGCTATTTGAAATATCCATTTACATTGTACATGTAAGTTAGCCAAACTGTATCTTTACCTGTCCAGGAGCAAATTAACAACACTGACGTTTGTCTTCAAATTCTTCTCGATCTCCTATCCAAATCCTTGTTTTATTTCGGACGTATTTCAGATTCATAACAAGGTCTTTTAGGTTTCATAACGTTAGACATTTTTTATCTGACACGTTTCGAGCTGCAGCTGTCTATGGTGGTAACTAGCAGAGCTGGCAACCCGGATGCCAAAACAGAGTTTGTGATTTAGATAAGTGTAGGGCGGCACGTCAAACCAAAACACAACATCACAACATCAACATCAGTTGAGGGCTTCACTTTTAAATGACAATATCTTGGCCGGACTACTGTTGTCAGTGATATTTATTTGAAATTAGTATGATTTTTTACTGTCTAGTGACATATCAGGGTCATTTTATGATTCATTGAAATGCATTTCCTACATACGGTTCCTTTAACATTACTATTAGGCCTACTGTAACTGTCCTTTGTTATTTAAAAAAAAAAAAAAAAAAACATTCTCGGGAACAAAATACTGTAGGCCAAGAAAAACAGTGGGTTAGTCATGGCAGACTGCTCATCTTTAATTTGACGGAGAGGAGAGAGAGGGAGGAAACCCATGCACTGTTTCAGTGTAAGGAGATAAACCAAAAGCCTAAAGCAGCCAGAGCCACATGCATCCTCATGTCAGTGGTTCACTGGCAAAGAGGTAATCTGTGTCTTACACCCGAGACCACTTTCTGTGATTTCATTTTGATGAGAAACCATCAAACATGCAAACAGTGTCTTTGACAACCAGGTCTTCCATTTTTGTTCAAGATCTGTCCTTATTTGTGCTACGTATCCGAGCAGGGACTTGAATGCATGAGAAATCATAATTAGAATTTCCAATTGGGGAAGTAAGATCTTAAGATACGCACTTCAAGGCACTTCAAGGCACTATCATCACCGTCATCATCATCAGAGCCTGGCAGCAGGACCACTGGTCACCTATGTGCCTGGTAGCAACCCACGCTTCACCACCCCCTCTCTCATTCTCTCTCTCTATCTCTCTATCTCTCTCATTCTCTCTCTCTCTCTCTCTCGCTGCATCTATTTGTTACCTGAAGGAGTTGGGAGATGAAAGCGAAGGGTGAGATGGGATAAACACAGAGAGTTGCATCACAGAGAGAGCGGAAGAGTGGGAACCGAGAGGTCTGCTTAGAGTCTTAAAAGTGGACATATTTAGCAGATGATCAGCTCTGGTTCTTAATGTCTTCCTAGTTATGGATGTTTTATTTGTTTGCTGTCTCCTAGTCTTCATGGATTTTAAATGAATAGTTGGGTACCATTAATTACCATATTTATGTAACAGCTATGAGGGGTATCAATTCATAGCATGTCAAATACAGGTATTAGATTCCAAAACAAAGGAATATTTGAGCAATAGGTACATCCACAGAAATCTGGTGAATCATTATATCATGTTATTTGCTCCAAAGAGCTGTACAGCACACAACTAACAAATTCTGCTCTCACAAGCAACTTAACTACTGACTAATGGGACAGATTCCTCCATGGGCCAGGAAATGAGATAAACAGCTTGTGGCATTACTGCTAGGTCATTGTACACTGTAGACTCTGCATCCACATCCACACCACAAGGTCACAGATTGACAGGCTTTAATATAGCCGCTCTCCACTGGACAAATAGGCTCCTTGTCGCCAAAAGACAGGCGGAATTAAACCTTCATTGTTTATTTAGAGAAGTGAACAGCTGCGTTCTATTTTATGTTAGGACCTTCCAGTATGTTTGTTATTCATGAGTTTTATCTCTTTGCCCATACACAAGCTGCTACTTGTAATGGGGTTTCTGAATCCTTGTTGTCAATGTTTACTCAGTGGTAATTAATAGAAATCGCTGTTTGATTCCATAATTAACATGTTCTCATACATGGGCTTATTAGAGATAATGCTAAACATACAAAGCAAATAGTGTTGCATTCCAGCGAAAATAATTGCATGGAGCTTCTTTAATTCAGTTTTATGTTGAGTTGCAAAATTGCTGAGCTTACAAAACAACACAGTAAACATTAATTCCCAGAGGGGCAAAAAAGAACTGAGAAAAGGGAAAAAAATGCTATTTGAAAGAACAATTAGGCCTATATAAAATAGACATGTTCAGTTTATTGTGTTTTGACATTATTTTCAACATTTTTTATACCAAGCAAGTGCCATCGCCTACAACATTTGCATATGGAAGCTTTTGACAGTATAGTACACAGTTAGAGACTATCTTTATTCAGTTGAGAACACTATTAGGAATACTGAATTCCAAAATGAAAAGGCCTGGCTTCTCATGCTGTAAGGTGTCTCGTGCTCTCTTGACTGCTGTCATGGCTCCTATGATATGAAGATGCACCCACCTTATGTGTGGCATATGCAGGTTAGCATAGAAGGGTCTTGTCAGAGGGGCAGCTATTGTACAGCGAAAAGGCTGGCGATAGCTGCTGAGATATGTGCGAACACCACTCCAGAAAAGATCCCCTCTTTTCTTCAAGGAGCTCTTTCATGTTTTTGTAAGTAGCAATTCGGTTAAGCATGCCCCCCGTCTAAGAAGGAGTGAATTGTGGTGGCCATTCCTCCAGGCTGAGCCGAAGAGCTGCACTTTAGTGACACACACACACACATGTTATCCTGATCATTTTGTCCAAGTGTCCCTCTCCAGGAGCGAAGTGCATCACCAGGGAGAAACAGCCCAGTCTCCACCAGTGACTTCAAAGGCAGCAGAGGAATCTCAATCCACAGCAGATGTATTCGACGGGAAAGCAGACTGAATTTGCATACATGCTGCGTTTATAGCAGGTGCGTGGGCGAAAATAATAATCTGGGAGATGGAGGAGGGGTGGGAGGGCTTCTATTAAAGGAAGTTCTAACTGTGCTGCTCCTTTTCAATGTGATTTTTTCAACTTTACCACAAATCTGAAAGAAAACTTTATCCAGGCATTAGACTTCCATTCAATACAAAACAGATATTCAGTACTTACCCACAGCTATTTGTATTTATGCTACAAGAGGGCACGTGTATAGGATAGCATCATAGTCTAATGAAGCAGCTCTCGTGTGCTATGCCTGTGACTGGCATTCTCCTATGCAGATGGCTGAACAAAAGAGGAGAGATACCCCATCATTACCTATCTCCGACATTAATGTATTCAGTCCTCCATCTCCCTCAATGAGGCTTTCGTCTTGTTTTTTTTTTCTCTCAAAACACGCAACCACCTATGAGAGCGGTGGATGGTAGTGTTCTATAATAGACCATTGGCCATAATACATGTTGAAGCCAGTGTTTACAAAGATAGGTGGGATGACATTAGGCAAGGCTCTGGTGAATCGATTGGGACCGCAGGTTGAAATTGTTGCTGAAAATGCTGTTAGGCTCCATTGATTACTGTGTAATCAGAGATCAGTGTGCTAGCTGGTAACAAGGGGTCATGAGAAGAATTAAAAGCAAAAACAAAAAGCAAATTTCCTTAGAAGGCCAATTGAGGAGGGAATTAACGTGAATGAATCTTTTAGGACAGATGAAATTGTTTGCCATTGTTCACCTATGCAGACTCCTATTTTCAGATGAAGTGCCATCCTAACCCGTGTCTTAATAACATGCTCTCCTGCTTTTTCACTGGAGAGCGGCTGTGTTGACAACTTAATGCGCTTCCAATACGCCTTTTAAATTGTTCCCCTGGATTACAGCCCAAGAAACCCACTGAAACCCATTAATGCACCAACTAGATTAAAACTGGGGCCTAACCCTTTGACATCGCTAAAGGTTATGCAATAGCTAATCATTTTGAGTGCTGGGGAGTTTATACAGACTGCCTCACTTCTTGAAATAGCAGAGGTTCATGATCCAGCAGGGAAAAGGGCCTGTTCTAATAGCACATGCTTCCATGATGGGCCAGTGCTCTGTGGCACACTTGAGCTTGGGTGGCCATCCACAGCTTTCCTCATCTACGTACTTCCTCTCTGTGTGCAACAATGGAGCATCACTCTTTGTTGAATGAAATGGAGCTGCAGTGATTTAATGAAGCCGTACCAGTGCCTCCTATGGACGTAGAAAATAAAAGTGGTTCCATTAAGATGCAATCACTTTATCAAGAGGTGCAATGTTGCATACATTTTTAAAAGTACAGAATGCAGTTCAAATGGCATAATATGCTCTATAGGCTGTGTGCTGTAAAAACATTAAAGGTCTACACTATGTACATAGCATTGCAACATTTAGACTGGTGTAAATTGATGTTCTTTCAGAAGGCTTGAAGGATCACTTAAGAGCTTATTGGGAAGCTCTCACACTCTGTCACACAAACTTTGTTACATTTCACTTGTAAGGTTCTACCTCATTGTGTGTGTGGCTGAATTTGTAACTGTTATTAAAAACTGAAACAGAGCATCAATCAAGAGTGAGCGCAGGGGCAGATACCTCCGTAATGAAAGAATGAGATGCACTACAGCAGCTCCTCACTGTGCACAGGGAAAGCCCCTTCAACCTCACAGCACAGAACAATCGTCATGGTGTCAAGAACAAATATTCTGTTTTAATCATGCCTACAGAATGACACACTCTGTAAAGATATTGTGAAAGCAGAATATAAAAAGACAGGTTTAGTTTCCACCTTGTCTGTATGATAACTAGTGTTCTAAATGACTGCCCCAGATTTTGAAATGATTTCCTGTGTCAGTTGATCCCTCAGTTTTATGGACTCCAAAAATGTTAATGGGATTTCAATATGTAAATTTCCTTTTAAAAATTAATAGAATAAAACAACAGGAGCCTTATATAGCACAACCAAATCATGAACGATTTGATCAATATTTCAGAGGCATGAAAATCACTGGATGATGAATTGCATGGTTGATGCTATTGCCAGATCTTCTTTTGAAAAGCCGATGACAGCCTTACATTATCTACATGGTGATGGCGAAAGCAGTGTTGATGTTTTAAAGGCCCTTTTCAAATGCAGTCCACTCAAACATAATTAGGATTCAGAAGTGATTGACAGGATCCCCACGACCCAAGTGTTAGTGGGTGTTAGAGAGTGTTAGTTTGTGGAGGTCGAATCTAATGAAAGAACATGCATGAAAGAGATGGACCGAAGCTGCATATTGCAGCGTTCAAACTGGTGATGCATTTTTTGAGGAAGAGGCGCATTAACCTTTGAGTAAAGGCTTCATGAGTGGAATATTAACACTGTGCTTTTGCCTAATGGAGATGGTTTGTGACAGTCCTGGCAGAATCCATTACGTAGCCGTAACAGCCTGACAGTAAAGCCATTTTGTAGGCGAAACCTTAAATATCCTAGTAATTAATTTTTGTTTTCTGTGACGCTGTATACATTTCAGAAATGGGGGAATAAACTGACTCATCTATTCCATGCACCCATTTCAATTAGATTTCAGATAGTTTTCCACAAAAGGCGTCTTCCCGAAGATACCAAGCAGCACCACTGTAAGTTTAATCATGTTTTAACCTTTCGGATCGAACCATCGGAGGGGGAGAAAAGGCTGAATGAGTTCCATTGCAGTGAGCGGATCTGCTTTGGTTCACCGATCCCCAGCTTCTCTCCTTGATCTTAACTGACAAGTCTCTTCTTGCCAACACATTAGTCTCTAGAGACTTGTGCTGGAGAACTGATCCATTAGGGACACTTTTATTAGATGGTGAAATATCAGAAGGTGGAGATGTGATGCCTGCTAAACACAGTATATATGACTGGAGCTCACCACTGTCTCTGCCACACCTTTCCCTGCAGAAATGAGTGAGTTGATCCAATGGAACAATTAAAAGCAGTGGCTAGACTGATCCTATCATTATCAGCTAAGAAGTGCCACTGAACTTTCCCGAGACTACCTGTGCGTTAAATAGTCTGACAGAGATCATTTGAAATAGATGGTGCCTGTTTTACCTTTGTCTCAGTATACATTAGGCAAGGGGAATTTGCAACGTTTTCATTTTAGCTTAATTTGAAGTCATTATCAAACTGTTCCACTGAGTGGATATCATGTGTGAGTGTTCCCTTCTTTAGAGTCTGTCAGAATGCATTATTGGCCATCAATGTCTGATGTAAGACATACGCTGCAAATATACTTCTAGATTATTATATGAACAGGGTTAATAGGTGCAACCAAGACTGCGACAGCAACCAAATGCTGGTGACAAAATGTGGATTTCACATACCTAATGTCACTCAGCCAAATATCATTACAAATGTGGATTTCACATAATATCACTATACTAGTAGCCAAATATCATTACAATCCAATACTGTTAAGATCACTTTTTTGTCCAAGTCCAGATTCTATATGCAAATGGGATGCTGAGACCATTCACGTATATCGAAGATCACTAATGGAAAATGCTAGTGCCAGTAGACATATTTCCTGCTACTAGCTGAGGTACCTATGCATTATTTAATTCACTGGTTTAAAGACTGAGCACTTAAACCCCAAAAGCAATTATAGCCTCTTCCGCAGTCTGGACTTTGCCAGTCCTCTCCATCATTCTCATCAACATTTAAAACTTGATTGCAACAGCTGACAGTGTGCCTGTGCCAGGGACAGATTGAGCCTATGCTCAATATGAGGCCAACCCATACTAACAGTATACACTATAATAGTAGGCTATACACTAGCACAGATTTTGTCTGGTTTATTATCCTTTGTAACATTTTTAATTAGCTTAAGATATAAGACATCGACATAACCGCCAAGTGTCTCCTCAGAGGCAAATGTCAGTAAATGAGAGTGTGGAGGCAACTCAAAGTTATCTGTCTGCCGACAGCAGACATTTAGAGCCTTCCCACTTCAAAGATGTCTTTCTGAGCCGGCACCACCCACAGTCTAAACCTTAAACCTTCCACATAGTCTCTCAAGGCCCAAAGTCTTTGCTATGGTTTTATGTCGCTTTCGTTCTAGATACTTCCTGGATGATACACAGAAACTATTATTGGCTGTCTCCCCAACAAACCTCGTTAAAGTTCTATCTCCAAGATCTGACAGCATTTTATGAGTAATGTCTCTGTTGTATGGATGTTAAGCAGTTGTTCTTCGAGAAACTGAAACTCTAAAAGCACATTTATAATGTATTGACATACTTATAGCAGACGACTGTGTTTACACAAAAGTTAGGGAGAGAGTATGTAGATCAAGCCCTAAGGAGATGGAAAACTGTCATGGAATATTGTATATTCATCTTTAACACAAACAAGTCAACCACACCAAAATAGGGCCAAGCTCTTAAACTTTAAATCACATTCATGATTTAATCATTGGCTATCTATTAAAGATATCAATTATTATAAGCTTATCCTCATTTTTCTGGAAATAAGTTAAGTAAGTTCTAACCAGGCTAACTTACAGTAAAAGCAGTAGACTTAGTTAGGACAAATAATGAAATATAATGCAGAAATGTTAAATAAAATACTGTTATTTCACTGGCATCGCTTTGATCGCACTTAATGGTGCGTAAAACAATCCTGAGTGGAGAAGTCGTTGCATTTTCCAAACAGAAACAGCAAACACAGTGGATGCTGCAGCTGCAGAAATCACTTGAAATCTGATGGTTATGACAAATGGCTTTGAAGCGAGCTTGCTCATTACTGTTGTGATGAACGGCACATGAAGAGATCTGCAAGTCTGCACTTTGCCATCATATATCATAACGCCAGCCAAACAGCCTGGGAAAGCTGACATTTGTATGATCAGAGATGGAAGCTTCAATGAGAGACTGGCTGGTATGATCGTCAGCACTATGTCCACACAGTCTGCTGGAAGCTGATCAATGTGGCCATACTGTAAAATGAGAAGCTGGCTGGTAACGTTTGCTTGAGAGGTTACATAACCTACAAACAAATAAATAAACAAATATTATGACAATTTCATCAAAATAGGTGTCAAAATAGAACACCTCTCAGGAACTTACAACAATTGTGGACTCCTACCTCCTCTTATCATTTTTCTTTTGTATCCCACCCTGGTTGGCTACATGGGAGTTTTTTTGAATGAAAACAAGTGTGGCAGAGGAATTGTCCATGAACATTTCATGGACAAGAAGCATTAACTGTTGCCTAGCAACACACATGTGGACCGAATGGTGAGAGCCCCAGATATGCCGAGCTCAGTCAAATCCAGCGCTCCTCCGGCTCCTGCTGGGAATGTGCACCTTCCGACTCCTCCAGAGGGATAAATCAGAGTCAAGGTCTTGGCATCTGATGGCTCTACAGAACATGAGAGCTAGGCCTGTGGGACATGACCCATCCACTTCCATCAAACCTCTGATTGATTGCTCAATGATTAATGTGAATCTTCAGTATCCAAGACGAAGCAGTTGTGTTTGTTCATTAAGGTGCTGACTGATGGGAGGTCATGTATATTGTTTTCTTTTGTGTAAGAATATCCAGGAAGATTGTATGACTGCTCTCATCCTCTCGTTGAACTCTTCACACATCAAGCAGAACAGTGAGATTTGAACAACATGGCAACAGTAAACAAACAGACAAAAGCTAGTGTTGCTGCTTCCTTAATGCTGTTAGGATCCATAAATGTGTCAGGACTCACACATCACCAGGAAAGGGAACATGGCTAACACTTTATTTTAGCCAGCACATAGCCATTAATACATGACTGGTATTAGTGCTCGGCCTGTGTTATCATTACACATTTATAGGTCTTTCTTCATCAATTTCTTATTTTAGATCAATAGGTGAATTATTATTGATGAATCCAGAATAAGCAACTAGTTCACCTTAATCTAAGGATATTGATATGTATGGATCAAAATAGAAAATGTTCAGTCTTCTAATACATTGTCTTAATATGTCATTATTCTATCACTAAATCACATTTTCAGGCAGTGAATTCAATGCTCATTAAAGATTTACCAAGGATAAATAAGATTTTTCACATGGTTAAGAATAGGAAATGACACAATAAATGTACAGTGATGCTTAATACAGGCTTTAAGCACTAATACATACACACATTATGTATTAATGGATGAAATGTGTTCACTAAAATACAGTGTAGTTCCAGTGCTAGTGCTCAGTGCCTGCGTCATGTGAGTAGATTTGGTCTCTTGCTGTGTTTATCAGCCGAGGCAAAACAGACATGACAGCCAATGGGGACTGGACAACACCAGCAGTATGAGGGCTTTCACAACGGATTCACATGACCATGATGATGGAACATTCCAGAGAGGACGCATTCTTTTTAGATTTAGATTCATGTGGTTTAGAGATTTTCAAGGCACTTACAATGTCTTGCTATACTTCTGACCACACCAACAAAACATCTGTCAGATGTACAGAAAAGTAGGCTACCACTTCATTCATGTCATCCCATTGTACAGCTAAACATAAAACAAACCAAAAAAAATCAAGATTCATACTGTATATAGGCTATAAGGTTTATCAGAGGTGCTACATGTAATCATTTTAAAGACTTTGCCAATGCCAAAATTTAAGAAGAGATGTGTCAAAATTACACATTGTGTATGAGCTCAGGGACAACAAAATGTTGTGTTAATTTCGTGTAGCAACAAAAACAACAACAATGACAAAAACAAGCAAACAAACAAACAAAAAGGTACATACTGTTGTAGATAAATATTTTGTTTGTTGTTTTGAACTGAACTCTGTTTTTCACCAAGCCAGCCACACAATTGCTGTGTTGAAACTACAAAATGTGTCGTCCCTGAGCACACACAGAAAATGTGTCAAAATGACACATCTCTTAGAGTGTATGCATTCGTATACTTTTGAATTGAATGCCTTTATTGTCATTGTACTTTGCAATACAACGAGATTAGAGCGCTACTCCACTGGGTGCACACATACAATAAATAATCATTATAAGACATAAAAACACACAAACACATATAAAACACAATAAAAGAGTAAACAGAGCAATAATAATACTATTAAACCATATGTGATGCGTGATGAAAATCATAACTTATAGACCCAAATTGTTCTCAGATCAGCAATCCGTCTCCAACATCTATATTACACAAAACTGCCAAAAAGTCATCCAAAACTTCACTGTTTATTTCAGCTGTTTCCCAATGTACAGAGTTTGATGCACTCGCCAGAGGCCACTTTAGCCGGCAGTATGAGGGAGGGCCCATAAATAGAGATAATGAAACCGCGACAGCAGCTTTGAAATCAAAATAAATAAAAGAGGATAAAGATCATAAAATTAATTCATCATAACGTGTCTATGCTGAGGATGCTGACAAGTTCATGTTCAGAAGTTTGAAAGTGTTGTTTTTGGTCATGTTCATATCCTAATGAGTGGACTGTTGCACTGTCTTTTTTCATTACGTTTTGCTGTCTTTCAGTGATATGGGCCATGTCTTTCAGAGGCACAGGTTAAACTGGAGCACACACACACACACACACACACACACACACACATACAAGAACTGAGAGGCAGATAAGACCAGGTGAAGTCAAACCCAATGTTCCTGTTCAATGGGCACATTAAACAAGCAGATTTACCCTCCATCAGGTCCCCGGACTCACTTGAAGAAAAACAGCACAGATCTGAGAGCGGGCAGCTTAACAGAGATGCTTTTTCAAAACACGCGCACACATACACATACACACACACACACACACACACACACACACACACACACACACACACACTGAGTGATCTTACATACCACAGAGGACTGCTGTTAAGATCCCAGCAGTCCCCCAATCCCATGTCCATTCACGGCAAACAGACACTCTCTCTCTCTCTCTCTCTCTCTCTCTCTCTCACACACACACACACACACACACACACACACATACACACACACATCCTGATGTCCTGATGCCTTTGTGACTGATGACAGTCTCTGCACGCCCATTCCAAATTGCTGCAGCCACGTTGTTAATTTACTGTGGTGCCATGCAGGGAATTAAAAATCGAGCTTCGGGAGGGAAGCTTGATTTGCTGAGTAACACAAATTCACAGCATCCCCAGTGGAGGAGATTGTGCTCATTCAAGGCGTTCATGTATGGAAATGCTGCACTGCTATATCTGGGATATGGGATTTCAGTGCAGTCAACTGTAAATAATTTACCTTTAGATAAAGACAGGCCAAGCAAATCCAGAACGCTGTAAGACAGACTTGGGAATGTGTTTCTTTTTCTTTTTAATACAGTCTGACAGTGGATTAGTGTCATGAAAAGAGATTCAATATGTTCATGTCATTAAATAGGCAAATCAATGTTTTAGGATGAGAGTTTCTGTGTGCAGATTTGTTTCTTGGGCTGGGTGTTTTTTTACAGGTATTACCATAGATTTCTCAGGAGAGCCAGTAAATGAAAATGAAAAATTAACTGTGGAATTAGCAGGTTCATCAAAGGCTTGCAATCTAGTCTCTGAAATTAATTGATGCCATGTTCTTAAAGATCACACAGGGCTGTGCAATGTCAGTCACAACATTTATTGTTATGTCAGTGTTTTGGCACACACACACACACACACACACACACACACACACACACACACACACAGTTAGCTGACATGCGGGGTAAGGTTTAGGTGCAGTGAGAGTTGAGTGTGTGTCATTGTCAGTGGGTGATACTGTATGTCTGTGGGTGTGGTGTGAACCACTAACCTTGACTACGTGTAAGGAGAGAGCTATTCATCTTTGAAATTAGATTCTGTGTGAAAGCATACATTTTCCATTTTTGCCACAATATCACATTCCATGTAGCCTGCAGTTATATGCCATTTTAGCTTACATTTACAAACTATTCTATTTTAAGCAAAGATATGTCTCTGGATGTAACGTTGATCCAAGGAGAGATGTTTGAAGTTTTCAATGGTCATAACTGTCAGCTGAACCACTTAGCCACAGCAAAACAACACAGCCAGTGAAAACCTCGTTTGCATGTGTGTGAAGGATTTAGTCCCCTCAGCCTATTCAGGTTAATGAACTCTGCGGAGACACTTGGTGTGAATATTTAGTCCGGAGCACTGCCTCCTCGCCGCGCCGACGTGTCCGGATGGCGGGGCAGCGGATGACGGATAACGTGACAGCGAGGCTATTTACCCCAGCTCTCCATCTCCCTCAGCACGCCCTCTCCCCCCGATGGGCCGTAATGTATGTGTGTGTCCCTCACTGACGTAAATAACGCCCGGCCAGGATGTAGGACCTGTCACCCCACCTGTGCTCCATCCGCACCTAATGTCACCCAATCATCCGACACAGAGTGGGGGATTGATGCCCGAATTCAGCCCGCTCCGCCCTCCAAAACACCACCCCCCCAAACACACACACACACACACTAACACACACCCACACAGGGAAAATATGGAGCCTATTATTTTCCCCTCAAACAAGCAGATATTCCCCTTTGCATTCACTATTTATTCATCAAGTGATGATGGATGGCATTATTCCAGATGGGCTGGTGTTGCATTACAATGTGAGATCACTGTTGGCTACTGTGATGGAAAGCAATAGCTATGCAGCACAGGGAGATGGAACAGGCAGAAACACATCCAGCGTTCCCGGAGAGGCTTATTTATTGATTTTGTCCAGGCTGATGGACCACATCTCATTCTGATGCTTTCCTTTTTTTGGTATTTTTTTTTTTCAGCCAACGTGATTGGTAAGTAAGATTGTCTAATTTGTTGCCATAAATCTGCTGCCAAATTCCCCAGAAGAAAAAAAAGATTTCAGACTTCAACACTTCACATTTGAAGCTTGACAACTCAATGTGTGTGTCATCAGGGTTGTGAGATGATCAAGTATTATTTTGTCGTGTGTCTCAACTCCTTTTTTGTGATCTGATCATGTTCCAGTTGTCTAACCCGGCCCTCTTTGTCTCATAATATCTGAGAAACATTCTTTTCCTCTTCCTTTGTAGAAGGGGGGGAGACACAACTTGGGAGATTCTCTTTCCTAATAGCTAATTTCTGGAGCCCATCCTGCAGTCTGCCCCTCTGCTTCTTATCTTCTAAGAATAGCAGGCCAGGGAGATGTGGAGCTGCAGCTGTTCCTCCAGAATCTCATTTACCTGCTGTCGCGTCCCTGCTTTGAGACCACATCGGTAATTAATAGGTTTTTTTCCCCTCCCTTCCCTCTTCCTCTCGTTTCAGAGCCATCTTCTGAAGAAACACCTTCGGCCATTTATCCAGTGGGCGCCGGGACAGCCAGCAGACAGACGAGCGTTGTTCTCCTGAGACAGACACTCCTGCAGTTTGGAGGGACTGTTGAGAAATCAAGAGGAGAGCAGTAGGGTGGCAAAGTAAGGGCCAGGCTTTGTAGGGGCTGGAGAATACAGAAGCAGCAGCGATACACAAACACAGGAAGGGGAATGCCAGTGTTGTTTTATTCATTGATTGCTCTTGCGTTGTGTTGAGTCCTGTGATCGCACACTCCACCATCAAAGTCTCCAACACACAGGCCCTCCATCAAAGTCTCCAGCACACAAGCGCTCTCCCCTAATGGCATCTTGATGAAATGCATTCCTCCCAGAGCACGAGCACATGCACAGCCAGCTCCTCGCCATAGTGGCACAAAAATGCAGATGCCTTAATGCCAATATTCTCTCTAAAGAAGATTGAATGTGTATGTGTTTTGCATGGCTACATACTTATGTCCTACCTGAAATCTCTCTCTCTCTCTCCCTCTCTCTCTCTCCCTCTCTCCCCCTCTGTTCTCTCTGTTCTCTGTGTGTGTGTGGGTGCATGCTGCTGGCCCTCTGCAGTGGTCCACGGTGCTATGAGGACTCTGCTCTAATTGCAGGGAGAAAACGCAAGTGAATAAAACAGATTATGCAGCACACACATACACACACACGCTCTCGGTCTCTCTCTTTCTACATTTGGATTCCCCACTTCCCCTGGCCTCTCTGGGGCTCTGCAAATGTCTCAGTGTGTTCAATTAAAAACCAAAAGTCATTAAAAATGTAACCACCTCGAGACTACTGAGCTGCAAGAGATGTCGGAATTGTCCCGAGTCTTCTCGCATGCTCCCAGGGATGCAGACGAAGGTTTTAATTGTCTTCTTGTGAAATTTACATTGAGGGTGTGCCATTGAAAATTATAATTCATCCACAAATAATGTAACCTCTTTCTGGCAATTAGTATGGAAGGCTTCACTTCCATTTTTCAAGAATTAATTTACCTAAATCATGCATACCATTCAAATACGGGAACAATGACTGTATTGTGTCACGTCAGCTGATAAAATATGAATGTATACTTGTTACATCTTTGCAAATATTTTCATCACTATGTTCGGCTGAATCATGTTTCATCCACTGCTGACTACTCATAGATTACTCTAAAGAAAAATTCTCCTTAGGCTATTCCTCAGCCTGTTAGACTGGATATTGGCCCAATCCCAATGTCAGCCCTAAAGACTAAGAACTAAAGACTCACAGACTTAATTGATCTCAGGTGCTAAGTGAGTGAGTGTGTGAGGCCACATAGGCTCAGATAGGTATTTGGGATTGGGACAGCACTTCACGAGATCACATGTACCTTGGCGATGTTTACTAACAAAGACGTTGCTAACATTTGCACCATGCACGTGTGTCGTGCGTGCTGTTGTTTACCTTCATTTCCGGATTTTTCTATGATCTCCACGGTAAACGTCACAACACTTTGAACTGTGGGTAATTCCCTTAGGTTAAGTCTGCACCGATGCAGACTCACGGAAAGGGTTCGGTAAGTCTGTAGCCTACTCAAACCCTCCCGCCCGTTGTAATTCGACATTGGGACAGCCCTAAACCCTTACGAATTTCGCGAGAACGCGCACCAAAGTCCGTGAGTTCGTGAGTCCGGACATTGGGATTGGGCCAATGTCTGCCTCCAGGCAACAATATCGCAGTTGTTGTTGCAGTGCACATTGTTAGTTATGGTCAGCCAATCCACAAGCCAATGAGCAACTCAATACATATTGTAAGACAACCAGTTTACTGCTCCAACAGAGCAGAGAGCCCATTTTATGTGTGAATAATTTAAATACCTGTAGTTTATTCCTCTTGAATAGTCATAGGCCCCTATGATTAATTAAAGAGTTATCAATGAATGTTTAATTTAAATTCATCAGAGACCAGAGTGAGCATTATGCTGAGGAAACCTCCAGCTCCATTTGGCACCTCCATTTGACCAGAAGAGAGATCCTCCTTCCTAGCCTCCTCGGAGTATAATGAGTAGTCTACTGCCACTGAAGTCAGAGCATATACTAAAAACAAACGGTGGCACACAGTAGGTCAGAAGTCTTAATGCAATAGAGCTCATACTCTCCTCTGGTGGCCCACCAGCAGAGCACTGTGTCCTTTTGTCTTGTTTTCACACACTTGGGATAATGCTCTTCAAAAGCTACAGAACCACAGTGGTGTTGTAGACTACACCTTCAGCTCCATCTTGTTCTGAGGTAAATAATACTGATGTCAGACGGCTAAACTCTCTGGGAGATAAAAGTTTAATTAACTCATCAAGCAGATTTGGTGTTTTGAACCTGTCATACTTACACTGAAAAATGACTGGCTGGCTGTGATGGCATCTCATCTTACTGTAATTGTGTTTTGGAATGATTAATCCATGAACAACAAAAAAAACGTAAAGACAAGATGGCAAATCAACCAAGACAATCCTGTCAACAGTTATATGGCAGGGACAAGGCAAAAGGGATAAAATATACTTTCATACCATTGTGAATGAATCTGTGTGGAATGCCAAAGTCGAGATGCATGTCAACTTTGTCACACACCATAGCCCCCCGAGGCTGTCAGACATTGTGATTGATTAAAACAAATCCTTGCATTCCTGTTGCTATACTGCCGTGGGTCTGAAAATATACAGTAATTTGCAAAATGGTTCCAATGAGAAGGAATTTTCCATTTTCCATTTTAAAGGAAAAAAGAGAGAGAGAGAATAGCACAGCATGTTGAGACTATTAGCCACTATATTTTCCCAACAGCTGGTGGTCACAATGTCACAATGAAATGGATTTGATAAAGACTCTGTCAGTTTACACACTCCATTCACCAAATCCCTGGAAATCTCATGTTCTCCCCTCGGCTCAGGGCAGTTCCAGGCCAGGGCAGCTTCCAAATGCTGCATATGCACTTTCCCTGGGCTGCTGAGGGCACTTAGATAAATAAATATATATATGAAAATAACAATTCTGGCAGCGCTCATGTGGTCAGCATGCCTAGCCCACAGCAGGAACCTGAGAGTGAGGTGCTGGCTCCATGGAGGGAGATGGATTTGTGCAAGGTCAGCCCTGTCGTCCAGCTCAGGGAACAAACAAGCGGCCATGCCTGGCTCTCTCCGGAGCTCTCTCACTGGCCCTCATCTCTGGCTCACTACACTGGCTTCATCAAGAGCTCCACGGTGGGCCCCTCAGCCTCGACTGCAACCACCTCCAGAGACGGGAGCCGATCCTCATCTCAGCTGGCTGGGCTACTGGCAATTGCTCATCATGAGCTAATCATAGAGCTTTTACTGAAAATCAGAGAAACCAAGAGCTAAGCAGGAACATAATAATCATAATAATTATCATAGGCACTAAATAGGATCAGCAGTACACCTTTGATCATAAATGATGTGATATTTCAGAGTTCGGTCTTCTTGAATTCTACAGATAATGTACATCAAATGAAGCAGTGAATAACAGAAACACCAATATTAGTATTTATGTTATGCAGCGGACAGTGAATATAGAGGACAAGATGTGCTTTTTCTGAGTTTCACATAGAAGGGACATGACATACATGACTGAAAACACTGATTCTCATTAAGACTATGTGTGCTTTAGTGGGTGGTTTCTGAGAAAAGACCATTAAAGCAACTATATTCATTAAAAAGAGAACATGGGTTCATGTACCATCTGCACATCTGAACCAACATGCGAAGTTATTATAATGACACTGGTTATATTTTCAGTAGTATTATCATATCTCATGTTGCTTAATTGTCACTCTCGCTATGTACATGATATAGATTGTTTAGTTACATGTGCATACATCAAAATAAGCTTTATTTAAAATAACACAATAATTACTCTTTGCCACAAAGAACTGGATAACCCATTCATTGTTACACAATACCTGCATTCTGGCTGTGCAAACTGTCAGACTCCATAGGCCTACTCAGCTTTTCCGTAGAGCATTAAAAAGCATCATTGTTTTGAGGTACAAGAACGTCATTGTGATACTTTAAAAGATCAGAACAGACTTTACAGTTCAACTGAGTGAAGAATGAGTAGCAGTAGTGCAAATGAATCCCCAATGAGCTAAGGAGACTCTCTCCAAAAGCCAATGTGATTGGCTCACAATTTGAACGCATGACATCTGGCTTGCGGTGAGTTCCTTGATGTAGTTGTTAGGGAGATACCATGGAAATGAGCAGCAATGTCAGAGATCATGGCAAGTTTATGGTGTCAAGGCTTTTAACAGGGTTTAAAGGGGGGTATTGTGACTCACAGTACGCTATCTGCAATGCAGCACAGCACTCTAGTGGTCACAGGGGGAATGAAATTGCGTGTTGTGCGTGTGTGTGTGTGTGTGTGTGTGTGTGTGTATGTGTGTGTGTATCTGTGTGTGTGTGTGTGTGTGTATCTGTGTGTGCGTGTGTGTGTGTGTGTGTGTGTGTGTGCATGTGTTTATTCTAAGACATGATCGTGCAGGTCCATTATTTCATGACTGAATGACACCACACACCAGATGTTACCAAAGCAATCTTCATTAGTTGAATTGTTTGGAGCATAGAACATGAACTGTTCTGAAGAATTGCAAATCTGCGCTTCCAGAGTTTGGGGGAAAAGAGATTTGAAGGGGGGAAAGTTATTTTCAAGTTGCGTAAAAGAGGAAAAATGCTAATTCAAATGCTATCAAAGACATCTAATGGGACATTTCACATCAAGTAAACGTCAAGTGTGGAAATGCACATTGCTGAATCCATAATGGTGACAGTTTAACAGAGAGGAGGAAGTGACACTCTTCCTGGAAACTGAAATAATTACCTGCAACATCCCTAACATGCCTCTTTCATCATCAGGCTGTGCCTGCCTAAGAGTGACTGAGCTATAGAGAGAGAGATAGAGAGAGAGAGAGACAGACAGACAGACAAAGAGAGAGAGAGAGAGAGAGAGAGAGAGAGAGAGAGAGAGAGACAGACAGAGAGAGCGAGTCAGACAGACAGAAAGAGATAGAGAGAGAGAGAGATAGAGAGAGAGAGAGAGAGAGATGAGAGTTATGACTGTAGGCTGGGGCAGTGTGTCATATCAATGAATCTCTATGTAATCTGTGAGGCAAGTGACCCAGAGAGACTCCTATTAACCTCAACTGAGCTCATTCTTCCAGCACTAGAAAGGCATGCCCTGAACCTTCTCACACACCCTTTGATTGTGACATGACCATAGTGACAGGAGGAGAATACCATGGCAAGAACAAGCTGGCTGGCATGAGAAGTTACACGGCCCTGCCAAGCACCAGCCAAGCACCAGCGTCTGGAATGCCGCTAGATGGCTGTCACATTGCAAATGGGTCTGACACACGGACAAAACTGTTGTTTATAGATGTACATTCTTTATTTTCCCTTAATTGGCTTCACTCAAATGACCTTTCAAACAAGAATACTTACTATTGTAATAAAGACGACATTTACAAAGTTAATTATACCCGTTTTAGTCATATCTACTTAACTGAATGGATTTACCATGTCTATCACATATAATCCCCTCATTAGAAACAAGCTGTAAAATGAATGGCTATGGCTTCCTGCAAACGGAAGTTGGAACAAAGGATTGCAGGTATGTGCAGAAATGAACAACAGAGGGGATGAAATACTTTTAATTAAATTCTGCCATGCAATCATGCTCATCTCCTCATAAAAGCGGGACCATTCTACAAGCATTGTTACAGGGGGGAATAAAAGCGATATTAAAGTCATCATAGGCACAGCGGATGTGGGCTAATCATGAACACGTGGTGTGCTGGTTAGCTGTATTACTGCCTGCTATGTGTCGACTTCTATCTCCTCATCTTGTGTGAACACGAATCACATTAATGTTATGAGTGGAACTTTTTCATGTCTGTGTTTTGAGGGATGAATCACCTCACAGCACATTAACTGTTATTAGTTTCATTATAATGTCAACAGTCGATGGAGAGTTTATTAAATTGTGCCTTTGACCAGCAAAAAACAATGAACATTTGGGAACTCATTTAGTCTGAACGAGCCACACAGGATGTAATGAAAATGTCCCTACCACTGAAAAACCCCATGGTGATGTTACGCCTCATGTGTCATTGTCAGTGATAATGCAATATGCTCAGCAATACAAGACACCACTGTGTCATTTTTAAAGAATCAGCCTGGGCAAGCTTTATAAATCACTATATTCCATATATTTGCCCCTGCAAGACCAATAATACATTTACTTTAATTAATATGACTAGTGCTTAAGAGAGTAGATATATGGAAGGTGGCTAGTCAATTACAAAAGTGTGTTGATGCACTAAGTAGCCTCTCCAGTGCCAGTTATAGATCCGATCCTCCCTGGAGTTTTGCTGACAAAATGGCTGCCCTTATCTCTCTGACACATTTGGCCCAGATCATCAGTGATGGGCATTTGGCCTTTGAAAATAAGATGGCCACCCCAGAGCAGCAGTTAGTAACTCTGGAGGATAAACTTCCAGGCTAGTGTGAGAGAGTGTTGGGGGCCCTCTGTGGCTCTGCCGTCCTTCGCTGTATCACAGGGGATAAACTCCAAATCAATCACACACAACCAGGCATGGATCTCACCCCGCTGCGATTGATAGGTTGCTGCAGCTGCATAAAAACATGTCATAACATAACAACTGCATGCACGGGGCAGACTGATTGGCTTTCAGGCAACTGTCCCAATGAAAAAAAGGGTGGAATGTGCTTGTTACAAATGAAAATGACCTACATAACCCCTTGTGGACCTTTTAAAGAAATTGCATGGCAGCGTGTGACAAACAGCAGAGGGCCAGAGGGGAATAACCGTAAATGGGCTGTAATCAAATGACCACAGATGGAGACGCCAACCCAGAGGAACACCTTCACTGTGACATGGAGGAGGAGGAGGAGGGCCAGGGTTTTGAATTAATGTCGCACCACAGAACAAGCCGATAAAGCCGCGAGGGCTGCATGCAGAATATGCCTGTATTAAAGGCAACGCTGGGGAGAGGATTACAGCCATACTTATTTCAACCCAGTGCCACCGCCAACATGGAAAGAGACAAAAGGGGGTTTATACCAGCGTTTAGCCAAGGCATCATTATGGTAGAACACGAAACAACTAACATAGCTTAATGGCAAATATGACATAGTGGGCATCACATGCAGACACACTCAAATGAATAGTAACATGATCAAAGAAGCACATCTGGTTTGTTTTGATATTTTCTTCAGATTAAAGATATCAGTTATTAGTTGTGCTTCAGTTCAGCCACATTTCAGCAGATGTGTTGGTAAACGATATCAAATCTGACACATTAGGTGGCTGAACAGCCTTGCAGAACCACAGTAAGAGGATTCCATTCACCTGTCACTCCATATGGGCCTCACTTATGACAGCTGTGTCCGTATCGGAGAGAGAGAGGAAAGGAAAGAGAGTGTGTGTGTTGGGGGGGGGGGGTTGAGAGAGCAGATAGAGAGGTCCTGACCATGGGGGGAATGAAAGGGGAGTCATGGGTGGCTGATGGAAGTGCAGACATGGCAACATCTTTCAGGTGGAGGCGAGGCTCTGCACACCCTGGAAATAAGACAGCCAAGGCAGCAGCCGACTAGAGCACAAAGGGAGGCCTCGGTGAACATGACACACCAAGTCAAATCCACTGGGCTCAGCAAAAACCAGGACACATCCATTAGGGGATCTCCTTGCTGAGAGAGTACAAAACATGACGTGTGGGATTTATACATAAAACATGTATATAATGCAGGGGGTATATGGACACATTTATCTATCTGGTTATATACTGTAGGCCTCCATCCACATATATTAAGATGTGATCACTGATTAGTGTTACTTTAATTTTAGTACCGAGTTCTTTCAGCAGATGTGTGTCTGACTTCCGAAACATCTCTGAAAAGAGTAGTCTGGTAGTCAGGATAATTTAAACATGATTGGTACAGCAGCCTCCTGAAAAATAGTGGGGTTCATTGAAGCATTTTGGCATTTCAAGGTGTTTCCATTTCGACTGAAATTAAGTACAAGCCAGAAGACATGAATAAGACCATTTTAATTAAAAGTAAGACATTTGGCTGGTAGTTAAAGGTGAGGTAAACTAATCAATGAGATCATTTGTGGTGACATGTGGTAACACTTCAAGATGTTAAATGTTCAAAATTATCGAGTGAAATGCATAAAGTTAAGCATACGGTCCCAATTACTGCATGAATTCTTCAAGTGTCTGTTGCTGAAAGGCACTACTGTGCTGAAAGCACTTTTCATCTCCTCTAAGATGCCTCAATTAAAGCCTTATTAAATTTTAAAGAGTTTTTATGGCTACCCCACAGCCATCGAAAGGTCAGCGTTGTCATGGTGAGATTAAAAGTTCACTAACATGGCTGTTAATGGTCTATCCAAATGTGCACACCACACCGCTTTAGCACCTGTTCTTCTACAAACTCACCGTAAAGTGAAAATGATGTGCTTGCGCTGAAAATTTAATACAAATTGATAACTGCAGGTTAGGTCTTTCCAAAGGTTTAGCCACAAAATCCTGCAGGGCGCAGTGAAGAAACATTTATTTTCCTAGACACGGATGTGTATCACTTACACAGTTGTCACAATTGTATCAATAGTGTATTACTTAAAGCTGTACAGTGGGTTCAGTAAGTATTTGCACCCATGCTTAAGTTGACTAAAAAGAAGAATATAAAATCATCTTTTGAGAATTGATTGTAATGCCTTAAAGAGAAACTATGCAGGATTGGCGATTTCATCTTAAGTCATCTTAAGCTTCCCTGACAGCTTTAGCATGTATATTTATACATAGGCTATATAGGCTATATATAAATATATAAATTGCAAGCGTGGTTCTTCTTGTTCTTTATGCGTCTCAGCCTTCCAGATGTAAACAGGGAACGATCGTCTCCTGAACAAACTGCAAGGTTGCAATCAGGGGGTCAGGATTTGACTGATTAGCTTCGCCGATTAGCAAACCACGTCCTCGTCGCCATTTTCCAGAAATACATCATGTCCGGTGCCGTTTTACCTGCGTTTTACTCATGCTGATTGGTGGCTGTTCCACTCTCAGCTCATGCACGAGCTTAGTGTGGGCACGAGCTCTCCTTCTGTACCTTACGTCAATCGGTAACCTGGCACTTAATTGGCTAAGTAAAACGGCACCGGAAACAAGCCCCTTGAAACGCCATGTTGAAGCCTGAAAAAATCGTTCAATTTTGGCACATTTCACTAGCCTAGCATTCCCATTGAAATGAATGGGGGCGGGACTTGTTCACTTTCTCCAGTTCTTATAATACCTCCATAGTTGCAATAGTGGATAGGGACACTGGGGGCGGGAGGAAATATTACTGTTTTCGATAAAAACTGGTCAGTCAAGCAAAACAACAATTTCTAAGTGATTTTATGACTATGAAAAAGTTGCATAGGGTCTCTTTAATAAAAAAAAAAAAATAGTAAAAATCAAACCGCTAAGGACACTAATTTTCTTTGTGATTGAAGAATGTATCGTAAATAGATAAAAGTTCTTCCTTAAATACAGGGGGGGCAAAAGTATTTGACCCATGTTAAAATTCCAATGGAGCAGGAGGATTTTTTTATATGTTTTTATTTCTAAAGGCCAGCTATTTCATGGATCCAGGATATTATGCACCCTGATAAAGTTCCCTTGGCCTTTGGAATTAAAATAGGCCCACATCATCACATACCCTTCACCATAGCTAGAGATTGGCATGCTGCTTTTTCCAGTTAGCCTATTAGCCTGTTTGATTTGCATTGAGCTCAATGAGCATCAAACAGGCTAATAGGCTAACTGGAAAAAGCACCATGCCAATCTCTAGCTATGGTGAAGGGTATGTGATGATGTGGGGCTATTTAATAGCAAAAACCCGGAAATGGAAGGAGTCATCCCTAAATTCCCCAGCCCCATGTTCCCATGAAGACTCTAACTAACCCAAACTAACCCAAGACAGACAGACAGACAGACAGACAGACAGACAGACAGACAGACAGACAGACAGACAGACAGACAGACAGACAGACAGACAGACAGACACACACACACACACACACACACACACACACACACACACACACACATTTCAACATTACAATGCCACATCCACTGTCATGCCTTCTTGGCTAATTTCAGCTGTCTAGTTAAGTCACGCATGACGTGTCACACTCACAGTCAAGTCAAAACGGAAATGCTTAGCTTAATGCTCCCAAATATGTGTGTGTGTGGGGGGGGTACATTCAGTCTCCAGGCAACCGAAAAGAGATTTCTCTGATTGAATGACTCCCCAGTGGCCGCAGCAGGGGTGGACTGAATGGATTACAGTGACCCAGCCTGAACGTAATAACAACTGGATATGGCCACAATGATTAGCCTCAGTATGCAACCTGAACATTGCAAAAATAAGATAACATTTAAGTGGCTTGGGGTAGGCTACAGATAATTTGTTTCATCTGTTTTGAAGCTGATTTTTAATATGTTGGGCCCAAACCAAATGCATGTCCTTGGCCCTAGCTATTTTTAGAGTGTACCAGTTTTGCATTTCCTTGCAACACTTTTGCAACCCTTTCAAGGAAACGTCAAGTATTGCAAGGGACTGTAAAAGAAGTTTAGAAAAAATGCCTGTGCAATCCTTCGGGGGCTCCATACTAAATTCCTACAGGGTAACAACAGTATTTTGGGGAAATGCAAAAGCATTACTGGCATGGATACAGCCCAACCCAGCCCCATCCCCGGAGTCTTGCCTTGCCTTGCCCGGACCCCCAACACCCCACACCCCAAAAGATAAAATAACATACAGCTGGCCATGAGCCATTTTAAAGACTGCAAAGAGTGCATGGGGGTAGTTGCGGTGCAACTGGCTGCAGCATCCATACCACAGAGTCCCGTGGCATGAGCACCTGCCACCTGGACAAGCTCCTGACCTGTGGTCATTTTCCTTCCAAAGAAACACCCCAACTGCTGATTTGAATAAGGCTGTCTCTAGTTTTCACCTGAAAACTATGCTTACTTACGTTGTTAATATTTTATGATATGTTTCCCCCTTTTCCACTAACAATTCCTGCTACTGCACAATCCAGAGGGTGCAAAATGAGCCTACAGTATAGCGCAATAAATGATCTCGGTTGGTCACATCGGCTAGGCGCGGCCAAGTGCATATGGAAAATGAACTCATTTGTTTCTCAATAATAGGCCGTTTGGTGCAGCTGTTGCAGATGTGAAAAGAATTCTACAGATGCGTCAGTAAGGTAAGGATCTGAAAATAGGCTGTGTGTCTCTTTAATTTACTGCGCATGTGCGAGAAAAGGGAAGTTTTCTCTGTTGAATGAAACCTTGCTTACAACATTACACATGTGAATTATTTTGAAAAGCCTTCACAGTCTAAACGGTAAGTCCCTTGTGTGTAGCTTAATCACTTGATATTGCTCTTGTTTAGAAAGACATTATTCCGCATATCCTGAAAATTAGCTATATAGCCTACCATTCATTCTGTTTCAACCGGCTAAACTAGCTTAGCTTCCCCCTAAGCACATAGGCTACTATGCACCGGTTTATGCGCCAAATATTGTATTATGTTAGACACTTGACGCAATATTATGTTGATGAACAGTTTCATGGATTGCATTGCCATTATGTCGTCCTTTTTCAGTCACTGTTTGCTCCTGCCATGCATTAATAGTAGCCTATGAATGAATGTCTGAAAAAATGTTACCCTGACTTTGCAGAATCAGAAGTCCCCGATACATCCTGACTTTCCTGCAGAATCATGAATCCCCAACCGCTGATCAAATCAAAACAGGCAGAGAAAAGCATCAACGGTGTGTCAACCCAGGTTGTTTGCACCGAATTCAGCAATTATATCTTCGTTGTGCTGACACAGTATGGGAAGATTGGGACATTGATATCAATAACTCCAGACTCCAAAACTGGTGACATAAGCACACCTATGTACACATCAAAGGTTCTGCTGGGAAAAGATGAGGTAGGCTGGTATTTTTGTGTAGCCCTTAACTGCCTAGTTGTGGTCACCGAGTTGGCCTTTTGGTGGTAGCCTATAACTCATGCGTTGAATGATTAACCAAATAGTGAGTTATTGTTTTAGAAAGCCTATGCTTTTAATTAACCCATATGCCCCCTTCCCTCCCTCCCTTGTTCCAACAGGCTTTGACCCACGTCTGTGCGAAGCACCTTGCCACCTTTATCTCGCAAGAGTCAGGCAGTCGGCCAGTGCTTCTCGGGTTGGCTCTAAAAGACAGCTCCATTGAGTCAATAAACACCATGAAAGAACTGATCAAAAGCTGCCAAGTTTGGTGACTTGAATGGACGTTGCTTACACTATGTTTGTCTTATGTTGAAGATGAATTCAGTGTAATTTTACCAGCAAAATTCACTCTGCTGGAATCTGGCCTGGCTTGCATTGATCATTTTCCATGAAAAACAACTCTTCCCAGCGCCTGATTGGACTGAATTATATTTGTGTGTACTTTGACATATTCAATTAAAGATGTATTTCATTATATCACTTTGTTGGTCCATGCTTTAGCCCTAGCCAAGCTTACCTTGATGTTGGCAGGTGTGGCTCGTGTCCGTGACGTCACACGATGAAGGCTAAGTACAAGTCACATGATCTGGGCGTCAGTCATCTGTTATGTGCACCTGCCCGATGTTTAGCCTAGATGGTGTCAACAAAGTTTAAGATATGAATCTTGCAAAGGACTATAACAAGAATTGACATAAAGAAAAATTGATGAAGTTTAGGCCTAGTCTTTTGGTAGTAGATTATAGTGGAACTTCAGCGGAGTTCCATTGGACTTCGACCTCCATTGAACAACCTACCTGACAGGCACAACGAGGAAGTGTTGACAGTCGCATCAGTTGAACGGGAAGCCATTTCACCTATAGCAATTGGCAACCTCACTTGTTTCCTAAGCTTACGGCTAGCCTTCGTGTGTGGCTTTCTTGTGTGAATCCTACTCACTGAAATATTTTAGGTTAGCTTATTTGCTTCTTTCCTCACTTTTACCTAGTCGGGGATAATCACTTTTTTTAAAAGCCTACTTCAACGTTGGGAACTTTCTTTCAAACTGGACAATAATTCGAAAAACGGAAGTCTGTAAAGGTAGGTTTTGCGAATGACCGCACCGTTCTAAGAATTGGTATCGGTAACAAAGTTACAATGTTTAGGTGCGCGTTCATGTAGCCTAACATACAGTAGACAAACTAGGCTACCGAACTCGTCCAGATGAACCTGTCAAGGAAATTAACAGCCAATTCATTGGGTAGTTTACTCAATAAATTACGATAGTAGTTAAGCTTTGTGTGTTGCCTTCTCTGTCAATGCTTAAATGGTCTGAGGGCCAGTTTATTGTCTAATACACAATTTCCTGTTTCCAGATGAACATGTCTACTGAGGGCAACGTGACTACTCTACTGGATATAGTAAACAACACAGAGGCACTGTCACATTTGTCATCAATAGTGGCAAACCTGACAGATAAGCCTGACATGGCATCAACCAGATCCGAGAATGATACTATCCCGAAAGATAATGACATCTTCTTGAACACCACCATTGCTCAAGCACTCTCTGGGATTTTTGTGTGGTCAGCTCTGCTTATCACTTGTCATCAGGTAGGCCTAAGTGATGTCTCAGGTATCTATGGAATAATCACCCACTCCTTTTCACCGTACCACCTTTTATGGTTCATGTCTGCCTAACATTCTTTCCTTTAGGCCTTCATAATCCATCCATTATCTCTCTTTGATAACCTCTAGCTATAACATTCTTATCTTTCATTTTCCTTGGCAACAATCCAAAGATTCTCACGTGTATCAGAAGACAGTTACAAGGATACAAGGATGTTTATTTGTCACATGCATTTGATTACTAATGTAAAGAATATAGTGAAATTATCAGTTCCTTCACTTATTGTGCAAAAAAGGGGGGGGGTGGTTAAGAGTAAGAGCTGCAGGGGGTGAATGATGTGTGTGTGTGTGTGTGTGTGTGTGTGTGTGTGTGTGTGTGTGTGTGGCGGGGGGGGGGGGGGGGGGTATTTTAAACCTGTACGTAGGCCTAAAATGGCCTACCTCTCTATAGACCAGAGGAATGAGGCACCTCTGAAACAAATCAGTGTTGTTTGGGTGGAGCCCATTCAGTCTACTCACTCGCAGCTCAGGCAAATAAAGGCACATTACATGGGTGGAGATAATCAGAGCTGAGTGTGTGTGGGTTTCACTGCCTTAGGGACCATAGCCCATAGCCCTCTTTCTTGGCTCAAAGGCACTCTTTGGAATATTGGTGGAAAATTATTACACAGTACTATACGAGCATGTTTCTGATTGAACAACATCAGGCACAGGGCAGAGTCCTAGTAGTCGTCCTGACCCTCCTGGAAGATTAAAATGTGACTGTAAAAACATAGTTGATCACAGATTGTATATTTGAACAGTAGGAGTGTGGTGCAGGTCATCACCGTTCCCCCTCGATGTTATATGCCCATTACTGATGAGAACATGACTGACCGACCTTGTCTTGCTGAAGTCTGTAAAGTTTAATGGTGTGATATTATTGCAGCTGATAAGAGCAGGATGTAAACAAAGCTGTTTTGCATTGATTTGAAAAACAGGGAGGGATTTTTTAAAGCTAATCTCACAAAGGACTTCTAACATTTTTGTCTTGGACAAGGAACAGCCTGTTCTCAGCCAATGTATTAGCACCTTTGATAAATTACTTTTTTAAAAATCATTCTATTTTGTGCTCTATGTCAGGTATTGCAGTTATCAGTGCTTACTGTACCATATGGTCTCTCCACGGAATGCATTTGTGTGTTTGCACTATGACTTACTCAAACCTTAGCTATCAGCCCAACTGGAGCCTGTCTTGTTTTATGGTTTTATATGCTGTTGAGGCTCTGCCCTTAAACAAAGCGCAGCTGGGAGTTGTTTACCTTGACTCCCCTATGCAGCCACAGTATGAAATTGAATTTGAGTCAAAGGTAGCAGATGAAAGTGTATTTAATAGAATTTTTTGGAGTTGACAGGTGGCTCCCTCCTGTGAGGCAGTCTTACTTGTTCAGCCTCTGCGGATGAGCCACACGGTGTGTGCTTTATTTTTTTGAGCAGTATGTGTTTCAACAATTTATGCTGTCCTTTTTTTTTGGTGGCCTTTCATTTTCTAGACTGGAAATGTTTTCATTTTGCTTCTCCTGACCTTTCTTTTTCATTGTAAGCAAACACACTCTCAATCTCTGTCTCACTCTCACTCTCACTCACTCATACACACACACACACACACACACACACACACACACACACACACACACACACACACACACACACACACACACACAATATACACACACACACACACAATGTGTGCGTGAGAGAGATCCGCATAAACACAACCTACACACACAAACACATACATGAGGTTTAGTATCTGTTCAATTTGAATTCATGTGTTGTGTCAATATTGTGGTTCCATGATTTGCCTTGATGCTCAGTTCCAGAGTTTGTTGAACTACTTGTGTGGTAAAGTGGGTGCTGCGAACACCTGTGTCTGAGTTTCCGTTTGTGTTACAATTCAAAGACATCCATAGAAATCCACTGGCAGTACTTCATAATGCACAAGGAAAATTAGGGCCTTGCTGTTAAATAGAATATCATTTGGAGTTATGAGCATAGAAATCAGACAGGTGAAAGAACAGTTACAGTATGTTGTAGCCTAAATGTTCTTGTCTTTGCCCAAGTTCATCTTCCAGTAGTAATGCCTCTGGAGTGCATGGGGAATTATGCACCAGTGTTAGCGCAAACTGGTCAAATCTGCATTATTGATGCAGTTTTCTTGTAGAGCGTGTAACCCTTGAGGGACACTGAGCTGAGGGCATCCATGCAGCGCACCACCATGGGTTATGTAAGCCAGAGTTGCCAGGGTTACGTCAGCGGTGGTGAAGGGGTGTCCAGAGGAAAGATTTTTCACCACTGATTTCCCTCGCTCTGTGCTGCCCGCAGAGCACCTGGAGGACACTTTTTGATTGCCTGCGAAGACTGCCGCTCCTCGCCTAGAATATTGAAGAGAAAATTGGGAAAAGGGCGAGAGGGGTTGGGGGGACTGGGTGGAGGCAAAAGAAGGTGCCAAACAGAATTGGCCCACTTTTAGTGACGTTTGAGGACAAGACCGTTCCTTATCTGTATCCTCTCTCTCTCTCTCTTTCTCTCTTTTTTTCTCTCTCTCTCTATCTACCTTGCCATCTCTCCCCCTTATTGTAATTATTACTCTGGAGTTAGACAAAGGCCTGTCCCTCGCCCCTCAATCTAGCGAGAGAATGGTCCATCTGACTGCGCTCTGTGTGGTGCATGGTAAACAGGCTCCCTGCTCCACAGAAGCAGCAGTGGGGTCGCGTAAGGCAGGCGTATGGAAATGGGGCTCAGATAAAGCCACACCGGGGGGAAGGGCTGTGAGAGCGTGCTTAGTATTCTACCTGCCAGCTCCTTCAAGTAGCCTCCACAAAAAAAGAAATGGCCCTTGTTTGTGTGAGCCTCTCCGTATATGCATGATCGAGATGATGGTGGTGGTGCAGGCTGTGTGCATTTTTGTAACAGGAAGTGTGTGGTTTTGTTTGGGAGGAAACTGAAACCAAAGCGGCTGCTCACTCATGAAGCAAGAGGGGTCTCATGGGTCCGCCCAACTCCATTGGCCCCTGTCCCACGCTGTCACTTTTGTGTTTATTTGTGGTCATGTTGCACAGAAGCACGGCCTGGTCTAGTCCGAGGCCACCTTGCCATCGATGCATCACGCTGCCTCTCTGTTTGCCTTGTGGAGGGAGGCTTGACGAAACACTGCCGCTATCTCCCCTCTCAGCCTCGCTGGCTCTCCACGGGAGCTCTTCGCCAAAGCCGCCGGACCGTTTCATTTTGCCCAGCTGTCCGGCAGCGGAATGTCAGCAGGCCCGGCCAGAACCTGAGCTGGGAGCCCAACCAGCTGAAATTAGCTTCCGTCAGACTTGGCGGGGAGGCTGCTTCAGCTTCAGCTAGCCTCGCTGCTTTGAGTCGGCCCTTAAAGCTATTATCTGTGGTCTGCCTCCCCCTCTCTTTCTTTCTGTCTTTCTTTTCTCTTTCGTTTTCTTCTCTCTCTTTCTGTCTTTCTTTTTCGATTTCTTTCTTTTTCTCTCCCCCCACTCTCTCTCTGGTCAGCATCTGCCTGGAGGAGTGCAATTTTTTAACCAGCGTAATTCAGGCGAAATGGAGGACATCAGTCTGGAGCCAGTCACACACTCCAGCTCCTCACAGCAGCACATAGATCACACCTCCACCCTCACCCACAAACGGCCCTAATGGCCCTTTAATCACATTGCACTGGAGTTAGTTGGTCTGGGAGGAGCAGGGATACCAGGAGAGGCCATATCCTGACCTATTTTTATCCATCAGGAAATCAAATAGTACCCTAAATAATGTCACCGCAGAAATGGGACTGTCTGGCCAATGATTTTATTATACAAGAGATGGATGTCATGATGGACTTTCATAATCTTATTCTGTCATGTGTGTCTGTTAGTATGTTCTAAACTTGCTGACTCTGAAGGCAACTTCGTGGTCTGCATGTCTTTTCTATTAGATTGACTCTCTTTTGAACCCTGAGAAATGCTTGGCAGTGGCAATTAAATTCAAGTAGTTTGGGATAATAGTTTTTTTTTATATATTGAATCAGTCATGGCTAAATATACCATCCATTGTGTCAGCTTGTTGATGTGATTAGTGGAAACACTTGTTCTTGTGTAGGGCCTCCTCTGGTATGACCCATCTGAGTGTGTGCACGAGGCGCAGGAGCAGCTGACAGCTGTCTCTTCCCAACTGTCCCAGGAGGGGACACAAAAGGCACAGCAGATTACTGTGCGCATGAAACAAGCCTCCTTTTGGTTCCTTACACCCGTCATACAGTAGCCCAATAGAAACCTGATTAACTCAGATTTTGCAGTCGGGTTTGTCTTGCATTTCCATAGTCACCTTCTTCTGTCGGCTCCATCTGGTCACCTCTTGACCCCTTGTCGGCAGTTTTCTCTCCATTATACAATTTAATAATAATTCATCTGCTTCACCTTTCTTACCACAGCCTGAGCTGATCCCCCTGTTTGAGCCCAAACCTTGCCTTGGGAAAATTCCAGAAGACTGTTATATTCATAGCCCTGTTTCAGTCAATCCCCTTTGGATGCATTGCCTTTAAACTGCTCAGACACAACTTAATAATTTATCACGGGCGGTTTATAGGGTAAATCGGGGACGCTCACATGCTCACTCTCTCACTCTTTTGCTCTCTCTTTCTCTCTCAAGGCCTTTTTTCATTTTTCAAAAAAAAAGCTTTTAATGATCTCTGTTTCATCTCTGCCACAGCTGATCTATTTTTTCTGCCCTCTCTGCCTGTTTTTTTTTGCTCTCCCAGATCTACTCCCACCTGAGATCGTACACCACGCCTAATGAGCAGCGCTACATCATCCGCATTCTCTTCATCGTGCCCATCTACGCCTTCGACTCTTGGCTCAGCCTCCTCTTCATCAGCAACGACCAGTACTACGTCTACTTCGACTCCATCCGAGACTGTTATGAAGGTAAAGGCGTTCAGCCACCCAAGGCATCGCTGCCCATCTTGGTCCAGCTCTCAGAAGCATCATTAAATCATCAAAATATCCCACAGCCAGAGTACAGTTCTAGCATGTACAGTATTTAAGTAGGCTCAGTGCTCTATGTGCTGGTGTTGCACCACACTTTACCAGTTAAGGCACTGGAGTGACCACATGATTGTGTATACACCATACAGCTGTCTAGACCACAATAGCAAAGGGCGGAGAAGGGAGGAACTCAAATGTGGGTTGGAGGGGCATCAGTGTTCCTTTGTTCAACAGCTCAAAAACAAGAGGGCCATGCAGACAGTGGAACTGACCCAACCTGTTTGTCCCCTCCCGTCTTCTCGGTGCTTTCTCAACGGAAGAGAGCAGGGGGAGAAAGGAAACTCCGATATGTGTGATTTTCTTACCTCCAGGTGTGATACCTGATGCTCTTACGTCATATGCATACTTGTTGAGCTACAGTTTCATGATCTATGTTTGAACAACTTTGAGATGTTTTACTGTGTTATGTGGTGATCCTTACCCCCGATCAGTCAACACAGTTAATTGAATCCTATGCATATTTCCCCTGTTGTTTGTTAGTTTGTTCGACTGCATTTCACATGATGACGTCAGGCTCTTAGTTACAGTATGGGGAGGGACACTGAGCGGATGGGATTTTTGTCATTACTGAGGTGCATTACCATAGAGATGAATACCAATGAAGCTACTAGTCACACTTAAGAAGAAGCTTGAACTGGCAGGAAGTGGCCTGTGTGCCAGAGTTCCACATACAGTTCCTGTAATATGTCATATTATCAGTTAGAAATAAGGAAATGGTGAAGGATACCGAGGTTGTGAAGGATTTTAATTCAAGGCAGTGTTCTAAAGTATCCATGAATTTGAAGCTCTTTATATATATATTGGCCATCTACAAATTTAGATTTTAAGGCCATTGGTGTTAGACATACTGTAGTCATTCATTGGCATTGGGAAATGGTTCATGTAGTTTAGTGGCCATGTACTTTCAACATGTGCCATTTAAAAGAGTTGTTGTAAACAAAGGGAGGACTTTTTTCATCTTTAGTACAGTTTTTCCCCTTCTCACTAAATTATTAATGTTGTCTAAATTGCTTCTTTGAATTGCTTCCCTACCACCGTTATTGCCCTGTCACAGACCGGGATAAGGGGAGAGGAACAGGCACAGAGCTGAATCACAAACTAAACAGATTAAGAGGGATTTGTTAAAGTGGAGAGAGCTGGAAGTTTTTTTTAAAAAAAAAGAAGAAAAAAAGAAAAAAGAAAACCTCTGAGGAAAATGCACTCCTGTGATTTACTGGTTTACTGGTAGGTGAATCTCAGGAGCAGTGATGGTGCAAAACTCCTATCTGGAGAGCGAAAAGCAGACCCGTTGATGAAATGAGTCTTTATCAGTGAAGCCGTGCGTGGATTCTCCTCGAGCTTCATTTAAGCCCTCCCAAAAATAGCTCGGAGGGACTTAGGGTGGATAACCCCAGGGTGCAAAGCGTAATGAACCCTGATTGGCATTACTGCAGGAGGGCTCTGGCTGTCTGAGGCACCTGGAGTGTTTACTGTTCACTGCAGCCCTGATGTGTTTCCTGCCAGTGTTGAAGAGCACATTATGTGTGACGTGACTCCTCTTCCTTTAGCCTGTTTTTCTCCTTCCCCTCACAGCGTTTGTCATTTACAACTTCCTGAGCCTGTCCTTTGAGTACCTGGGGGGAGAGAGCGCCATCATGGCCGAGATTCGAGGGAAGCCCATTCAGTGAGTATCAGCCTATTCCCCATTCCCCTTCATGGCTAAGAAGTCAGCTAGCGTAATATGTTCCCCAAGGCCTTGACTTGTCATCTCTTACTGCTACAGCTGCACAAGGAAATGCCCCACCCATGTCATAAGATATTTTTATCACAGCATGTGAGAACGCCACTCTGCTTCAGACAGTTTGTTTGATCAGAAGTGGGAGTGTCTTCTGACCGTATGTGGTCACATTCAACCTTTAGGTATCAGCTCTGTCACTGTAGACTGATGTTAATCTAACTGCCTTATGCAAAATAGGCTTTATAGAGTATGTAGCCAAGCAAGGTATTTATGACAAGGAAGCAATAATCACTCCTCTTGCCTGGATGTTATTGGCATGACTAGCAAATGCCAAATGAGTAGAAATATTTGTATGATGCTTTGGATGTGTTATGTTTAAAAAATAAACTTCTTGATTTTGAGCTCCTGTTATATATATGTCTATTATATATATATATCTAACATTGTGTATTATCTTGTACTTGTAGGTCTAGCTGCTTATACGGCACTTGCTGTTTGGTGGGAACGAGTTATTCCATTGGGTTTCTGCGGTTCTGCAAACAGGTAGGCTCCTGGAGCATATCCCAATGTGGCTTCACTGCATATTCCCCTGGTCCTTTAGAAGAGCAGCCTGACTTCTCTCTTTTCTCTTGCTTTAATGAAATACCCTGAGACGGTGAATGAAAGTTCAAAGAAAGTTTCTTTTTCTTCTTATTGTTGTTCCTTCCACTCTCATTTTGACTGTTTGAAGGAAAACTGAATTGTGTTGTTTTGACAGACTGACGGGTTTAGAAATTGTCTGCCCACATTTTTTGTCAAAGATTCACTCTTTCTATACAGGGCCTTTTATTAATTCAGTAATAAAACATGGGAGATTGAAAGGAATACAGACCAGGTGAAAAAGGCAGTTACTTGTAAACACTATGAAATAATCAGAGCTGTCAGACAGGTTGTGTCTACCCTCTGTCTGGGGAGACCTCACCGAGCCAGTCTAACACCGATGGAAATTGGATTGGAGGGCAATACGCACTCCAAAACCTTGTGCAGACTGTGAAATGAACATTTATTGAAATGGAATCCCATAAACATTTGGCTTTCTGTGGACGAGATGCCTATGTGCAGTGTTTTCAGCCCTGCACCAGAGCGTCTTTTCTCCTAGTGTGCTGAAATGGACCGAAACGGTTTTGATTACATGCTGATACTCTCTGCAGACACAAGACTCTAGACAAGAACAGGGTTACGGTTCACCATTACATCACATTTCCATTGTTGAACCATTCTTTGAGAGATATAGTTATCACAGCTGAGGTGCTCATCTGTGTCTCGGTAATAGCTTAACCCAGTACGATGTCATTTACTCCTTCAGTTGTGTTATGGTAGCCTCCACGTGAAGGGGCCAATTTGTGTGAAATGCCTGTCCGCGTGCCTGCCTGCCTGCCTCACTGTGTATGGGGCTATAGAGAGAGAGAGAGAGAGAGAGAGAGAGAGAGAGAGAGAGAGGTATGGTTGCAGGCAGCTCAAACAGTCATCATTATTCTCCTCACTGACTCTCACACCCCCCCCCCCCTCCTCCTCCCACACCTTCCCTTTCCTCCCTCTCTCTTCTCACTGTTGTCATTCAGGCTACCCTTCAGTTCTGTGTGGTGAAACCAATCATGGCCGTCATCACCATCCTCTTGCAGGCCTTCGGCAAGTACCACGACGGAGACTTTAAGTGAGCAAAGCCCATTTTCATATTCACTCCTCTCCACTCCACTCCACTCCATTTCAGTGCACCACCACCATCCACCTCTGTTTTCCTTCGCCCATGCTGCGCTCCCTCTTTAGGGTTAGACTGCAAATTTGTATTCATGTCTCCATTAGAGGCGGGCGCTGTGGCGACGTAAAGGTCGCGCCCGGGCTATTTTAGGAGTGCTGAGTGCACCCCAGGAGGGCTCCCGTTCTGTGGGCGCGCTGATGAGGCTAGCGTGTGCGTAGAGCGCTCCTCCACTCCTTTCAGGAGGCCTGACAAATGACAGGGACGCTGTAGAGCCATCGACGGGCTGCTTACGCCTGCCCTGTCCCCCGTCCCCCTGGACTTTGAAGGTGGATGCTGGTAAAGGTCGACGTGAATGTTTTATGCCATTTCCTCTCTGTCTCACTCTCTTTCTCTCTCTCTCTCTCTCTCTCTCTCTCTCTCTCTCTCTCTCTCTCATCCCCTTCTATCTATCTATCTAACTATCTATCTATCTCTCTGTGTCCTTCCCTCTCTCTTTCTGTGTCTCTCTGTGCAGTGTGACAGGTGGCTACCTCTACATCACCATCATCTACAACTTCTCGGTCAGCCTGGCGTTGTACGCACTCTTCCTCTTCTTCTTCGCCACCAGTGACCTGCTGCGGCCCTACGAGCCCGTGCTCAAGTTCCTCACCATCAAATCGGTCATCTTCCTCTCCTTCTGGCAAGGTTTGTGCTGGACTACCGCCTCACTGTCTGCTCCTCTGAAGGATACTGCCCACTCACATTGATATTCACACTCAGTCATTTGGTCATGGTCCTTATCTAAAGTAGGCACATACTGTAGCATTCAACATGCAGTGGTGGTGCTCATATTTTTACAGTCCAGCTCAATTTTCTAGCAGAACAGTGAAGGAGACTGACTAGGGTCTCCTAGAGTCTAGGACTGACAAATACAGTATATCTGTTTTAATGAATCCTGGTTGGTAGTGCTAACTCAAAATATTATTTGAACAGTTTAGTTAAAGGATTTTGGATGATCGATCAAAAAGTTAACTAGCATTCTTTTGCTGGACAAATGTTTAAACTTTAAATGAGTTTAACTTTTATTGTTTAACTATGATAATCAAACATTTAATATTTAAAAAACAGAACTGTGTATGTGTGAATATCTCCTAATTGTCAGTAAATGAACCTATTAACTTCACATTATTGCATTTTCATGGTTATTATAGAGTGAAAATAGTCCAACAGAATAGCAATTCATTTTTGAAAAAATCTCTGTTTATAATATGATGAGGCTAGAAGTAAAACATGTAGGAATGAGCGTTTACTCACCTTGAAGGAAAAATAATCGATAATTTTTATTTGGCCAACAGTACAAAAATTTCAGACATGCAGACACCCTAAACCTTATCAGGCAAGGTACAAGGTTTGTGTTTGTAGGTCTGTTAATATTCGACAGTTTGCATTTAACTGCATCCTGGTGGGAATGTATCGATTTCTTCAGATAGCTTTGATGTCCGTTGTTATCTTTTCATTTCTCGGGTAATGCAGATGGTTTTTCAGAGGCAGCTTATTTGACTTTATGTGAAGATACTAGCAAGTCATCTTAAATGCAGCGCATAAAGTGAACCTTAAGTGATATGATGACACAGTTCATTAGAGGCCAGTAAAGGAAGTCTCCGTATTCAACAACACAGCACGGCTATCTGCCTTTGTATTGTAAACACAGTAGCATCATGTACTTGTCAGTGACCCCAAACGAAGCCAGTTTACAGCAGAGATGGTAACTTCAGTGCTGTGTTGTGCCCCCACCCCACAGGCATGGTTCTGGCTATTTTGGAGCGCTGTGGCGTCATCCCAAATGTGCAGGTGATCGACGGCCACGAGGTGGGAGCGGGCACCGTGGCGGCCGGCTGGCAGAACTTCATCATCTGCATAGAGATGTTCTTCGCCGCCATCGCCCTCCGCTACGCCTTCACCGACAGTGTCTACCAGCAGAAGAAGGAAACCGATGCCATACGTATGTTCTGCTTTAACACCTACCTCAGCTGAAAGCATTTAGCACTGACATCAAAGGGGAGGGAATATGGAAAACAGCAAAGATCAAACTGTGAAAGTATCAGATAATATAATGTATGAGAATTGCACATGTTTAGTACCTCAGAGCATGGTTCTCAGTGTTCACAACAGGTTCCTAATGGCAGAGAGAGGGTAGGCTCTGCTAAATCTTTTGTGTGTGAAAATACACACTGCTCTGTTGCCCATACATTTTGCATAATGCTTAACTATTTAACTACTAACTTTTGCATTATGCAAAAGCTTTCAAACAAAAAAAGACTCTTTGAATTTAAATATTAAGCTTCCAGCATTTGTTGTCTTTTTTTAATATGGGTCACACATGTAGTGTTCATGTAGTGAGACATCTCGCATGGTGAGGGCGTGAATGGGAAAGGTGAGAAGGGAGCCATTTTGAAAGGAACAGGAGCTGTGTGCGGTTAGCGTAGCCCTAGCCAATAGACTCAATAGGAGGAGGGAGGCAGGAAGCTCCCCAGGGCCTCTCCCACACTCCAGCGTGTGGATTTCTCTCTCTCTCACACACACACACACAACAGACACTCTTCAGCATGCTAGGCCAGCTGGGAAGCCATGAGAGTGATATGGCCTTGTGTTTACTGAGTAACTTAGAGTGAGGTCTGTGGTCTCACCTCAGATACTGTGTCTGTGAAGATCTCCGTTTTTCCTTGTCTTTGTCTGTGTTTTTTTTAAGCCTGTATATCCGCAGGGATAGGGCATGCACAGAAAAAAAACAGAGGGGTTGCCTTTTTTTTCCTTTCTCAGAACAAAGTGTTTTCATCTTCCATTTCAATTGACTGAACGCTGCTGTCCTCGTTTTTTCCCCCCTCTCCTTTCTCTTGCGGATCAAAGGTTCTCCTGACAAAATGAATCAGTAATATTCCACGCTTGGCACTTTTCAGGCCTGTGCACAGAAAATTTAGATTTGATTTGTGACCAGTTTTCAGTGCTAATATCAGGGTGGCCACTGAATGTTAAACACTGCATTAGATATCTATTATGATTCCTGGAAGGCAGCAGACACAACTCTGAAACACTTGAAGTGAAGTGTGCCATCTTTGTGAGCTCTCTGCCTTTTTGAATGTTAATTGGCAGTCACAGTAGGACACTCTCTTTCATAGCCTCCTCTGTTCAAATATTAGAAAGAGTCACGCTTCAAGCGGGTCTGGGTGCAGGGATGGGCAGAAATACATCAGTTTTTTTTTTTTTTTTTTTTTTAAACATCAGCTTTTTTATCTCAAATATTTAGCTTATTAAATCTCTTAAAGCATTCTTCGCTGTGGAGTGTTTGTCAAAAAGGTGGACAAATGCCCACAGAGGAAGACACTCTTTGACAGAAGGCTTATAATTCAGAAGAATGATCACCTTAGACAAACAATGGCATTAGCTAATGTCATTGTGGCTGTCATTGTCAGTAGCTATTATTACTTTACTATTGGATGTTATGTTGGAAAGGCAATACTTGAAATTTAGATGAAGGACCAGTATTTGCCTTTTATTGCCAATTAGCTTCCATGCATAATTTTGTGCTTTTATGATGTCATTACATAGATGTCTCACAGAGTATTTTGCCGTATTTTCATATTCTATAATCTAAAAAGAGTAATTTCTTTAACTGAATAAAATACAATGACGAAATAGTTTTTTTTGTATTTGAAATCCATGCATCGTAAATACTGTCCGTCCCTGGCTGTGTGCAATATAAAAATCAGTGCCACAGGATGTTACTGTAGAAAGCTCCATTTCTGACTGTAGAATGGACTGTGAAAGTCAGCAGGGCCCTGGTCTCACATTGAGGTTAGAGACTGGAAAGTCTGGCACACACAGGTGGCAGTAAAAGCGCTAAGCACACTCCACTATCGACATCTTATTACTTTATATTTTTATTACCCCTCACACCAACGCAGAACTCTTTCGTCATCACCCATGTCTATTACGATTCAGTTCTGTCTTTGTTGACGCCGTTAAGAAAAAGTCCATTGTTTACCAAAGATTGTCTTGAGGTTCTGTGCGCCGGTGGTGTGCAAGGGCAAACAATGGAGTGCATCAGCGTGGCTGATCTGTGGCAGGCTGAGGAGAGCCGCTGGCCCTGTGCCCCTCTCCTGGCTGCGAGGGTCATTATGGCATGTCGATGGGCTGCTCTGTGACCCTGGAGGGCTGCCAGCACCTCCGCGTGGGCCTTTGTAGGAGCGCTTCAGGGTGGCAAGTGTAGGAGCTCAGAAGAGCGCAGCAGATCAGAGTGTGCTCTGAAGCTCGGCCTTCCGCTTCCCCTGACCCTACCTGACTCACCAGGATGGCCCAGTCTGCCCTGCCACTGACCCAGAAACTGGCTGCGAGTGCACCGTGTGTGTGTGTGTGTGTGTGTGTTTGTATGTGTGTGCGCGCGCTGACGTGTAGGCTGTTGTATTTGTGTGTGCACTGTACTTTTGCACGTGTGTGTGTGTGTGTTTGTGTGTGTGTGTGTGTGTGTGTGTGTGTGTGCCTGGCTTTACACGGGGCTAAGCCTCCGGGCCCTGGGGACATGGTAAACAGCTGTGTGTGTTTTGAGCCCCTCCGGGGGAAAGCACGGCGCTGGAGGTGTCTCCGCTGCTCCCTCTCTCCCCACTCCCACTCATCAGCAAGGGAAATGGACAACACTGCTGAGAGAGACGAGCTCATCAGCCTGCCTAATGCACACCCCTGCTGATGGGCTGATGAGCTTTTTTATGAGACAGAGCAGGAAGAAGAGATAAACAATCAGAAGGAAAGTACAGCCAAGAGAGAGTGAGAGAAAGAGAGGGAGAGAGAGAGAGGGGTAGCGGGAGAGGGAGAGGGAGAGGAGCGTCAATGGATAACTTCCCTCTTGTTGCTGAGCATGAATGTTCCTGCCGGTAATAAACAAACCAAGTGGACGAATCTGTTCAGTGTGCACATCAGAGAGCAGGAGTGTGCGTGTGTGTGTGTGTGTGTGTGTGTGTGTGATTGTGTGTGTGTGTGTGTGTGTGTGTGGATGGGGGACTGCTGATGTTGTTTGTGTGAGCATGGAGCTGGGTCATGTAGCAGATTCGCCTCTGGGCGAAGCGTGTGCACGGAGGTGAGCAGAATGAAAAGGTTAGTGTGAGGTCGACGCTCCAGTCCTCTCCTCTCGGCTACGCTCTGCTCTCAAACGGACGTGCCGTGGTCACAGAGGGAGTACTCTGTAGCATCTCCAGAAATATCAGGCCAATGAGTAGAGCCGGCGTTTTTTTACTCAGGTCATCATCCTTCCCATCCCAAAGTAACACTGCTTAAAATGGGGGAATATGATGTTGTTGTTGTTGTTGTTATTTTTGTATATTTGCTTTGGTAAAATGTGTTGTGGTGCTTTTCTTATATATATATATATATACTGTATATATATATGGGGATATTTTCATGTCTTCTGACAGAAGACAAAGTAGATAAGTGTTGAGAGATGATGTAATAAGACCTTTTCTTATTAAACTGACAGATTAGATTTGATGAAATATTACTCCTGTCCAAGCTGTCTATTCTCAGGACTTGAGAGATAACTTAACACGATCAGAATTGATTAGGACTGCATACAAAATGGGAAACGCTTGTCATTCTCTCTGCAGCGGCATCTGTATTCTTTTTCTTTTTTCTGGAAGTTCAGTACTCTTAAGGTTCCTGCATAAAATGATGTGTTGGTCTTGTCCCAAATTGCTAATTGAATATGCTCTGGGGACCTTTCAGGCTAGCGGCTTCAAATAACCTAGACGTTTGATGGGTCATCTATTCTGTTGCCTTCTTCTATTCCATTCTATTCTATTCATTAAGATTGGCAGGGTTTTGCCAAGATTACCAGATTTTTTCCCAATTGGTTCGTTCCGAACAGAAACGTTTTAATGTTTCCGGTTTTCGGTTCAACCCTAAAATTGACGTTCCTGAACCGGTTAGAACAAAAAAAAAGTTCCTGAACCGGTTAGTAACGTTCTATGTCAGCTGCGGGGCATACAAATAAGTAAGCTGATCATTAGGATTGTTAGTCTACATAATTTCCATAATTAAAAAAAGCGCTATAGGCTACATTATGTAAGCGGCATAATTGTAATTCTGACATGCCTACATTTTTCAATATTATTCATGAAAGACAAGAAAAATGTCTGCCATGTTGTTTATTGGCAAATAACTGAACACATATCCATTATGCTTCTTAGCTCAATTGATGCAAGTGACAAACAGGGCAGGCTACAGTACATACATGAGCTGTCATTGAGAACTTGCATTGACCAAATGTGATCAGGGCCCAATCAGTACATTTGTTTCTCATGTCATCAAACGCGTCACTGTAGTTCTTGCATCCATCCAAAAGCCTGTGCAACTCACATTTCTAAATCTGTTCAAATAACTGAAATATGGTGGGCTACATAGCTGCCATTGTGAACACCAATTGGCCAAATCTGGTCAGGGCCCAATCAGTGCATTTTTGTTTCTCCTATGTCGTAGCCATAATGATCTGCACATAACTGCCATTGTGAATATTGAATGTTTTAACAAATGTCCAAAACCGTGTCAGGACACAAAGGGAAATGGAAAAAGATTCTGCCTGTGCAGCTGGCGGCAAGCTTCTCTACACTGATACCAACACTGATGCCACATCTCAGCAGAGAAAATCATCTCGTTTATCTCACATAATGGATATGAAAATAGATACATGCAATGGTTATCAACAAGGTGGTCAGGACTCCCAAGGGAGCCTCAGAGAGCTGCAGGGGGGACCTTAAGATGATGGTGCATTATTACAAATAATACGCCTAATTTTTCAATTCATCCATTGAAACACATACAATTAGCCTGGCATAGCCATAATTTGAGTCTGGTAACACGCCATTTGGATTTGATTATGGAGGGTGTTCAACCGATACATGGGGAAATGCCTCTGCACGTAATTGGATAGACTTAGCCAATCAGAGCAATGAATTATGGGAATCCTGTAGGGATTCCTTGATGGGAACCTTGATGAATACTTTAATCACTGTTTTTTGTTTGTCTATAGGGTGACCCAAACACATCTTGACCGCACATATACAGTAGACTTCTCTATTGAGCGACTCCAGACTGATTCCTGAACTCAAATTTAGTTGGTGGGGTAAATTTCAGGCTGCTTTCAGGATAGCATTCATGAGGAGAGCTTTTTGAATACAGGAAAAATGAGCTAAAGCATATCACGAACTATGACCAAGTTCATATTACGAACCATGGTCTTTAGGCTATCTGTGGAAGCAAGGAAATAGGGTAATGATAAGGGTGGATTCTGCATGTGATGGGCTACTTAAAGCAACACTAAAGCACTTCTCCTCTGTTGCATCTTGCATGCACTCTATTTGTTTATCCAGAAAATAACAATGTCCTCAGACAGTCACAAGGTCACATGTTGCATGATTTTCTGAAAGTATGATGTATTGCGACATCAAACCAAGTCAAATTTGTAGATGTCTCATTCCATTGAACTACAGATCTGCTACCCAATCTGGTAAACGTATCTGGTACATAGTGTGGTTATAGCCGATAGAGGGCCACAGAGTTAGTAACTTAGATATGAGTCGACCCACTGAAATGATTTTGGAAACATCATTTTAAGTTACAAAAAAACTCTTTAGTGTGGCTTTAAAGGAGATGATGTATGGGGCAGCTCTTTGAACAATGTTGCTGGGCAACCACAGAATAGGTCCCATATATTCTAATGAGATGATCATGCTCATTTGCCTACTGATGATTAAAGTAGTTCAGAAAAAAATGCTCAGAATCAACGTGGGAACATGTCAGAACAACACAGGAAACATTTCCAAGCAACATGGTTGAAAGATGACACAGAAAGACGTGCAAGTGAACTAAATAAATAGCCATATTGGTGGGAAAGTTTCGGTTCACAGATGTCAGAAAAATAAGGCAGACCAAGCAACACCAATGAAGAAGTGAACTTGAACATGAAAACTGACAGTTATATTTGGATGAGTTAACCAACAAGTGGGTTAAACACTATGTGTTGCAAGTCACTTTGGTTGAAAGTGCCCGCTAAATTAATAAATGTGCATGTAAGTGAAAAGGAAAAAAAGTAATTGTGTATCTTAGTGACAGATGTGAAAAGTGGGTAAGAAACATAAATGAAATGGCATTTTTGCTCTATGGGTGCAAAGTAAACCTTCTGAATAATTGAATTCTGATGGCAATCGATTGGTACACATGTTTGTTAATAGAGAGTTGGAAAGCTTCTAGGGGAATTGATTCAGCTTGAGGATGTTGAGGCTGTTGCATTAATCTATGTTTATGATAGTATTACAGATTCTTTCCATGTAAAATAACTGTTTCACATGAACTAAAATCTCATTATTCCCACATTGCGTGTCATGCATATTAACGTTCCACCCCAATCATTTGTGTATGAATTGTGCCCATTCTTCTCGCCGGCGTGTCTTTATCAGTGCCCCTGTCTTTGTTTTAGATAACATCGCCCCCATGCACAGCATCTCCAGTGGGCTGAAGGAGACCATCAACCCTGGGGACATGGTCCAGGACGCCATCCACAACTTCTCCCCCGCGTACCAGCAGTACACCCAGCAGTCCACGCAGGAGGTGGTGCAGCCCAGTCAGAACGGCAAGCCCGGGGTGGGCACCGCCAAGAGTGGCAAGAAGGCCGACAAAATCATGCTGATCGCCTCCGATGATGAGTTCTAATGAGCCGCTCACCTGTAGGGAAGCGTCCTGGGCTTCCTCTGCATCAACATCCACCAGCTGAGACGAGCAGAGGGACTTTTCCCCTCAGACTCTTTTTATTATTTAATGAACCCAACCCCCACCGCCCTATGTTATTCTTACTTTTAATTGACTGTACACACGGAGTGACTGACACTGTTCCCATTCGTGGTTTGATTGAGATTCTACAGATATTTGCACAAGCATGAGACACTCTGGAGTTTTCCTTTTCATCTGCTTGACAGGTGCACTTGTAACCTTGACGTGGATACAGGCTGATGGCGGCGGGCAGACAGAGCGGATTTGAGTGGCATGGAACGAGACAACGCCTGCCACACTTTTTTTAGCACTGTCCCTCCGCCTCTCCCGTCCGTCCGTCTGTCCGTTCCTCGGTCCGATCTCTCCACCTCTCTGCCACCTTGGCACTGACGGAGCGCCCGGCCGATGGAGTGTGCACTAGACTGCCTGATGGCCCTTCTGTTTGTGTGCACGCTGGCTGATAAATGCGTGCTATCAGGAGCAAAGAGATGCTAAAAGGCAGTGGCGGCGGCGGTGGTGATGATGGGGCCCGTTGGCTGGAACTGGCACCGTCGAGCGACTGGCTCCTTGAGTCTGGATGGTCCTTTTCAGAAGTGGCCGCTCACCAGCCCACTACTACTGGCTCCCCCCGCTGATCTCTCAGACACACGCTGGCTTCGGAAGGAGCCTCTTCATGATGTTGACTGGGGCCCTTTTGAAAGCCCTTTGTGCTGTTATGTGTGGCTCAAACAGGCAGAGATAAGCACTGGATCTGGAAGACTGGTTGGGGGGCTGTCTCTGCCACTCTCATTAAATATCCCAGCATGACTTAATGTGTATTCAAATTCAGCAGACTCGTGTGTGTTTTTAAAGGAATATGTATGTACAATACGTGTCATCGTGGATATTTGGATGGTTTCGGATGTGTTGCAGGAACCATTGTTGTGTATGCCTGACATCTCAGCCGGCTGTTGAATAAATAATTTAAGATGCAAAATTAATTTTCTTTTATGCTTTTGTTTGTGTTGCACAAGTATAGCATAATTAAGCAACAACACTTTATATGTTTGGAAATACAGGGCATGTTGTTTTATTCTGATTTAGTAGCTTGTGTAATGTTATTTGTAGTTTAATGTAAGCCATATTTATCATTATTAATTCAATACCAAAGTGTTTCTGGCCTAGATAGTGCTGGCCGACCATCCTGTAAAAAGAGGTTATTTGAATGTGTTAATGTAGTTGGAGAATTGTATTAAGTCGGGGAGAAGAATTTCATCCAGTGGGATCACAAGGAGGTATCTGAGCAACAATGTCTGGTCGATTTCTGTTTGTTTTCTGTACATAAAACGTGCCAATATTTCTGCCTTATAAACAAGGTTAAATGTCATGGAAATATGGAATAAACTAATGATCTGAGTTACCATCGTCATTCATTCAGATCAGCTCACCTCCTTTAATATCAACTAGACTTACTCGAATAACACTTATCTCTGTTTTAAGTACCTAAAGTTAATGCAGGGTTTTTTACAAACATAAAGGGTGCACTTAATAAATAAATTGAGCAAATCAATTGGCAATGGCGCGTGTGTGTGTGTGTGTGTGTGTGTGTGTATGTGTGTGTGTGTGTCTGCTTTAAAATAAGTGTATATAAGCAATTAACAATGCACATGCCAGGTTTAAATGAGAAAGAGGAAAAAAGCTTTATTTAAAAGTACAAAACAGACACAGCAGACTATTTACAGGAATAATTTACCTCCTTTCTATTCAGCCAGAATGGAGAAGAGATCGATTTCATTTGTACATGAGGGTAGTTCATCGACAAACTATGTAAATAAATGGATGTAAATAAAATAATTTAGAGGTTGAAAGTAAAACAAAAATAAATCAGCAAAAATAAATATCAAAAGTTCAAATAAAATACATACAGATTAATGAAGTAAATCACAAGAAGGTGTGTTGACCAAAGGTTTGCTGCCTCTTGAGTTGTCTGTATTTACAGTTATTTAAAATAAATCTGATCAAAAACAATTATACCTTCTGATGGCTATCTAAAACTACACAAATTATTGTGGTTGTCCATTAAAAATAAGGTTTTTAGAGCCCAACCAGAATGTCCCATTTATACAGTACTAGAACGATCACAAACTCAATGCTTATAGGCACTACTATTAATTACAAAACATCCTCCACATTGCAGTTCAATTGTAGTCTGTAATGTATACAAAGTAATAATTTGGAGCAGCATACTTTATATGTCATGGAGCTTCTCTATGATTTTATAGGCAAATGTATTTAGACACGGGTTAAAAATTCCTATGTGCGTTCATGGTACATAGCTTTAAAGACTGACAGAGCACATATATAATATATACTTTCAACAGATATAATATTCTCACATGTAAAATATAGAATAATTTAACCTATTCAGCCAAGATGGCCACATACAGCATACATTGAAGATAAAGACCAAAAAGTACCCCCATCATTTAGATAGCATCTTTTACTATCAACTGTGTCAGAAAGTAGGCATGAGAAGAGACAAAACATTTTCAACGCAGTGAATTGAACACAATCAGTCTACACATTTTGTCCAGTGGAGCTGTACACATTACAATGCTCCTCTGCAAAAAAATGAAATGAAAAATAAAAAATTCTGCATTCACAGCTGTTGCCCCATCTCGTGATTCATATTGTTAAGAAGCCATTTTCTGTGCTTCGGTCACTGGCTTAAGGCGAGGACAGGAGACCGGGGAAACATCCTGTTAGGTGAAAGCACTATAGGTATTGGATCTGAGCTGAACATGGACATAATGAAACATAATATGGTGTGTATTCTGTCATTTGTCTGTTTTGGAAAGCGTGTTCACATTGTACAACATATCAAGGGGTGCACATGGAAGAGACATATATGGCTTTGGTGGGTGCTGAAGTAAGGAGAAAAATAAAATAAGATAAAAGACTAAAAATACAGTGGGTTTGCTTGACCATACTGACATCAAACCACTTGTTCACAGCATATTTTAACACAACCAGCAGGTGTCAGTAAAGTTTCAGACCGTTTTGTATTGGAATATTTGTAGCTTTAAAGTCCTGTGTGACTGATCACTGGTGGTGTGATCATCTAAGAGCATGTGATCATACTGATTCATGGCGTTCCCTGTTCACAGGAAACACATGATTCATCACCTGTTGGTGATCACAGAAAGAATGAGTCAAATTCACAGGCAAGGTCATGATGATTTGGCGTGCGTTTCTGACTGGATCACATGTTGATCCCCGTTTCATAACTTGGGAAAACACAATCAATGTGTGAACAAGGAATCATGACACCAGTTGAAGGTCAGACTCAGCAAACAGAGAGTTTGAAATGTCAGCTACCAGTTAATGCAACCTCATCAATGCAATACAACAATCACTGATCTGGTGGTGCTCACTAAAAGCTTTGTGTGCTATGAGAATTGGAGTGAAGAGTAACAAATAAGAATTCTCTTCTTCGCTTCTCAAATAATGCTTCTATCACGACAAAGCTTTGAGGAGTGCCCGTCTTGATAAATACTGAAAGCATAACAGCTCACATAGAGAAACCATTCACAACTAGATAAGCATCTACTCCAGAAGCCATGTGCCTCTATTCACTGTAAACACTGAAAGTTTGATTAGCGTGCACAAAGGGGAACTTCTGTACGGCCATCATGTTCATATGTAATGGCTAAAATGCAGTTAAACACTCTGCAGATAGACTTGCTGTGTTCCACTGGGGACAGAAGTAAACTGCGGAGATAAGCCGGCTGAATTATGATGGAGACGATTACAAGGACACACCATTCCCCAAAGTATTTGATGCCCTAGAAATATATAAATATATACATATACATATACATACAATATATATATATACTATAATAATATATAATATATTGTATATATATTTACAAAATACATAGAAATTAAAAACAATAATATAAAGGAGGCAACCGACATGGAAACTAAACAAAAAAATAACAACAACAAACAAAACTAAATTACATTTGGGAATACAGAGCACATACAAAACAAAGACACAAACAAAACAAACATCCCATGGGAATATAAAATGAGTATGGTAAGAGCATGGCGGTGAGTCCATCTGTCATGGACAGACAACAGAGGACCACTCAGCAGCAAGGTTCCCTCTGGTGCTCTCTACAGCAAAGAGAAAAAAATAAACGTCTTGCCAGAGGGAACCGGAACAGTCATGGCCACTTGGGTAAGAGAGAAGCCCAACAACAACTTCGGATGGAAAGAGATAACGTTTGCACAATGCACAATGACTTTGCAGTTGGACTAAGAAAGTAGAAATAGAAGCACACGCAGGTCAAATGAAATGGAATGAAATGAGTAGATGATATTAAGGCCAATTGTGAGGATTTTTTGCAGTTAAAAGGCCAAGAAAGCCCCTTCTCTAGACAGACATTAAATCTTAGAACAGAATTAGACTTGACTTTGAAAGACACAGCCATTCAGTTATCCAAGACTGGGCTGAATTCCTGTCTAGCAAAACTCCTGGCCTCTTCGTTTACAGAGTGTGACTGACCTACATTTGGATTTGATATCGCAATTTTTGCTTTGAAGTTAAACTGGGTCAACAACCTTGAAGCCAAGGTCGACCGCCTGGAAGCCAATCTCATCAACAACCAAAAAAATATATAGAAAAACGAATCTGTGCATTTGATTTCCATGTCAGGATTGTCCTTACCCAAGAGTCTGTGTCATAGATATCAAAAGAATTGCTTTAAATACACACAAGGTATTGTAGGAGGGTATCCAACACCGGCAGCAGCACTGGGTGATGACCTAGCAGTAGGAATGCTTTCTGATTGGACGGAATTCTCTGTGTGAAGTGGAAACAGTTGCAGCTGGGAGCATCTATTTTGCGCCTCGCTGTGTTTTAACAACGAAGTTAAGAATATTGAGGCAATAATTTCAAATCTGTAATATACAGCTCATGATTTAAAATTGCATTGCTTTATCAAGACTGCTCCCCTCATCGCTTTATCCAATATGGATTACCTACCATGACATATGGCATTGATCGAGAGTTTGGAGAGAATACATGGACATATAAAAAGGAAGTGCTTATCTTTTTAAGATAATTAGTCTATATAAAAAATGTGCCTGGCAATCGTCTCCACTGACTAAACTTGAAATTAGGGAGAAAGTCGTAAAAAAGTTGTATGCTGTTTCTAACGTATGCTCAGACAGATGCTATTCTTTCCTGCATTGCAAGTGAAGTGCTTCCATACTTTTGGTACTGCAATAAAACAGTAGTGATAAGTGCCATTCAAACATCTGTAGTAGGTGCTTGGTGTTTGAAGTCTGAAAGGGTACTGTTAGGATTGTATGATAAAACAATTACATGAAGAGTCTTACTCTTGTACAAAAATTACATATAGAGTCTTACTCTGAATGAATTGTGCTTCTTTCATGACATAATCTGTCCTTGGTCTTTTGAATCGTATTTACTGGCCTTGCATTGTGTCCATCTTAAACAAATAGCGGCTTTGAGAGAGCAAATGGTTGATGAAGACTTCACAAATGACTTAAAGTACTTTCACAAGATACTTGAATCCTGAAGACAAAAAAGACTGTCTTAGGAAGTCTACGGAAAACATTTATCTGTGTTTCAAAACACAGGGTCATTCAATCAGGCTCTCAGTCTGAGACTCAAAATGGTTGAAACTATAATACAGAATATATTATATGAAACAATTATTAATACATATATATATATATATATATATGTATATATTCTCTCTGATGAACATGCAAATAAAAGCAAACAGGTATCAGAGCGGTCATATACTGTAGCAGTGCTGCCATGGTAGGTCATATGGGTCTCAAGTACTCACTCACACTTGGACAAGTGCTCAACTCTGCTAAGTCTCAGTTTGGGGAAAGGGTCGCCGATTAGGGACTAGAGTGTCCTGCCGGTGCTGGGAACCTGAAGGGGCTGGGGATTCATAGCACAGTGCACAGATAATGTAAAATGAGAGAGAGAGACAGAGAGAGAGAGAGAGAGAGAGAGAGAGAGAGAGAGAGAGAGAGAGAGAGAGAGAGGGAGAGAGAGGGAGAGAGACACACAGAGAAGTGTATGCAGCCTTAAGGTAAATCACACAGAGGCATGGCCACAGTACCTCCCGCCCACCCTGCAGTCCTGTTACTGAGCGACCTCCTCAGCACGGGTGGGGGGTCAGGCCCGAGCCACAGTCCGGTCATTTTGGGTTCAGAACTGGTAGTCAGGCGACCAGATGAAGAACGCGTGCTACGTCCTCCACCTGTGCCACCCCACCCCTGTCCGGCCACTAGGACGGCGCAGAGAAGGGAGTGGCGGGCGGCGGGCTGCCGTGGTTGTTGGTCGACTTGATGATGGTGATGACGCTGGTGGCGGCGGCGCCCATTCCTCCTCCGGGCATCTTGCCGCCCCCGCCGGCGGCGGTCACCCCGGCGCGGGTGACGGTGCGGGCGAAGCACTGGAGCGCCTCGTACTTGGCGCGCAGCGCGTCCAGCTCCAGCCGCATGCTGGCGTTCTCGCGCGCCAGCTTGTCCACCTCCTGCTGCAGGTCCTGCTTCTGGCGCTCCAGCTCCTCCTTCTGCGTCACGCGCTTGATGCGGCAGCTGGCGGCGTAGCCGCGGTTCTTGAGCGTGCGCCGCCGCTGCTTCAGCCGCACCACGTCGTCCTTGGTCAGCCCGCGCAGGTGCTGGTTGAGCTCCCGCACGGACATGGCCACCAGCTCGTCGTCGCTAAGCACCGGCGCATTCTCACCCGCCTCCTTCTTTACCTGAGAGTGGATGGACAGGAGGGCAAGGAGGAAAGAAAGAGAGAGTGAGCAAGAGAGAGAGAGAGAGAGACGAAGGGGATAACAACCAGAATAAGGAAACAGACAAAAATGCATTTTGTGCAGTATCCCTCTTATTTAAGAGTATTACTTTTATTAATAGTACCGGTACTTCATAATGAGTAGTAGGGGCCTACTTACTGCCAGTTTATTGAATATGAACATTAACAACATGATGCAATATCAAAATAAAGTTACCAAAAGAGATTATTGGATGTCTGGGACAGCATTCCAGTGAAAAAGAGATGAACATAGTGGTTACAAAAGAACAGGCGTCATTGCACGGCAGAATTGCGTGAACACCGACTTACCTTTAAAGCTTTGCTGGCTTTAAAATTAGTCGTCATGCCCTGCATAAACACAACTGGCCACAGTCCTCCAAAAATACTGACTGAAAGAGGAAGAAAGAAAGAGAAGCATGTCAGGTCAAATCTTTAAAAAAGACAGCTTAGCAACAGTATCACCCTGCTTAAAAGTGAAAACATTATCGAACACATGTCTCAGCATGCAAATTTCATATCCAATGGCCTTCAGTGCACTTGACAGCTACGTCTGAAGCTGACTTCACCAAGAACAAGCCATAAATCCTGCAACACTTCTACATACCAGCAGAGGTCAGTCAAAGCTTACAAAATGCCAGCTAGACAAGGACTGCCCTTGTTTACTTGCTGAGGGAGCGCTCTCACAAAGTAGTTCACTAGACCGTTGTGAGAAAGCAATAATAGAAACGGGTCAGCCTCGCCACGGGGCTTTGTCTGATCTCTCTGCTTAGCTATTCAGATCCGCCGGCTATTTTTTGCCCTGACGTTTTTTTTTTCGGAGGCCAATCTGTATACAGCGGGAAGACGGCGGTCGCGAGACCATTGCCTCGGCCAAAAAGAGAGAGCCTCTCGCTGTGCATCTGTGAAAAGGCACGCTGTCCCCAGGCACCATTTCAGGAGTCGCTTGACAGCGTCAGCGAGCACCCCCGTGAACTCTGCACAAGGCTGCTGCCATGGCGACGCTCCGCAAATGGGTGTGGGAGTGGGAGTCACATGGCTGGGGCCCGAATGGTAAACAAGCTTCATTCATAATCCCCAGGCTTGCCACACACATGGTGTGGAAACTACACAAGTGGCATGATCTGAGGAGCACTGTGTGTGTGTGTGTGTGTGTGTGTGTGTGTGTGTGTGTGTGTGTGTGTGTGTGTGTGTGTGTGTGTGTGTGTGTGTGTGTGTGTGTGTTTAGAGAGGAGGGGGAGAAACAGAGAGAGGGAGAGAACAGCAGTGAGCAGATAAGAGTATGGTCACATGAAAGAGAAATGCCAGTCGACCAAGTGGGCTTGGAAATATTCATGAAGGCCTCGTTGACCTTAAATAGATGTGATGTTGTATCCAGCTCTGTGCTCAACCCACACATGTGATTCTAAAGAACTAGTAAGCTGTGGGTGAACAAGAAACTTCAGCTACCACTCACTGACACTGTTTATTTAAGTGGGTGTTTTCTGTTTAAACAAAGTTACCTGAACAACCCCAGCAGTAAACCACGCAAGTTAGCTGAACAGCCCTTAGACGTTATCTTATAAGATGGGCCTAAACCCAAACTGTAGGCTAATACAGTACTTTTATGTCTTGTGACAGATATGTGGAAAATTCCAGAAGGTCAAGTCTCACAGACGAATAGTTTCCCTTACACAGTCACTGTTGTATTTTAGCATTTAGACAATGCACTCTATCAGGTTTAGAACTGAGGCTGACGGGCTGGATCCTATTACACTGGGCTTTCCTGGCTCGCTCCATGCCCTTATTTAACTCTCCAGGTTATATTTAGCTCAGTGTGCTGACACAAAATTCTGCCAACGACACAATTTAAGTGGAAATGCGATAAGTGATACCTCATTAGGAAGCAAAACACTACAGCCTCAACCATAAGCCACACTTTCTCCGACCGGCACACCGGGATTGTTTCGTAGTTAAGTCTGTACTACGCAATACAGGTCTCTGTTCTCTCTGTTCTATTTATGTACAATGACTCCACAGGATTAAAATAGATTGCGGTACAACCAGAGTAAGAACAAGGAAACTACACAGAGGAAGGGGGGAAAAAAACTATAATCAGCCTTTACTTCAGACGTCTTAACAAAATTCTGTTCAGCAGCAGAAGTATTAGTGACGTGGTCCAAACAATTCATTCGGGGCATGCTGCCTACCCGGACCCTTGACCTGAGTGCACTCAGTGTGAGAAGTTTGCAGTCACTCTTGTGGTTTGACTTTTACTAACCGCACCGGAGGTGCAGCAAGGCTTTGCAACGGTTTTGTCATGACTGGACTGATGACTATGGGGTGAGGATCCTCAAAAGGCAAAACCCACAAGACGCTCAAATACCAAATGCCAAACACACATTCATGTTGGATGACTCACACTATATTAACCTACACTGGTTCTCCTTCCTCAAAGTGGGATTCATTTAGACTCTTTACATCAGCGGAGCTGAACAAGGGAAAACCCATAGAGAACTGTAAACGTGACATTTTAACCCCTGACAAAGCCGACATATTTAAAACAACAGTTCAAGTGCATTCAGCAGGTGGATGGAATATTATCATGTAACATGTTCCACTACGTGATTTCAGGAACGTGTTCAGGGACCTTTTTTAAGTCCCAAAAGTATGTTCCGAGCCCAAACATGGGAAAGGGTTTGGTCCCTTGGGGGAGCGCGCTGCATCTTGGTGACGCACGACGCAGGGCCAGCGCGTACGGAAGGGAAAGCGACATTCCTCGAGAGCGACTTGGCTGGGACTGCAGCATTTCAGAGAGGCTGTGTCGGAGGGGGGAGACCCAGGCCGCCCTTCCAGGGAGGGCCTCGGAATCGGGAGGAAAAAGCCCCCCACACCCCCCTCCTCCTCCTCATGCGCACTCGGGGGGCCTCCGGTCTCTCAGCTTGGCTGGACCTCCACCTCTTCCACCAACAGCACCACGTATTTCCTTCAAAATTCCTTTCCCATGTGCTCTCTTTTTCCACCACATCAGCATAGGCTACTACTGATGTGAACCCTGTAGGGAATTTGTAGGAGCTACCCCACCCGCAAAAGTAAGAGAGGAAGGGCATTAATACACCACAGTCAAGGACTCCTGTTCATTATCTACCCACCCCCCTTACCCACACCCTGACTGCCAACCAGAACAACAACCACCATTGCTTGGAGGCGTGTAGCACTCAGCCCATCAGCGCGGCCTTTGGCTGCACTTCTCCCACTGCTCCTCTTATGCTGCATGCTGTCTCAGGGCATTTGACTTCCTTCAGTGGAGGGGACCAGACAAAAACAGAGGAATAAAGAAACATGTCAGTGAGTCCACCTCACTTGAAGGCATATGGAGAGGTATGCCGAGTGTGGATAACAGGACCGCATTCCTCAATGCCACACACACACACACATACACTGAGAAAAGAGAAAGGGGCCCCACTTTCCATTTGGAGACCTGCATACATAATTCCTACAACATAATGTCCTCAGTGTTGGCACCGGGGGTTGGGGGGGAAGCAGTAAACCCATTGCCATGACTCCTGTGCTCTCTGTGCCTGGAATTCACAGCCGCTGTTTGTCCAAACACAGCAAATATGAGTGGAAATCAAAGCAAGCATTAATATGAAAGACATGTCATAAAATGAAGCCCAGACACTATAAAACTTATGTGAACATTGACACATCTGATCAAGTATGTTTCTGCTTTGACCCGCCACATTTTCCCACAGTGGGGGGGGGGGGGGGGGGAGAAAAAGAGGAAGAGGAGAAAGAGAAAGAAGAAGAGGCGACGAACCAAACGAACAAACCATAAAGTCTGTCATGGGGACGTTAGTCATGATGCTGGAGCCCACAAGTGTGAAAGACAGACACGACAGAGGCCAGACTACTGTAATCATCGGAGCAGCAACGCCACACTGCCTGATGCTTACCAGTACTTTCCACACACGCCTGCTCATCATGTCACGTCTGGGCTCTTTTTATAATGGCCATATGACACTGCAGCACTTTAAAGAACTATCCAGCATCGCTTGGCTTAATTATTACCAAGAACAAAGATAGGCCGAACAGAAATCAAAATGACGTATTGCAGGGCTATTCTCAATCTGACTAACACCTCTGACAACAAGGGATCCGCCTTCCAAAATATCACGAGCACGGTGGCTGATAGTGACACGGCCTGTTGCTTAATTGTAAAAGGGCTTGGCAAGGCACTTGAAGTGGATGACTTAAGTTAATGGTCTTATGCAAAGACGCTCACTCTGGGACTTCCTGTAAACAATTCTGATTACTATCGTTACTACTTGGATCCATGGGAAACCATCTACAGTACATGAGCAAGAGGCTTCTTTTTCAATTGCATTTAGAAACTTCACTAATAAAACAGCTTGCTTTGTGTGTGCCACTCATTTGACCGTACTGAAATCTTCTGAGACTTCCCTCAGACTATGGTATTGATGGCATGCTAGCAGCATATTTCAGCTCCAATTTTGCTGTCTGAGAAAGACAGCCCCTGAGGTACCGCCCCAACGATGGAATTTGAGGCCAAAGATGCTGAGTGAAATATGATTCCAACTTGTTTTCTCATTCGGGCAGCTGCTCAAATTCACAAAAGAAGAGAGAGAGGTCGAGAAGGAGGGGTGGGGGGTTAACAGAGAAAATCCTGTGTTTCCTTCATGAGAAGGTACTAGCGTACTGAAGCAAGACCTTCAGTTAAAGTAAACAAATACTTCAAAGGGCCGTATGCTTATGTTTCCGTGATAAATGAAGTGTTGGCTTGTCCCAGCTGTTTGTTTTCCTCTATTTCTTTCTTTTTTCTGCCTCTCTCTCTTTCCCTCTCGGCCTCAGTCTGTCTGTTTTGATGTGCAGGTTCAGCAGAGTGCAGACTCGTTGCTCCACTTCACACCCAGCTGTTACAATCCTGTCTCACAGACATGAACTCCAACTTGAAATTCTCTGCTTCATCCCCGCCGCCCCTCCACAACTTGTTAGAGAGAGAGAGGGGGAAAGGGAGAGACCGAGAGAGAAAGAGAGAGAGAGGCATCTCCACCCGTTCCACAGCGCAGCACATTTGGTGGGATATTATGTAAAGGAAATGAAGAGCATAGCTGAGCCGTGAGTCATGGTGTTTACGGGTAAGGAGGACAAGCGGCAGGGAATCACACCCTCCCGTACTGACGTTTCCTGGAAAATCCCACTGTTTCGCGGGGCGGAAGGAAAAGTACGGCAAACCTTGGGAATGGCTGGCGTGACCACCGGAACATTTTTTTTTTTTTTCGAATACATTTTTTTCCTTCTTAATGGAGGCGGAGATGTAGATAGCTTCGCAAAGCTACTTTCCAACTAGGGACGTAGGGATTCAAAGGAATGTAAAGTATGCAGAAAACAAAGACAAACCCATCCAGAGTGTACAATAGGGAATCTATCCCCCACTGGTTAATGAACCAGGGGTCTTAACTAGGACACAAATAAGTGTTTGAAATGTACAAAGATAAAATCCAAACCCAGTTAAAACAACTACAGTACCACACAGTAAGTACAATCAAATATAATGAACCAAGCTTACTATATTAAACTCAAGTGATCTTGAGTTCAATATCCAACTAATGCCTTGGGTGCAAAGTGACACCAAATAAACTCATAAACGTATCAAATGGACCAGCGGTGTTAAAAAGTGGTAGCTGTGTCTTTATTTCTTCACCCCGATTGATGTGGTGATGTCAGAGTGTGGGCACTGGTCTACACACTTCTCTTGGTCTGGGCTGACAAGTAAAAACTGGCATGGACAGCTGTTGTTGTACCCAGTGCATGTCTAAGCACAAAAATCACCCAAACAGACTCTTTCCCCGTTCCAGACAGCTCGTCCACACCCCTGGCCACAGTGTGGCGAGGTCATCGTTCTCAAATCCAGGAATTGGTCAAGTGCAGCAGGAAAGGGCTGGGCACTTCTCATAGTGTGGTGTGGATGCCCATGGGGCGCTCACATAAAGTGAGGTTCACTAATGCTGACCACAGTAGCTCTACAGTCTCCATAATCCATTTAGGAATATTACAGTGCTGTACAGAGGAGTTTTCTGTCCACAAGCTTGTTTTCTAATTCAAGACCTATATAACTCAATCATAGACCTCACCTCACCCCCAATTATTAGCCTTCAACACAGCTTTATCACAACTTAGGTCCTGGTATTCTAATGCAATATTGAGAATGTATGTTCAAGTTCATATTTTTTCTTTGTGATGTGTGGTGGCTGATTAAAACGTTAAGAGAAAATCAAATTCAATATCAACCGTTGAGTCTTTTTGTGGGCATCAACTGGAATGGAATTTTCCCTTGAGTTTCACTTTGAGTCATGAACTTGCCAGCCACCCCCAAATCGTTCACTTTCAAAACGCACTCTCGAAAACCACAAGCAGCACTATGAGTGCAACTGCATCACTCTCCCAAATATGCAGATCTAACCTCAATCTTTACAACGTTACCATCTTCTAGGTATCGTGTTCTTGTGGTTACAGCCCTCACTCTCATTCTTGGTGCAGCACAGCAACGCCGCAAGCTCAAGAGCAACTTGCTCTGTCTCAGAGAAGCCGAGTCTGTTTGCAGGCGAGAGTCCAACAACTCCAAACTGTTGTGGCCTTGGGTAAGGCTAGACTGATGAATCCACCCCCGGCAGCCCCCAGCAGTCTGTGTCCCACGTGTGAGTCTCATGACAAAGCAGTGTAGGCGCTCCACTGCCCCCCCCCCCTCCCCATGTTTCTAATTGGAGCTATGGAGCGAGTGCACAAGACGCAAGGTGTAGGAGGTCACCACCACCGGCACAGAGACCTCATACACGGTCGTGAGTCAGCCTCGCTGTTGCGCGCTTCAGATGCAGTTTCACAAGCCCATGTACAGTAAGCTCACTTGCAAAGAGGAAAAAAATAAGTGGTTTAAAGGCCTCCTCCAGGATTTTCCACAAAAATCAAGCAGAAGGCAAAGGTCAAGTACATACAAAAAGACCTCATCTGACCTACAGACTAGAGCAGTCAGCACTTAAACAGGAAAATCACTTGCAGCGTAGAGAGAGAGAGAGAGAGAGAGAGAAGCCAGGGACGAATGTCAGCCCCAGCAACAGGCTTTTTCCAGGTTTGCCATCTCGGATTCACTGCCATGCCAGCACAGCAAGCGGCTAAGGTTTCACGGGTCTTAAGCTCGTGGAGGGAGACAGATTTCCTAATATGCCTTGTGCAGACTTTGAGAAGGATACTCTACATGGTTGCCGACCAGTCGAGTCCATCCTCTGGCCATTTGGTTCAAAAGCATTATCTCAATGTCATAATGGTGTCTAATTATGGGTCCACGGGGTCCCTGGAGGTACATTATCAGGAAAGGTTTCCCCTCATTTGCACCCATACAAGGCAAAATGTCATTTCCATTAACTATGCTATTCATGCACAAAAGGGAGTGAATGTGCAGTAATTTTGCCCCAACCTGATTTTGAATGGCTACTATGACTATGAATTACAAGAATATGTATGTGACTTCACATTTCAATCATAGTTCAATTACAACAACAGTATCAAACCCTGAAACACAAAAGCTATTTTTCATATTTGTTTTTAAGTGCTAGACTGTCAACACACGCAGCAACCTGTGTATGAAAGGTGCTTTACAAATAAATCTTAAATAAATCTCTAAACCTTATTATTATTATTATTATTATTAACATGGGCGATCACAATCATGGGTGAACACAATTCCTTCCAATGCAGTAGGCCTAACTGACATCTCCCATGGTTGGTGAAGACAATTGGTAATAATGGCACAATGTGTGAATGCCTCTTTGGACCATGGCAGCAAGAGTTCAATATCCAACAGTTTTTCCATCATGAACGGTGAATGTTTAAACAATCTATTCCACATAGTTGTTGAAAGTACATCAGTTTGCATGAGTAATGATAGTCCTCTCTCCAATGCTATGGTGTTAAATTAAGATCACCTAATCAAAATGTTCTGCAAAGATCCAGATAAAGCCAAAGGCTCCAAAAACATTCTTGCAACTGTACATGAGCCCATTGACAGGCCTTTTATCATCCACAGTGGAAATGAATCACATTACCCAGTTATGACTCACCTTTCCTATGAGGGCGTAGCACAGCAATAGGACAAATACAACTTAGCCAGACCAAACTGGACATTACCATGTGTCTGAATAATGACCACATATTGCTTGACTTTGACTGTGAAATAATTGATTTAATACCACACAGGCTGCACCGCTGCAGACATAGCCTTCCATACGTTTCACTCCATCACTCAACAACGGGCAACAGCGGGATGGGGAAGGTTGGGTTATTTTGCAAGAAGGTTCATTGGTGAACTTAAGAAACATAGTTCATCATTCAATATGAGGAAGAAGAAGTGGGTTTGTCTAGGCTACCCTTCACGTGGCTACGCCGTAGGCTTTCTAATACCAAATCGACCAAAATGTTCATACAATCTCGCACTTCATTGCTTGCTATCTGCCCCTCTTACAGACGCAGTAGCCTAAGTATTTTGTCATTCCCAGTGCAAAAATTTCGACATTCCGCGCCTTTTCAGGATGTTTGGGCAGACTGGGTGGTTAACATAACGTCACTTCACTAATGTTAGCAAAACTATCTTGAGACGCACGACGTACCACAATGCCCTTACTGTAGAAAAGGTATTGTGAGTAAACATATTTTCTTTTTTTGCTGAGCAGTCAATCTGCGTTTTCTTCTTGGTGGTCTACTCACACATCGTGCCCTTTGTCCCAGTATTCTAAAATGCAGACCACGTGTTGTTTCCTTATGTCGTAATATTTAAGACTGGTAGGCAGTAGGCTATATGGCGGAGTAAACAGCGAAGTTGGCCAAGTAGCCTAGAATAAAATGTAAAATGGTATTTTTCAAAAAATGGTAATTTCAGTCATTCGCTATCTGACAGTTCCTCTCATGCTTCTAATTAAACGCGAGAGTGGGCTAGACTTGTCTAGCCTAATTATAAACCCAAAACGCACATTTTAAGTCTAGTTAAAGCCAACCGCCTTGTAGACAACTTATTTCATCTTCTGTCATAAGCCTATATATTTTTCAACGATAACATTTTGCAGATACGCTTGTTTGTGTCCTCAGCCAGCCAGTGCTCAACACGTGTCCAGTTTCCTCTTATTCGTAGCCTTATTTATTAAAACACATTTGCCGTTCAACAATTTTACTAGTTTGTCTGACTTTTCAAGACACTGTTCGAAGGTCTTAGGCTAATTGAGAAAATATATGGAGGGCTTAGTTAACGTAGCCTACGCTATCTATTCCACCATCTACATGCGTAGATCCGTCATCATATGAGAACATCAGCAATTTCGATAGGAATTTCAAAACATCTCCGAAAATGCTCGTACACCTTACCTTGTGAACGCGGAATTTCTGTCGGGAATGCGCAAATGTTCAGAAGTATCCTATAGTAACAGGTTGGTGTGTCTTGTGGCAGTCGGGGAAAGTGTGCCTCAATCGAACCGAAATGTATCCCAGTACTAAATTAACTACAAAACAACAACAATGTATCAACATTCCACTCTCTGCTTCCGCAAGCACTCACGTCACCAATTCCTCGTGACCGCCCCCTCCATTCATGAAAATAACTTTCTGCTGACGTCAGCCAGGCGGGAAACTAGAGGAGGCCAGAAATAGACGCAACTGAATACTTTTGAAGAGTTAGCTAAATTAATCTGTCGTTTGAGAAATGTACTATGTGATCTGCGTTCATTTCAACAAGTGTCCGTGTCGTTAGCCGGCAAAGTGATAAGGGTTTTGGTACAAGGACCCTTGATAGGCAAGCTAGTTTGTTGAATAAACTGTATTAGTAGGCTACACTAGCCTACAATTAAATTAATAAAAATCGAAACAGAGTATGAACAGGTTTGTTAAGGTCATAAGCTCTGTTTGTTAAAATATGCTGCATCACACAAATAGGCTACATAGATTTCAAAAGTGCGCCCTCTGTCTGTTGGAATTTTACAGGCTCCTTTCTCCAATAGGGACTACAGTATATTTTCTAAAATTCATGACCTCAGACTGCTCTGATTGGTTTGGCTGTGAAAAGTGAAAAGTTTATTTATCCTTCAAAATAAAGTAACAACTCCTACTATTTCCTCCCAGCGGAACTGACTAACATGAGTTGTATTTACTCTAATGGACATATATCCAGGTGGACTTTCTTCCAATGGAAACCAATGTTATGACTCACCACAGGAATATCTCAGGGGCCATACAGATCTAATTGTTGTAAGCTGTGACCACTCATGTGCACCACACTGACAGTTGAAAGCGAGTGTGTTTTTACAAGCTGATGAGTAATGATTCAAGGTTGTGTTTCTGTGATTTGTGGTAAAAATGAAACTTGGAATATAGCATACTCCATGAGGTCTATTGTAAAAAAAGAGACTAGAGATGCTATCACTAACACTTTGGGAATTTAAATTGCCGCAGTTAATCAAATCTGTACTCAGGCAGAATTGTTTTAGTTTACAAATAGGCCTATAGAACCACAGTTTATCACAACTTGTATCGTCTTTTTATTATTATTTTATTTTCAAGCTGAATCTTCTTCATACCCCGTTGCTACTAGTGGCATGGTGGATGAATGTTTCAGTCAGAGGAAAAAGAGGCTTTATTTATTATCAGACAAAGAGGGATAATTTACTCTAACAACACTGAGTGTCTTTGTATGGTTTTTGGTATTAATTCAAGTCTGATTATCTAACTACACTTCATGTAAAGAGGAAGACATCCTTAAACCCTGAAGATTCATAAATGGGCTGTGTTTTACAGTACAGTAAATAAGTAGAAAGGAGTTATCCATTTTTATTTACAATATAACCCGGCTACTCTTGAAAAATACAGTAACAACAGGAACTGGACAATGATATTGAACCTCAAGGACAACATAACATCAGGGCCCTGCTTAATTTTCCCTGATTCAAGAACAACCTGAAATAAATCTCCTTTTCTGTCCCTGCTGTATCCCTCAGCTATGAGAGAAAAAGGTGTGACACAATTGTTATTATCGTCATTACGAAGTCACAGCTCCCTATATGTGGTTTTGTGGGGAAAAGCTAATGGCAAAATGTGTTTGCAGCTTCATAGACTTTGCTTGTGAGACAGGATTTATATTTGGAGCATTGACTAAGCATTCCATGACCTCACCAAAATATGTTTAATATGAAAAACAGTTTATATAACAAGTTGGCAGGTTGTCATGGCATGCGTACAGATGGTGAAGTAGTAATTTCTGTATACCCATGTGCATCCAAATATTGGCAGATCACGAGTCTTGGGCTGTGATGCAATATTCCTGAAAACCCCTTTAAATCATTTTATTATCCCTGCTGAAAGCTGTAAAGACATGTAGTTCTGTAAGATCAGTATGGTATAATATGCAAATATAATGAATAATGATTAATGTTATTGAACCTCTGAGATCTTTTGAAATGACTTCATAGAAGAAATAAAAATCAATGTGCTGCTGTCAATTCACAGTGAGGCACTTCTCATGGCATAGCAACTGTAACTAGGGCCACATTACTCTTGCTCTGGGGTTTGGATTCAAGCACATGTTGTTTTCAGGGTGAGTCCTACAGTGTGTGCTTTGTGGTGTTCTTCTCTGGGTAAGAGTTCTGTTTTCTTTTGTCTGGCAGGAGCAGTAATGTCTGTTTCCATGTCTGACATCATTTTGTAATGTGAGGATTCTTGGAATTGGTCTGTACTTTCGAACGAAACAGTGCCACCCAGAGTCTTGCATTCAGTCAGCCAGAGGCATGGTATCTGATTCTGAACATGCTGAAAAAGCATTCTAACTGTCTGAAAACATAGCTGTAAAAACGAAAATGTGTTTAAGCAAACATAAAAACAAACAAAAGAGGATGAAGACAAATCTCAGCAATGGACTACTAAAAGTAATGTAGAATATGTGATATTTCCAGCCATCCATATGGATATATCACACTTTTAAAGAACAAACCAATGTTCAAGTACAAACTTGGTTTGTTAGAACATTGTAAATGCAGAGAGAAGCAAAAGAACTGTACTGTGCTGTGAAATCAAATAACTCTCCTGAATGTAGTCAATCAAGGGGCGGGACTTCCTCTCTGAATAGCCGACATAATTTCCGGTCTGGAGAAAAAACATGGAAGCACAGTGAGAAACAATGTAATCTTGCATTTTGTTTGATACATTTACACAATTCACGCAGCGAACTTTGTATCTGTATTTCTTACACGGGCATTTAACAAGAAAATATATGAAGGTCGAAACCAGTTAAGTTTTTTCGCCGGGGTGAAATGCCCCTCATATGTTTTGAGTGAACGTTAGCGTTGTCTTTAGCTAGCTATCCTAGCCAATTTAAGCTACTTGAGTTGAATGAAAGTCGTCACAGTCAACTGTCCTCACAGATAATAGCAAATAAGCTACACTATATCTTTGGTTAGATGCCGTGTATGTTTTACATCACTCGTTATTTGGGAAAATAACATTGACGATAGCTCGACTGGCTCTTACAGTTGAAGTTGGCTAGGATACCTTTCAGGCTAGCTGGCAGCTCAGTGGAAGTAGGCTCTCAAGTAGTAGCCTACTGAAGAGTAGCTCATTTAAGCCCTAGACAGTTAGTTACCAATGTATAGTAAAGCAGTAATGACTTTATTTCAGTTAATAAAGTCATCGTCTGAGTCTGAATATGCGTTTTGTTGTCTGTATTGTAACTGTCTGCCATCTATATCACAGACAAACCAGTGAATGCTGAAGTGTCACAATGAATCGTCCCAAACCTACTGCACTCCGGCGCCCTAGCGCCGCAAAACCTTCAGGTAGGCCTATGTCAGTGACATGTGACAGTGTGTAAAGCATTTACTTTTAGTGTGCTAAGTACTGATTTCCAGATGCTTGACTCTTGTAGGTCATCCTCCTCCTGGGGACTTCATTGCCCTCGGTTCAAAAAGTCAAGGCACTGAGCCCAAAGCACCTGCCCTGCTGAAGCCAACAGCAGCAGGCTTGCCGTCTGACCGCAAGAGAGAAACCTCCTCTGCTATTCCATCCTCCTCTGGTCTGTCCAGCTTGGCTAAGCGCCCAAAGCTCTCCTCTACACCACCCATAAGTGCACTTGGACGCCTGGCTGATGTTGCAGCAGTTGACAAGAGAGCTATTTCACCATCAATCAAGGAGCCATCTGTTGTGCCCATTGAAGGTAAATCAGTATGAACCCACTGTCATTGCTTTTGAAGACTCTTACTTTGAAAATCAATATGTTCAAATGTGTTTGCACTGTAACCACAGTCAAGGCATGCTGAACAGCTTTGGAAGAGTCACTGACTTGAGTATTGCATAGACGTGTTGTGGAGATGTTGGTGATTCTGATGTCTTTTGATTCTCCAGTCCCACCTGCTGTGCTGCTGGATGAGATTGAGGCTGCTGAGGCCGAGGGAAATGATGACCGCATCGAGGGCGTGCTCTGTGGTGCCGTCAAGCAGCTCAAGCTGAACCGGGCCAAACCGGACATCACACTCTATCTCAGTCTCATGTTCCTGGCCAAAATCAAGCCAAATGTCTTTGCCACTGAGGGTGTGATTGAGGTGAGCATTTATTGTTTTATCTTGTCTTGTGCAGTGTTTCTGACTCTTTTGAACAGGGAGTTGAAGGGTTTTGTATTTGTGATGGACAGGCGTTGTGCAGCCTTCTGAGAAGAGATGCCTCCATCAATTTCAAAGCCAAAGGGAACAGCTTGGTGTCCGTGCTGGCCTGCAACCTCCTGATGGCAGCTTACGAAGAGGATGAAAACTGGCCAGAGATCTTTGTCAAAGTGAGAAACTCTTTCATTTGCTGCAGAGAGATAGTCTCAGGTGTCTTCTACACATAATCCTTTCAATCAAAGGATCATTTTGTCTATCTGTCTGTCTGGATTTTTTCTTTAGTTTTTGAGAGATGATCAAAAGTGGTTAACAATAAATGTCCTAAATTAAGCTTATTGAAGCTTATCAGTGGGTTATGCAATAGGACATGCGCACAAATGCTTTTGGTTGTGTTTGGGCAGGTGTACATTGAAGATTCATTGGGAGAGCGTATATGGGTGGACAGTTCCCATTGCAAGACGTTTGTGGACAACATCCAGACGGCCTTCAGCACCAAGATGCCCCCCAAGAGCATGCTGCTACAGGCAGACACAGGCCGTTCGGGAGGTGACCTCAGCGCAGGTATGATTTACAGGTCACACAGAGGTCATGTTTAACACAGGTGCTGCGCGGAGACTGAACGTCTTGATCGATGCTGTTTTTCAGGGAATAGCCCGCACCCCTCCACCCCAGACGAAGATGACAGCCAGGCGGAGCTACTGATCGCCGAGGACAAACTCAGCCCAGAGGACGACGAACAGGTGATGCCCAGGTACGTCACCATATTCTAGTCTTGTGTTCAGGATGCAGCAGTTTTCTCTACTGGTTTAAGGGACATTGCCTATTTTGTGTATCTTGTGTTGAGATCCTAAAAGCATAGCCATGCCCAAGGTTAGGCGCAGATGTGTATCACATTAACTGGTGCAGGCTGTTGTGTCGCTGTCATGTGTGATGACAATGCCATGTGTGACTGTAATGTGTCGTATGTTCTGTGTTAAGTGAGGTTCAGACCAAAGATTCGCGACGAGATGAGCTGCGATGTCCTAATACCTTGCAACTGCGACTAGACATGTTGAATGCTTTGAGACGGCTTGCAACGACGTGCAACAGTTAATTCACACCGCTGCAACTCCTGCAACGGTTTTGTCTCGTCACGGATCTTTGTTGTGAATTAGGCTTTACTCAGTTACTGTTCTGTTGCAGGTATGAAGAGTTGGCTGAGAGCGTGGAGGAGTATGTGCTGGACGTACTGCGAGACCAGCTGAACCGCCGGCAGCCGATGGACAACGTGTCCAGGAACCTGCTGAGGCTGCTGACCGCCACCTGCGGATACAAGGAGGTTCGTCTGATGGCTATCCAGAGGCTGGAGATGTGGCTACAGAACCCTAAGGTGAGTGAGGGGTGTCGACGAAAGCTCGTTGCAGATGCAAAGGTTCTATTTAGAATTCTTTATCTGCTGCAGTTATAGCCTTCAGTTCCAAATGGGAATAATTTGAGTGCAATTAAAAATGTACTTAAAAAACAGCTAAACAGCTACCGTAATTTCCAGACTATTAGACTATTAGACTTTGGCCTACATTGATTTTGCGAAAATTTCTTCAGCCATGAGGTTAGTACACTAGGACAGTTAATATGGTATCAATATGGTTTTGGTTCTTTTAACTTGCATATAACGCTGTCCTGCGGCTTATACACAATGCGGCTTATATGCAGGAAATTACTGTAAATGTTATTTTTTAATCTAACAGAATAATATGTTGTTTAAGCTGCATTAATTATGACTCTGGTCTGGTGGCCCCACCCTCTGTCCATCCGTCTGTGGGTGTCCACTCCGGGCGAGGCTCTATGGTTGTATATTGTGTTGTTGACTAGACATTCCTCTTAATTCTTTCAGTTGACGCGTCCAGCTCAGGACCTGCTCATGTCTCTGTGCATGAACTGCAAGACACACGGCGCTGACGACATGGAGGTGGTCTCCAACCTCATCAAGATCCGCCTCAAGCCCAAAGTGCTCCTCAACCACTACATGCTATGTGTCAGGTCAGGATGGATACTCTCACAGGGTCACATTCCCCAGAAATAGCTTTGTGTTTATAAATCCTATTGGCATACAATAGTGACAAATGAGCAGTTTAAAATAGTCATATAGCCTACATTAAAAACAGTATTAGACCAAATCACTTTGACAAAATATTAACAATAGGGCATTGTCATAATAATAATAATAGCCATACAACTCAACAGTCCAGAATGTATCTACCATTAGAAACACCTACAGCAGGGGTCGGCAATTAAGTTTGGCCTCGGGCCAGATATTTTCCAACCCATTACATAGCGGGCCACAAGTTCACAACCAAAACCATGGCTAATTTAATTAATTAATATCGGAGGAGGTAAAAATGATAGGCACTCTTGAAATGTCAGAGCAGAGACATTCCAGCAGGCTGATGTAGGTTAAATTTGTTGACTGGTCATTGGGGGCGCTATTATATGCCTGTGTGTTTAAAAAAAAAACACCAGAAAAACATTTCCACGCGTTGTTAGCTGTCAAAAGATGCCACTATCAAAAAATCTGAAGAGAAAAGTTAACAGAGAAAACAGGATCTTAAATGATGAATGGACAGAGAACTATGCCTTCATCATCCCTAATTGTATTAATGCAAAGCCCACATGCCTGATCTGTAACAACTAACGAGGGTAGGCTACCGTGTCTCTGCATGCAAAGAGTACAAGACGGCACCACGAAACTAATCATGCTAATATAAAGATTGCGTTCCTAAATAAAATGCACGCTATGTTTGAAACTCGTGTTTTACTTTTCACAGTTCTTTGTGCGTAAATTGCCTGTTTGATGTCAGGCCTGTTTAAAAGAAGTCGTGTTTTAATTATCACCATAAGCCTATGTCCGTTGTTTGAATGACAACATGTGTTTTAGGGACTAGCTTGGAATTTGCGAACCAGCGCTGTCCACTGACTTCATTAAATGAAATTTTGTTTTCGCATGTTGCGCGTTCACCCTGCACCTCGCTGCGTGCTTCTTCACTCGTATTCAGATTAAACAAATAGCTAAGCATTTAGATTGATTGAAATTCTTCTGTTCTGGAAAGTTACGTTTCAAAATAAAGAGCATGTTTGAGACTGGCAGTCCGATTTTTAAAAAGTGTTCTTTTTTTTTTCATTCTCTGGTTCAAAAGATCTCACAGGCCAGATGTTTTAGCTTGCGGGCCGCATCTGGCCCGCGGGCCGCCTATTGCCGACCCCTGACCTACAGCAAGCATCTTTTTGCCAGCTATCCTTTTGAACTCATTGACTCCAGACTAGTTAATGCCCAGTTAGTTTTTCACTGGGTCTTAGTGTAATCATGTTTGTCTTCACAGGGAGCTCCTGAACGCCCACAGGGATAATTTGGGGACCATGGTAAAGCTGGTAATCTTCAACGAGCTGTCCAATGCCCGTAACCCCAACAACATGCAGGTGCTCCACACCGTGCTGCAGCACAGCCCAGAGCAGGCGCCAAAGGTGAGGATCTCCTCTGGGGAACTAGGGCACAGGGAGGGCTTAATTCCCCCGCAGGGCCAGACAGGTGGAGGTGCTGAGCGTGTGCGGTCATGGCATTTGCACCTTGCCAGGGTTTGGCGGGGATTCCTCGGTAGTGGTTAGGTAACTGGGCTCAGCGTAGCCGGACTGTTTGGGTGGGAAGGCTTAATGAGATAGCTGACGTGGTCTGTCTGCTCAGTGCCTGGTTGTCTCTTCCAGTGTCTTAATCTCTTTTTTTTCCATTTCACCTTGTTGGCTCAGCGGGTCAAGTAAACATGGTTGTAAGCAGAAAACAGTCCTGAAAGCCCACACTATACAGTTTGACATGGCATAGTAATAGTATAGTTGAGATAGCTGCTCTTCTTGAAATGTGGAAACGGTGCTGATGTTACAGGAATTAGCCTAAAAGAGTTTTCACTATCGTACCTGCATATGTTTCGATTTTGTTTGATGGACGCATGTCTATCATCAGGAAATCAGCTTTTCTTTTTAACCTGACTGTCAAGGTTAGATGACTCAGTGGCATTCTCACCCTGTTGTGTGTTTGTCCGTATGCTCTCTCCTCCGCCGTGGGGCTAGTTTCTGGCCATGGTGTTCCAGGACCTGCTGACCAACAAGGACGACTACCTGCGCGCCTCGCGGGCTCTGCTGCGGGAGATCATCAAGCAGACCAAGCACGAGATCAACTTCCAGTCCTTCTGCCTGGGCCTCATGCAGGAGAGGAAGGAGCCCACCTACGTGGACATGGAGTTTAAAGTGAGCTTCGAGCCTCCTAGAGTTTCTCACCTTCTCATCTTTTGTATAGATAGATAGAGTCTTTATTGTACTATGAGGATATTCTTTTTCACACATGTCATTTACATGTATTGTAAACATGGTTGTAAGCAGAAAACAGTCCTGAAAGCCCACACTTTACAGTTTGACATGGCATAGTATATGTTTTTCTCACAGTTAAGGTATACTGTGGGTATGTGTAAATGTGCTTTGTGCACTGTGTTTGATATGTTACCATTTGATAGTTCACTTCAGTTTGAAATGCAATTATCTAATGTTAATTTGCTGAAGGCTGTGGGTTTTTGTCTTTTCGTAACCATCTGTATATATTTTTTCTTTGCCTTCCCTCCTCAGGAGCGTTTTGTCATTCAGGTGACCGATCTGCTGACCGTCTCCATGATGCTGGGCATCACGGCACAGGTCAAAGAGGCTGGGATCGCCTGGGACAAAGGAGAGAAGAAGAGTATGTCGGCCTCTTCCTCTGATCACCTCTCACCTACATCCTACCTGTTGACCATAGTGTTGGTTTCATGTGTGTGTGACCACAGAAATGTGTTTTTGGAGCGTTTGAATGCATCAGCTGTGTCCACATGAAAGAGGCTCTGTATAGGATGTCATGTGCGTAGGCTTTTTGAGGGCCAGTGAAATAAGGGCTCTTGTGTTTCCTCTTGGTGTTTGGTGCAGATCTGGAAGCGCTGAGGTCTTTCCAGAACCAGATCGCAGCCATCCAGAGAGACGCCGTGTGGTGGATCCACTCAGTCATTCCCACCATCAGCAAACTGGGAGCCAAAGACTACGTCCACTGGTATGGATATCACATGCTTTTACAGTTCCGTTAAAATATCTGTTGAAAAAGTCAACTGACGGTATATAACGCGTCTTCAGTCGTGTGCATTATAAAATTGTCAAAGAGAAGTTAGTGCCTGGAAAAAACTGCTAGTGGAATGCATTTGTGGCAGATTGTCAATTGTGGGATTTCTCCTGGGATTTGAATTGGTTGTTTGTTATTTTGTCTCTATTTCTGTCTCTGTCTCATTTTCTCTCTTTCACAATTACCCCCTCCACCCACCATTCTTCCCTTATTCTTCCCCCTCTCTTTCTCTCTCTCTCTCTCTCTCTCTCTCTGTCTCTCTCTCCCATTCAGCCTTCACAAAGTCCTTTTCACAGAGCAGCCTGAGACGTATTACAAGTGGGACAATTGGCCTCCTGAGAGCGATAGAAAGTAAGCTTTGTCTCAACACACTCTCAAATGTACACACAGGCTATATAGACAACACAAGCCATTAGTATCTCTCTATCAAATTCAAATTCAAAGGTGCTTTTTTAGCATGACTGTTTGGTACAATGTTGCCAAAGCTATTACAAATAACACAGTAGTATCACAAAGGACAGACAGCAGAGATACAGCATTCAATGACATGAATGATAAATGACGTGTGAAAAAGAATATCCTTATCGGACAATAAAGACTCTGTCTATCTATTCAATGTATGAACATGTGAGCTCAAAATAAACAGTAGTAGAAATGATAGTAGGTGTAGATAGATAGGTAGGGGTGAGTGTGTATATGTGTGTGTGTGAGTGTGAGAGGAGTGATGTTGGCTAATGTGTGTTGTGGCGCGTGGGCAGCTTCTTCCTGCGCCTGTGCTCTGAGGTGCCCCTGCTGGAGGACACCCTGATGCGCATCCTGGTGATCGGGCTGTCCCGTGACATGCCCCTGGGCCCGGCCGACGCCATGGAGCTGGCCGACCACCTGGTGAAGCGCGCCGCCGGCGTGCAGTCAGACGGTGAGGACCCCCGTCACGTCCCGCTCCCGCTCTAGCCCCTCATCATCTCACACTGTTAGCCTGAGCCGCTTATGAGCTGCTAGAGAGAGGAGTGTTGCTCACACTCAATTGCTCACAGCGCTCCCCGCGGGACCAGCGACAGACGGCACGGCACGGTGGTGCTGGGAGGAGGGTGGGGAGGGTGGGGGCTGCAACATCTGTGCCGTCTGCTGGGGAACCTGTGGGGGATTCCGCCTGAGCTGTGAATGGGAGTACACACACCATCCTCTTTTATCAATAAAACCTGTGAACGCAAAGGTCTGTGTGCTGGCCAACACCGTAACAAGCTATGAGCACAGACGTGTCTGACATTTTGGCCTTTTTTTGAAAACGTATTTATAACCTTTGCATTTCCTGGAATGAGCTTAGACAAATCTGATGAAAACAAGTGAAATGTGTTCCATATTGTATAGCATGTACTGTAGGCCTTTTTATTTGATGCTGCCCACCTGGGGGACACAAAGCACGTTATTGAGTGTGGATGTTCAGCCTCCTCTTATGAGCAGTGTAAATCTCACTGGGACAGTCAGTGCGACTTCTGCAGCTGTACAACATCACTCACTCTGGCCCCACGTGCCAGGGTTTCCTGAGTCAGCACCCTGTCCTCACTCTCTGTTTGGATGTCTCAGTCTCTCCCTCTCTCTCTGTGGTAGATCTGGATGTGTTGAAGGTGGAGAGGATCCAGCTGATCGATGCCGTGCTGAACTTGTGTACTTATCACCACCCGGAGAACATTACGCTGCCCACTGGGTACGGCCACTGCCACGCTTTTCTGCTGAGTCACTCTTCTGCCCCACGGTCCTCAGTCATCTGCTTATGCTGACGCAGTCTGCGGAGCAGCCCTAAACACTGTCCCAGTTGTTTGACGGTTATGGAAATTATAGAGGATGTATAAATATTTTAAAAGGCATCCTTCAGCGCGAGCTTTTTCACAGTGAAAACACAGCTGGTAACTCAACCCTGATAGTGGTAATGTTGATGTTTCGGTCGTGAATGCATTGTGAAACCTTGTGACTCATGTTTTCGTTCACAGCTATCAGGCCCCAAATCTGGCCATTTCAACCCTTTACTGGAAGGCCTGGCTGCTGTTGCTGGTGGTGGCGGCGTTTAATCCCCAGAAGATAGGTGAGTGTTTGGCTGACTCAGCGCACCGTCATCTCCGCTCTCTTCCCCTCACCCTGCTGTCCTGTTAGCCTGTTGTCACAGTGACCTCTTCTGTTGTCCCAGGGCTGGCCGCCTGGGATGGATATCCCACCCTCAAGATGCTCATGGAGATGGTGATGACCAAGTATGTCAAAACAAAAACATCATGTCATGTTGTCATAACAACTATCTAGTGTAGGTGAATACCTTAGAGGTGACTTGTGTTGGTAGTTGACCTGTGTCAAACATGTTTGGATGTCTGACCTATGAGGCATCTCATTCAAAACTATTGTGTAATTTCCAAACATGAGATTCCCACCTCCAGAATGGCTGTAACATTTCATAAAGTATACTTTATTGAAGCACTCGTAGACACTTGAAAATGGTTTCCTGCGGTCTCCATACGTTTGTATTGCTCATCCGTCCCAACTGTGTGTGGCCTCAGTAACTACTCCTACCCGCCGTGCACGGTGGCCGACGAAGAGACCAAGACGGAGATGATCAACCGGGAGCTGCAGATGTCCCAGCGGGAGAAGCAGGAGATCCTGGCCTTCGAGAGTCACCTGGCCGCCGCCTCCACCAAGCAGGCCATCACCGAGACCAACAGCCTGCTGCTCTCCCAGCTCACCAGCCTCGACCCACAGTCAGTGCTTATGGAGTGTGTCCTGTGTCCTGTGTCCTGTGTCCTGTGTCCTGTGTCCTGTGTCCTGTGTCTGTGTCCTGTGTCTGTGTCTGTGTCTGTGTCTGTGTCTGTGTCTGTGTCTGTGTCTGTGTCTGTGTCTGTGTCTGTGTCTGTGTCTGTGTCTGTGTCTGTGTCTGTGTCTGTGTCTGTGTCTGTGTCTGTGTCTGTGTCTGTGTCTGTGTCTGTGCCTGTGTCTGTGCCTGTGCCTGTGTCTGTGTCTGTGTCTGTGTGCGTGCGCTAGAGAGAGACAGAAGTTGTTTATAGAAGCTGTTCTGTGTGTGGAGCACTGTGGTGGAACAGATTTATGTATTTGTCCATGGCTCTGCCTCGGAGAAGCACTCCAGGCGTCTGCTGCCGCCTCCCTCCTACTGTAAGAGGGTGTCTGTGTTTGTCCAAGTGCTGTAATTACAGCAGAGCTCTGGGGACGGCCATTCATCTAACTAAGCACATTAGTAGAGTATGCTCATTAAGGGTGGGGCTGTGTGAGTCACAGGCCCTGAACATGTCCGCCCCTTGTAGTCTGCACAGAGTTTGCGCCAACGTATTAATGTGGAAAGTAGTGCTACACACTCGCCCATTGTAGAGGTTTGGCCTGAGTAGGGGCTTCTAGTCCCAGCTCGGCGGGTCAGGTGTCTCACCCCCACCTGTGTGTGCCTCTCCAGGGGTCCCCCTCGCCGGCCCCCACCCCCCATCCTGGAGCAGGTGAAGACCCTGAACCAGTCGCTGCGCCTGGGACACCTGCTCTGCCGCAGCCGCAACCCCGACTTCCTGCTCAACATCATCCAGAGACAGGTGAGCCTCGGCCCCTCGTGTGTGTGTGTGTGTGTGTGTGTGTGTGTGTGTGTGTGTGTGTGTGTGTGTGTGCAGTTGTGTCCTGAGTCACCCTCATCTCTTTGGGTGTGTGTGAGATCATTTCAATGGTGGTGATGTAGCACCTTTATGCATTTAACCTTTATGTGTGCATGCAGGTTCAATTAGTGCTTCTCTTTCTCCAGAGAGGCCAAGAAATAAAATGAAATGGAATGGAATGGAATGAAATTGCTCAGTTCAGCTAATCCTTGAAAGACATTATTATTATTATTATTATTATTTCACTCCTCCTGTCCAGGGAGATCTGAAGGTCACTTTGTCCTCTGCCCGCTCCTGTCTCTCCAGGCGTCCTCCCAGTCCATGCCCTGGCTAGCAGACCTGGTCCAGTCCAGCGAGGGGTCCTTGGATGTGTTGCCCGTGCAGTGCCTGTGTGAATTTCTGCTCCACGATGCAGCTGACGACGCGACTCCCATGGATGATGACGACGAGGTCGAGAGCAAAGAGCAGAGGACCAAGAGGAGACAGGTGAGTCTATCCGCGGTGTTCACACAAGTGGGCAATAAACCCTGTTTTTATGATGCTGGATACATTGGGCTTATATCCTAAAAACGTTAGTACAGGATGAGTCCTAATCCTCATGTACTCTTTTATCACTTTATATTCCACTTCCACCACATTCTTACATCAGCTCTGAGCTGACCTGTTTGAATGGACTTCATTTAGATAGTGAAGATGAACCAATGCTATTGTTATTGTTCTCTCTCTCCCTCTCTCTATCCCCCTCTCCCTCCCTCCTCCACAGAGGCAGCAGAAGCAGCGTCAGCTCCTCTTGCGTCTGCAGGACCTGCTGCTGGGGCCCAAAGCTGACGAGCAGACCACCTGTGAGGTGCTGGACTACTTCCTGCGCCGCCTCAGCTCCCCGCAGGTGGCCTCCAGGGTCCTGGCCATGAAGGTGGGTCCGCAGGGGTCAGCAGGGAAGCACAGCAGGCTCTTCCGCTCTGTGTGTTAAAGTAGTGCACAGTTGGAATGCAGTGAAAACACTCAAGGATCTTGAGATAAATGTACTGATAAGAGGTGCTGTGTTTGTGTGGGGTCCAGGGTTTGTCTCTGGTGCTGACATGAGAGGTGGTGTGTTTGTGTGGTGTCCAGGGTTTGTCTCTGGTGCTGACCGAGGGTGAGCTGAAGGACGGTGAGGAGCGTGACCAGCCCATGGAGGAGGACTCGGCCGACGCAGAGCTGCTGCCCTCCTACCAGTGGCTGCTGCAGGACCTGCCCAAGCTCCCGCTCTTCAACAGCGTCAGGACCATGACGGCCAGCGCCCTGCAGCAGGTGGGGGGAACAGACATCCACAGACATCCACAGACATCCGATTCCACAGACATCCACAGACATCCACAGGATCCTAAAGACACTGGCAGACCTGAACAGTCACTCGCGGATGTCTGCCTGTAGTCTTTATTGTTGGAGACATGCACGTGTTAAAGGGACACTTCACCGATTAGCATTAATTCAATTAAATTAAATTCAATTAAATTCAATTCAATTTTATTTATAGAGCTCCAAAACATTACACATGTCTCATGGCGCTTTACAGAGTGTTAAACCTTCAAAGAGAGCCCATGAGCAACAGGGACAAGGAAAAACTCCCTAGAATTGGAGATACATATAGGAAGAAACCTCAGACAGATCCACGACTCAAGGGCCCAACCCATCTGCCTAGGGTCAGTTACAGTAGAGTAAAGTCATTTGTAGTATCAGTCTAGTATAGGGAATAATAGTCCATCAGTAATCCATTAGTAATTTTGGAGGGTAATGGGTCGCTGGGATGCGTGGGCCGGGGATCCTGGCAGGGAACCACAGCAGGTAATGGTAGGGCAGTCATAGGGATGATGATGGCAATGGCACTCAGGGGGATGGGATGACTGGTAATGGTTCACCTCGCAGGTGAGGTATAGGGGAAAGGGAAGAGAAATAAAGTGTGTTAGTATTACTATAAGTCATGATGGCTGGTATTAATAAGTATATCAATGGGGATATAAATTATTATACTATAGAGGGAAAAGGCAGAGGGGGAGAGGGAGTTGAATGACAGGACAGAGAGAGAGGGAGGAGGGAGAGTTGAGAGAGACAGAGGGAGAGGGGAGAGAGTTGTACGGCATGACACATGAGAAGTCCATGACAGTGCTATGCTATTAAGCCTTGTATCTTTAGAAAAACAGTCATATTTTTGAATGGTCGTGCATCATTTCCTCAGTTTGCCTTGAGATGGGAGAAATACGGATTTCAATGTTGGACTTCCTGCTTTCAATGATGTAAAAATCATCATTTTACATCATTGAAAGCAGGAAGTCCTATTCATGGGTTTCATTGAAATCCGTATTTCTCCCATCTCAAGGCAAACTGAGGGAATGATGCACGACCATTCAAAAACATGACTGGTTTTCTAAAGATACAAAGCTTAATGCTAATCGGTGAAGTGTCCCTTTAAGCCCACTTCTAGACTAAATGCCTTTTTCAGTGGGTGTTCCGAGATCTATCTTGAAGTTCTTGTTTAGTCTAATACAAGGCTTAGTCCATTATCGATCTATTGGATTATCCCTCACAAAGTCAGACAAACACAGATACTCGCATGCTTAACCTTTTCAAATGCACTTACTCATGGGAGCTCTGGCTAGCTGCATTGGCAGATTAACAGATGTTTACATGTCCTTACCAACAGCAGATATTCTTACTGTAGATCCCCCTGGCTAATCTGGTTGTAAGAACGCCTACAACCGTTGCCACTGGTTGATTTCATTTTCAACAGACTGAAATGAGTATGATGTGCTGCTGTTCCAGTAATCCATTGTGTGTCCTGTTCCAGGCCATTCACATGGAGACGGATCCTCAGACCATCAGTGCCTACCTCATCTACCTGTCCCAGCATGCACCAGTGGAGGAGCAGAGCCTGCACAATGACCTGGCTCTGGTGAGTACAGGACCAGCCATGGGATTGGCTGTTTGGGTTTCAACTCATGTCTATCGCATTGACACTCTTTCTTCCTCTGACTCTCATTTCTTTATCTGTCTTTTTGTCCATTCTCTCTCTCTCTCTCTCTCTCTCTCTCTCTCACCCTCTATATCAGTTCAAATGAGCTATATTGCATGACTCTGCCAAAGCAAACATACTTTTAACACAATAATGCAATCATTCAACATCAGTTTAACACAAAACATGGAAAATAGATAACAGTTCTGATGAACTAATGACCCTGTCTCTCTGGCTCTCTCTCTCTCTCTCTCTTCTCCCTCCCTTCCTTCCTCAGGATGTGGCCAGGCTGATAGTGGAGCGCTCCACCATCATGAACTGCCTCTTCTCCAAGCACTCGTGCAGGCCGGAGTCAGACGCCGTGCTCTCGGCACTCACCTCCATCTTCTCCGCCTACACGCGCCGCATGAGGAAGACCAAGGAGGGAGAGGACCTCTACAGCTGGGTGAGCCGCGCTAGCGCCTCGTCTTGGAGTAGTGCCGCAGTGTATGGCCTGTCTTGAGCTAATGCTCTTATGAGCTTGAGGCCATCTTTTAAATTGCTATCTACTGAGAACAGCAAATAAACCGTCCATTGAAGACATGTTTTATTTGTTAAAAAAAGACAATACTTGGCTTGAGTGTGTAAATGACAAAGTCTTTTTTGCTTCTCCCTTTTATTTTGTTCCTTATCGCCGTCCTAGTCGGAATCTCAGGATCAAGTGTTCCTGCGCTGGACGACTGGGGAGACGGCCACCATGCATATTCTGGTGGTGCATGCCATGGTCATCCTGCTGACCCTGGGACCACCCAAAGGTGCACAGGAGCTTCCACTCTGAAATCTGTATCAAACGTTTAATTATGGTTGTGGCTATCTAGGACACACAGACCTGACCGTTTTGTTTGTCCGTAGGGGAGAGCGATTTCTACAACCTGCTTGACATTTGGTTTCCTGATAAGAAGCCCCTCCCCACCGCTTTCCTGGTGGACACTTCAGAGGAAGCCCTCCTATTGCCGGATTGGTTAAAGCTGAGGATGATCCGCTCCGAGGTCTCCCGATTGGTTGATGCAGGTATGAATCTGAGCAGGAAATAGACAGATCTCACATATGTTTTATAAACTTTGAAATGACACATACCATGGTGGAGACGTAGCACAGTGCTAGCAGAAGTGCTCCATATGACACCACATACTGTAGCATCTCTTGGCCATGTGCACCCAGCCCCGTTTCCCAAACCCACTCTCCATCTCTCTCCTCCTCTCATGTCCTATCACATAAAGGCTAAAAGGCCAAAACATACAAGTTCAAAGGTTGCACTCAGCACATCAGAAAGGGTCTCCTTTAGATGTAGTTACATGTATGTGTGTGGTGTGTGCGCTGTGTAACGTGGCCTGTTGCGCTATGTGCTCAGCTCTGCAGGATCTGGAGCCCCAGCAGCTGCTGCTGTTTGTCCAGTCCTTTGGCATCCCCGTGTCCAGCATGAGCAAGCTGCTGCAGTACTTGGACCAGACGGTGTCCCACGACCCCCAGGCTCTAGAGCAGAACATCATGGACAAGAGTGAGAACTTGGAGAACGCCTCCTCTGACTAGTGCTCTGTGTTCTGTCTCCACAACTGGCTCTCTGATGCATCAGAATGTGAAATATGATGAAATACTTAGAAAAGAGGGAAAAAAAACATGTTGTTGGCCTTCATGATGCATATGGGTGTCTGCCAGTTGAAAAGAGAGGTCTTGTTAATGTGTTTGGGATCTTCATGTGCATACCAGTGTAAAGGGCGTCTTTTGAAGTGGTGTTCCAGGGTCTGTGAGTAGGACGGAGGCTTAGCAGCTCTCTGCTCGTGGACTTTGCTGTTCTGATGTCTGTGTGTCCTGCTGTGCCCCTCCAGCTGGGCAAGAGCCGCAGTGGGCTGCCCTGTGGTCTTCTTGCATGTCAATGACCACTCTGATTTCCTCTCCTCTGTTTCCCCTTCTCTTCTCTTCTCTTTTCTTCTCTCTCTCTCTCTCTCTCTGTGTCTGTGTCTCTGTCTGTGTGATGCGCTCAGACTACATGGCCCATCTGGTGGAGGTGCAGCATGAGCGTGGGGCCACTGGGGGGCACACTTTCCACTCCCTGCTCAGCGCCTCACTGCCACCCCGCACTGGTAAGAGCCCCTGGACAGCTAGCACATCTGAATTAGCATACCACACAAAGATAGGTTTTATTTGTCAATCATTGGACACAACAAGCTATTTACTTAGCTGACATAGGGCAACAAACAAAGCAATATGTTTTAACTCCCCTATAAAGAGGGGAGGTTACAAGTTATGCCACTTCAGTATTCCATTGTTTAAGGTGAAGTGGTTTGTTATGGTATATGATCTCCACACGTCTCCTTTTAAACATGGGTGTGTCTTTCCTTCCATCCGCAGATGCTGCAGAGGTGAGCAAGGCTAAGGTTACCGTGGAGACGCCCCATGGGTCAGTGAAGATGAGAACAACCACTCAGCTGCCAGTCATCGGGCCAGAGGATGACCTCACTGCCATTCTGCTGCAGGTACCCTACATCATCACCATCGTCATCATCATCATCACCAGCATCATCTTCAGCATCACACAGACAGCTTATGTTTTAGAGTTTAGTCTATAGTACACTAACGCCCAACAGACCTTAAGCTGAAAGCATGGTGTCATTGATTATTAGATCGCAGTACATCTAAAGTAAATAATGACGATGTACTATGATTATTTGTATTATTATTACTACTATTGTTCCAGTCTCCATGTTGGAACTCTATTATGTGTGTTTCATTTGGATGCATTAGATCAGCAGTTTCTCTGCACAGCTGCATTCATATGGAGCTCAGTGTCCAGTGGCTCTACTAAATGTAGGTGTCTGATGGCCATGTGCTGGTCCTCTAAAGCTGTCCCCTGTGTGCTGTCCACTCCGCAGCTCTTCCCTCTGAAGGTGGACCCTCGCTGGCCCCAGCCGCCCCCGCGCCCTCTGTCCCTGGCGCTGCAGCAGGTCCTGGCCCAGGAGCTGGTGCGTGCCAGGAAGGGTCGCGCCCCGTCGCAGGGTGGCACTGGCACGGCCGTGCGTCTGCTCCAGGCCCTGGCAGCGCTGCTCAACTCGGCCCACGCCGGCGCACTGGTCATGGCCATGCAGCGCAGCCACAACCTCTCCTGCCCGCTGCTGCGCCAGCTGCACCTCTACCAGGTACAGGCACCTCTCGCGCCAGTCACGTGTGTGCCCACCTCCTTCAACCAGCACACCACATCAGTGTTCTTTGAATCTACACTCACCTCTCTCCTCATCTCTCTCCATCTCTTGTCTATCTCTCTCACTCTCCATCTCTCTTCTCATCTCTCTCCCTCTCTCCCCCCTTCTCCATCTCTCTCGGTCTCTTTCTATCTCTCTCCCTCTCTCTCCATCTCTCTCACCCTCTCACCTCTCTCTCAATCTCTCTCTCCCTCTCTTCCTCTTATCCCTCTTGCGCATGCTCATTATAATGCTCTTGTGTTTCTCTCTCTCTCTCTCTTTCTCTAGCGGTTGGTGTCTCAGGACGTGGCCTTCTCCTCTCTCTTCTTCAGTGCGGTGATGCAGATGCTCCGCTGGTTGGATAACCCCGCTGTGGAGGCGGGACCTCTGCAGACGCTCCTGAAGTCATTGGCTGCTCAGTACTCCCATAAGCACCACATCGCAGACGGTAAGATCTCCACAGCCAGACTAGGCCCAGTTTTCAAAAGACAAAAATGAGCAAAGTCTTTAAGAGGGTTTTTGACATTTTTTGAGACCATAGATGAACATCTACTTAGTAAAGTTCTGTTAATAACAATAGCCTAAGAGAGTGGTGGGTGCTGCTTTTACATGAGGACATTCAATTCAATTCAATAAAGCTTTATTGACATGAAGGTTTCAGAAGCACTATTGCCAAAGACATTCTCTGACAATGATAGAGTTTGACCTAATTGTCCCATTGGGGATTTCTAGCACTGTCGTTGGTACCATGGTGTTGTAGTGTGTGTGGTGTGTTGATGTTTGCTCTTTGCTGTGTGTGGTGTGGTGCAGTGCGTGCAGGTTTCCTGCACCTGGCGGAGGTGCTGTCCCTGCGGCGGGACCCGGAGGTGGCCATCAAGGGCCTCCTGGCCAGCCTGCGGGCGGGGGAGAGGTGCAACGCTGAGCCCGAGCTCATAGGGAAAGGTAGGCGTCTGGCCAAGGGGCTCCTCTTGTGTGTGTCGTCCATCTCTGCTGCCCTGTTGGTCAGTCTCTCCCTCCGTCTGTCTCTCTTTGGCATCCTTCCTTCTCCCTTTCCCCTTCTTTGCTCTTGACCACTCCTTGCTCCTGTCTCTGGTGAAGGTGAAACCTTCCTCTCCTCCTCCTCCTGCTCCTCTTCCTCCTGCTGCTCCTCCTCCTCACACACCCACTGTGAGAGCGCTGAGGGATTGAGCAGGAGTGCGCAGACACTCTAAGCTCCCCCAGTGGGAGTCCAGCCTCCCTGCTGTTTTACGGGACCTCTCCAGACCGCTCTCTTCTCAGTCACCATGGCTCTCTCCACCCAGTGTTTATCTCTCTCTTCCTGCCACTCTCTCACTTCCTCTTTCCCTCTCTCTCTATCTCTCCCTCTCTCTCTCTCTCTCCCTCTCCCTAAGAGCCAAGCCAGACAAACAGCTCACTTGCCGTGCAGAGTGTTTTTTTCACAACACACCAGGCACCTTTAGCCTGGTTGGGTCTGGTACAAGAGCTGGGAGCTCAGCGCAGCGGCTGATGAGAGATGCTCCCCCACACTGGAGCTGCTGCGGTTCCCCGGGACGCTTATACCCAGAATGCAATTATGGCGGCACACATTTTTCCGCTGCGGGATTGGCTCCACTCTGCCTCTGGCTGAGGATGTTTTGCTGTTTTTCCTTGTGTCGGAGTTCTGACTAACGGGTGTTTCACAAGAGTGGTGTAGCTCATGTGACATTGTTTATGTGTGTGTGCGTGCGTGTGTGTGTGTGTGTGTGTTTAGTGTTGAAGGGCCTGGTGGAGATCAGGTCTCCGTACTTGGAGGAGCTGCTGTCCCGACTCATGGCCGTCGGAATGGCAGGCCCCGTCGCCATGGTGATCTCGCTGCTACTCCAGGAGATGGACGAACAGGGGGTCAAGATGGAGACGGACGCCAAAATGTAAGCAGGCCCCTCTGAGATCAGGCTCGGCCCAGACGCTGGCCGTCAGCGCCTCTTGGTGAAGAGCAGAGCCTAAATAAAGCTCCATTTTCTGCTGGCTCAGCGTTAATAGGATTGTTTTGTGCGTAATGTCTGCTTTTACAGCACAAGGGCTTGGGCCGCACTTTAACGAGGCCGTTTTGCCACCATATGGCACGGAGTTCAAATATAGTCTCTGCTCTTGGAGACCCGCTTCATCAGAGTATGCACTCAATTACAGTTCGCCTCAGTTTATAGTGCTGTGCTCCATTTAAAAAGCCTAACCTGATGTGCTCATGTTATCAAAGCAGGCACAAACCGGACTAGATTTGCTTTTAGTGCAGATCTTGAAGCAGGGTAAAGACCAATATAGACTAAATGTAGCAATGTGTGGGTGGACGGGAAAAAAACATTGACTTTATTTTAACTTGGGGACATTTTTCCCGAAATGCCTTTGGAATGTGGATATTTTCTGTGCATGGTATGTGTTTGTCCTCTGGTGGTGCGTATGTAACACGCTGTTCCTCCCACACAGTCCAGAAGTGAGCAGAGCTGGGGCCAGTGCGGGCCTGCTGGTGGACTGGCTGGAGAGGCTGGACCCAGAGGTCATCTCTACGTGTCCAGAGCTTCAGCAGAAGCTCCTGTTTGCTTTAAATAAGGTCATTATGCCAGGCGTACTGTGTGCATGCGTGTGTGCGTGCGGGCATTTGTCTGTAATGATATCCGTATTTTCAAGTTTACTTTGGGGAAAATATCCTAAACGTGTGGTAGTGTAGTGGTAAAGGGACTGGGCTACCATGCAGTAGCCTGAAAGTAATGAGTTTGATTCCTGGCTTCCACTGCTGTGCTCCTGAGCAAGGCACTTAACCCCAAGTTGCTCTGGGGACAATGTAGTCCCTTGGAATATAACTGACCTGCAAATAACTTTGGACAATGGCGTCTGCTAAATGAATAGCTGTAAATGTTTTGTGTTTGGGGGTGTGTGTTTTTAGTGCAGTACACATGTAGTATAATTCATAACACTGGCCATGTACCTGCCTCTATCTCCCCTCCCCAGACTAAAGGCTCTCAGGTGAGTCTGGCCCCCTCCTACAGGCCCTACCTGCTGGCACTGCTCACCCACCAGTCCAACTGGAGCACCTTGCACAGGTGTATCAGTGCCCTACTCAACAAGCACAGAGACCAGAGGTGAGGCCCACACACACACACACACACACACACACACACACACACACACACACTCAAAGCCAGCTCAGCCACCTCATGTTACACTCACATCTACCACCTCAGTCATCTAGTTACTGAAGTGGTTTATCAAGCAGTGTGTACATGCTGTCACTCCTTGTATGTGTGTGTGTGTGTGAGAGAGACACTGTGTGAGTTGAGCCAGTGACCTGACCTTGTGCATTGCTAATGTGAACAGCTTGACTGGGTTACCCTTGAGCACTCTCTTGAGCTCAGTTTGCACTACAAGGTCTGAAAAAGCCGATGCAGAAAATTCAACACCATGAGATTACGTAAGTGGTAATGTAGATTTTCTCATCACAACACAGAACCTGACTGGGCTCTGACAGTAAGGAAGTGTTGAGGTGATTTGAAGGCAGTATTACTGATGACTGTAGAGCTGCTGTATACGTACGTTGAGCGACTTTAATGCAGATTGGACATAGGCATGCGTGTGTATTGAGGGCCTTTAGTGAGAGGAGAGCATGAAGGCGTAGCGGCCCTCCACACTGGGCAGCCTGCGAGTGACGCGAGTGCTGCTGGCAGCCTCAAGAGCTCAGATGTGGCGGTGGCGCTGATCCAATCCGTGGCAATGTGATTGTGCTCTAAGCCTGTCAGCGACACTCCCAAGCCCCAGCTAGAGCAAATGTCCATGGAGGCTCTCCAGACCACAGTCACTGCCATGCAAATTATGGGATGGCAACACCAGACTGTCATGTGCTGTCAGCTAAGCTGCCTCTGCCTGTCTGACTCTGCACTGGGGCAGCAGTACCCACAGGGGGGTTGTGGGTCAGGTTCAGTCTCAGGTGTGCACATGTGAATGGGCTGAGCTCTTGTGTTGTGTTCTGATCCGAGTCTGTACTGCTTCTCTCCTAGGCTGGACCCCAGCCCTGCTCTGGACTTCCTGTGGGCCTGCGGTCAGATCCCTCGCATCTGGCAGGGCAGGGACCAGAAGACGCCACAGGTACGACCGCACCATGCTCTGGGTTGTGTTGGTCACAAAGGCTTCAGTTTTCACACACAGTTTCAATTGAAATGCAGATTGATCCACTCTCATTAACTTATAAAATGGCTTGAGGTAAATTGAGGAGTTGATTAGTTTCTTCTTTGCACTATGACTCCCTGGTATTGTAAAAGCCCGAAAACAGAGAACTTGTGCGAGCAATGTCCACTCTCTTGGAGGTGTCAGGCGTCTTAGGGTGATTTAATTAAGAGTGAATTAAACACTTAACCCACTCACTCTCTCTCCCTCCCTCTCTCTCCCTCTCCCCCTCTCCCTCCCTCTGTGGTCATGGTGTCTCTTGTGTTCTCAGAAGCGCACAGAGAAGTTTGTCCTGCGTCTGAAGCCCGAGGAGCTCATCAGCCTGGTGGACCTGATCCTGTCCGAGTCCGAGCTGGACAGCCGCGACGCGTCCAGCGCCAAGACGGCCCTGGACCAGGCCTCCTGCACCCTCATCCAATCACGGCTGCCGCTCCTCCACAGCTGTTGCCACGGCGACATAGACAGCGTGAAGAAAGTGTCCGAGTACCTGATCAACTGTGCCAGGAAGTGGGGGGACAGGTGTGTGTGTGTGTGTGTGTAGGTCTGGCTTGTCATGAAAAATCTGGCACCTTGTGAACATGTTTATTCATTAATTTCACGGCCACATTGAATGGTCAAGGCCCTCCCCGTCCAGTCCACTGGGCACTTGTGAGAGTTCAGCTCCGTAGCTGCACAGAAACGTGTACTTAACAGGCCGCAGCTGCAAGTTCCAGCCCGCACATGTAACCTCCGCCCCGCGCTTGTGCGCTGTGCTCCCGTGGCGTCTCAAAGTTGCTGATGAAGGCTGTTGATAGACACCAGATTTCTCCTCCTGCTGTTGGGCCGCACCTCTCCCGCCCAGCCCAAAGGTCCAGTGCAGGGGGCAGCGGTAATTAGGTGTGCTGGTGTGAAAGTGGAAAAAAGGGCCAGAAGTGGTCTTGGCTGTGATCGCCGTGCAGCGCTCAGTGGAGGATAATGAAGTCCAGAGGATTAGGACATGCTCAAGCCACACACTCTCTCTTTCTCTCGCTCTCTCTCTACCTTTCTCTCTCTCTAGCTCTCTCTGTCTCTGTCTCTCTGTACTAGTGTTGTGGATTGCCGTTTTCTAGCTTAGCTTAGCTGTCAGAGATCAGGGTTGCAACACTTTGTGCCGGCAAAACCCCCCTCCTCTTTCATGAATATGCCTTTGGTTATTATAGCACTTTAATGAGGAGGCTTTGGCCAAGGTCAGGCAAAATTACCCGCAGAATTACACTAACCTAAGGCCAGCTAAGCTGCCTCGCGCCTTTTTTTACTCGCACAAGTAAGACAAACTACACTCGGATAAGATGGTGGCACAAAGTATGTTTTTTGGCCGTCTTTTAAACATGACATAAACGTTGTGTGTGTGTGCGGAGGCGTTTCTCTCTGCTGCGCGTTCCTGAGCGTCTGGCGCTGGATTAGCCTTAGCAGAACACAATTAGCCCCTCAAAGCCGGGCACTGGAGGCAGGCCGCGCTCAGCTCCGACTCTTAGCCGGCCGAGAGTGTCGCCTCTGTGGGTTTACGTCCCGGTTGTAAACGACACAAAGGCTTTTGTCTGAGGGGGAGAGTTTTAGCCATGTTTGTTTATATATGCACCAGCCCCCCTCTGTCTCATGTCTGTGTTTGTGTTGTGTCTGCTCTGGGAACGTATTGTTGAAGTGCCATTTGCCCTGCTTGAAGACTTCCCCCTGTCATCACAGGACTTATGTTGTGCTCAGTCTAGGTCATTTGGTTGTCTTTTGTCTCATCTTGTGTTTCCTCTCGTGATTAGACAGTGACTAACAAAGTTTGTCTCTCATAGATCTCTCTGTGTAAAGTAAAGACAGGACACACTTTTTTTCAGCTTATAAAAGAGTGTTTTCATAAAAATGCACGTGCTTCTCTGCTTGGAGTGGAACTTTTTTTCATTTCGAGGCGCTCAGGGGGCCTCCACAAAAACACGAGTCACTCTGGGTGCATACGATAACATCAACAACGTCACTTCATTGCAAAAGCTGCATTCACTTGTCTGATGGTTCCCTAAGCCTTCTTTGTCCCTTGTTCTCTCCTGTCCGGTGTGTGAGGGTGCGCTAGCTTATTGCTCTGCCTCTGTGTTGCAGCGTGATGAGCAAGCGCTGCCAGAACCTGCTGCTGCAGATCTACCTGTACTTCCCCGAGGTCATCCAGCGCGTGACGCTGCCCGAGGCCGCGCTGAGCAGCCAGGGGGCAGCAGATGGCAGCACCTGCAAGGTAGGAACCCACACGCACGCAGCGCAGCTCCGCTCAGCTCAGCTCAACACAACACAACAGCAGCTGCTGGCTTCTCTACGGGTGAAAGTACAGATGCTACTCTGAGATTTTGAAACAATGTTTGCAGATGCTCTCATAGTTTTGCATCAGATGACTGATGTAATATTTCATGTACAAAAGACAGAGCCAAGGCTGTCCACTAGGCCTGATAATTTAATTAAATGGAGCTCCTGCTTGATGACTTGTGCTGATTAACACACCAGACGTTTCCTCACGTCTGAGCCAGCTCCAGCTCCAGCTCCAGCTCCAGCTCCAGGCCCAGATGAGCGGTCATGTACTGAACTGTGTTTTCTCTCCTAGCTGGATGTGCTGGTGCATCGTCTGATTTCTCTGCTGGGGGACACCGGGGACTCCAAGTCTGCCGAGAGTCGGGCCTCAGATGCCAACCTGGCCTGCCGGCGGCTGGCAGTGTCACACCCAGTGCTGCTGCTCAGGTGAGCGCAGGGTTTCACCTGGGTCTAGTTAAACTGCTGCACACCTGTGTAAAGGAGCTGGGTTCTTCTGTTGTTGTGTTTTTTCTTTGTGTTTAACTCTCATATTACTTCATAGTTAGTTACATAAAAGTATAGTAAAGGATACATTTATTTATACAAATGTTTGTCATGCATTAGAGACATTCATTCAAATAGTCTCTACATAAAATGCATGATTTTACATCCAGGGCAAAATCTGTGAAATAATGTGAATGTGCTGTGTCCAGCCATGGAGCGGTGAGTGACTGTTTGTGTGTTCCCACTCAGACACCTGCCCATGATCGCCGCGCTGATGCAGGGCCGCGCTCACCTCAACCTGCGGGAGCTGCGGCAGCAGAACCACCTGACCTTCTTCAACGACTCGCTGGCCATCCTGGAGCTGCTGCAGCCGCTGGTCTTCCACAGCCACCACCAGGGGGCACTGCAGGACTGCCTGCTCTCCATCATCAAGGTCCTACAGGTAGAGCAGCCAGAGGCCAGCCACACACAACACACTCATGACCACCATGATGATGATGATGATGATGATGATGATGATGACTGTTATTGTAGTGGTAATAAGGTGTGGGATGATGGTGATTTAATGGATGGACCCAAAGTCGTTTTTGCAAGGGAGAGAGATTGGAATCGGACTATGGGAATGCCGTATAACAACACGGGTATAAAACGGAAGATATGATGCGTCCCACATTTAGCAAATTGTTTGAGTCTTGAGGGGCTTGGACGGTCTTGTTTTTTTTTTTTTTTCAACGACTTTTCTTATTAAGGTTGGGTTTTAAAATACCCTGAGACATCAGTCATTATGATTGAATGTGTACAAATACATGAAATTGTATCTGACATAGTAAAAAGCACAATTGGAAGCTTATTAAAAAGTCACAATTATGTATTGCATATCAATAAAGTTCAAATATGTCATTTACATTAAAAAGAACTCCTAAAGAACACTCTAGCTCAAACAAGATGACAATCCCCTTCAATCTTAATCATATCACAAAGACATGAAGACAGAATGTTGATTTAATTGTTGTCACAGATTGTCAGTTTGTCAGTGTTACATAATATTTATTAAAGACGAAGGCCGAAAATAAGTTGAATGGCCTCTTATGCTGGAACTAGACAGCTCGATTTGCAGTTTGTCGAATTAAGGACAACTGGAGTTGACATCTTTCATTGTTCAAGATCTCTTCAAAACAAACTATATTTCTGCATTTGTCTCACTTTGTAGAACTTCAGGAGGACATCCCGCGCACCCACAGCCTTCATCAGCAAGTTTGTTCACTTCATACAGAAATACATTACCCATGATGCTGCAGCCGCCGTGACTTATCTGCAGAAGCATTCCCGTATTCTACAGTAAGCATATTCACTAATTATTTATTCTGAATAGTAGGTACCCCCTACAATTTTTTCAAAAGGTTGTTGATATTGTGCTATCGGATTAGCCTTCCCTTGGGTGCTCCTGAGGCAGTGTATTAAATAGCAGTAAATGGCTCTGCTCAGACACTGCCCTGTTTACAGCACAACTGGCTTGAACACTAAGGTTTTTTTAGAGACACAAACAACAACATGTAAGGAGTGAACTGCTGAATACAGTTAGACAAAGAATAGACAAATGGTATATAGCACTTAAATCACAGACCGAACCTTTACGAATATGTATATATTGTTAAAGGAAACCAGCAACAAGGAGTAGGAAACACATGGGAGACTAAGATTGAAACCCATGGTGTACTTCAGTGCCTCCTCCTTAACTCTTCCTGTTTACTCTGTTATTCAAGATTCAAGATTCAATACTTTTATTTGTCATTGAACAGTTGCCTGTACAACAAAATGCTTTGCCAGCAAGGTCACAAAGGTGCAAAGAAGTCAAAGACTAAAAGTGTAAAAAAGACTTTATCAAGTCATAAATAGGGCATCATAGTATATGATCATTATTATGTGAATGCTGAAGGCATCTAAATATATTTATCCTCTGCATTTCCCTCTTCCTTTTTTTCCATAGTAGATCATGTTAAACATGAGGGACGGTGTCTGTTCATCTTTGCTCTCTGTCTGTCTCCTGGCGACACAAGCTCAGTGTGAAGTTTAGTCCTCTTTTAAATTGTACGGCTCTAAGTAGAAGGAATACAAAAAGATGTGGATTTGAGAGAGAGAGAAAGAATTCACCAAGTCTTGGTGTGCATTATGTTTTGTGCTGTTGATGGAGGGCTAAATATTTTCACCTTGTCCAAACTATTGTGTGGAGTTATTTGTTGACGTGTTAGTGGTTTTGTTCGTGCTTGTTCTGCTCTAAATGTGACCCATGGTGCCTTAACTATGTCCTGTACTCCAACATATTTATTGTGTGACTGTGTCATGAGATTTAAAACAGGTTTCCATCTCTGTGTCCTGGACAGCGACTTGTGCTGACAATATATTTATGAGTGGTGTCCTGTTTCTCCCTCTCTCTCCCTCCCTCTTTCTCCCTCTCTTTCTCCCTCTTCCTTTTTTGGTCCACATTCTCTTATTCACATACTCCATCACATATTGCTCTCTTTCCATAAATTCCTTTGTTCCTTTCAATTCCTATCTTTCTATTCTCTCTCCCTCCCTCCCTCTCTCTCTCCCTTTCTCCCTCCCTCTCTCTCTCTCTCTCTCTCTCTCTCTCTCTCTCTCTCTCTCTCCTATTCTCTTTCATGCCCCGTCCTGTAGGGGTCTTTCATCAGAGAACCCGGAGCTGGCCCAGCTCAAGAGTCTGCTGGCGGGTCTGACGCTGCCTGTGAGGAGTGGCTCCTCTGAGAGTCCAGCAGAGGACAGAGACGGTACACACACCTACTACCCACACACACCACAGAGAACACACACCACCACAGAGTAGCACATTGCAAACACATTGCCTAACAGCGCACATCATACACTACAGAACCCAGCGCTGCTTAATGGGTCTGTTTGCCTGCATTTAACTAGTTGTGGGTGAGGTTCCCACTTTAAGAACTGTGTTTACAGTGAAGCTGAAATCCCCATTGGCTCTGTGGCCACTAATGTAAGAGCATGATGGTCCAGACTGACATGTTCTCCCCACTCCCTCCCTCCAGCAGAGGACTCCACAGGGTCCCTCCCTCTGGTCAGCATCTCCGCCTCCACGCCGCTGACCGCCTCGGACATGACCAAGTACCTGAAGAGGATGTCCAGAGGAGAGGCCGTGGAAGGTAGGGCTCACTGGCTCCAGATCAGTTCTCCACTCAGTCTGCCATGTCCTTCCTCTCAGGCTCTGTCTAGAGCTGGGTTTCCATTCAACTTTTGAATGCACATTTTGTCTGGAAACATGTCAAATTTGAATTGAGTGAAAATTCTATTTGTAAGATGTATGGAATTTGTGAGTAAGACTGATGGAAAGTTTATTCACATAAATTCACATTGATTGCAATTCAGCTGTGTTCCTGTATGAATTGCCCTGACATTTTGATCCCATAGCTGATCACAACGCCTCCCTTGAGTAAGAGAATGTCCATGTATAATCGGCATAGCACAGCAGATGGGAAGGCACGCAGATGCACATTTGCTTTAGCCAAATTTCCAGGAATGCACGACCGAGCTGAATTGAAACCCTGCTATTGTTGGTCTCTATCTCTTTCCCTCGATCTGTCTTAACCATAATCCCTCCTCATGTGTGATGCCAACCCTGATCTGCAGATGTACTAGAGGTTCTGACAGAAGTGGAGGAGAAATCAAAGAGGAGCCCAGAAATAATCCAGCACTTCACCGTAAGAATCTCCTTCCTTTCATGTCATCTGCACTGACAGCTTCATAGGCAAACGGGAAAGTGTTTTGGAATGTGCCGAGGTGTTTGTTTTTTAACTGGTACAGTTTTCATTCTCTGTTTCTAGAATGATCTCCAGAGACTGATGAGCTCTCCTGAGGAGCTGTGTCGGAACATGGCCTTCAGCTTGGCCCTGCGCTGCGTCCAGAACACGCCCAGGTAGAGTAGTCCGCAGCGCCACAGATGTCCTCTTTTTCCCTCAAGTGTTTTCTTCGCTGCTCAAGCACCCAGTTAAGTTTAGTCGAAAAACCATTTGCCAGAGTATTCAATGGAGTGTTCCTCCAGAACTCCTCAGTTTGGGGATCAGCTGGAGCTACAAGAATCTGTATTGGACACTAGACTATATTAGATGTGTTGTAATGGAATAGAATCTGTACTAGACGCTAGACTATATTAGATGTGTTTTAATGGAATATAATCTGCACTAGACGCTACGCTAGACTATATTAGATGTGTTGTAATGGAATATAATCTGCACAAGACGCTACGCTAGACTATATTAGATGTGTTTTAATGGAATAGAATCTGTACTAGACGCTAGACTATATTAGATGTGTTTTAATGGAATAGAATCTGTACTAGACGCTAGACTATATTAGATGTGTTGTAATGGAATAGAATCTGCACTAGACGCTAGACTATATTAGATGTGTTGTAATGGAATAGAATCTGCACTAGACGCTAGACTATATTAGATGTATTTTAATGGAACAGAATCGTATATGCTAGACTATATTAGATGTGTTGTAATGGAATAGAATCTGCACTAGACGCTAGACTATATTAGATGTATTTTAATGGAACAGAATCGTATATGCCAGACTATATTAAATGTGTTTTTACTGGAATAGAATCTTTACTAGACGCTAGACTATATTAGATGTGTTGTAATGGAATAGAATCTGTACTATACGCTCGACTATAGATGTGTTGTAATGGAATAGAATCTGTACTAGACGCTAGACTATATTAGATGTGTTGTAATGGAATAGAATCTGTACTAGACGCTAGACTATATTAGATGTATTTTAATGGAACAGAATCGTATATGCTAGACTATATTAGATGTGTTGTAATGGAATAGAATCTGCACTAGACGCTAGACTATATTAGATGTATTTTAATGGAACAGAATCGTATATGCCAGACTATATTAAATGTGTTTTTACTGGAATAGAATCTTTACTAGACGCTAGACTATATTAGATGTGTTGTAATGGAATAGAATCTGTACTAGACGCTAGACTATAGATGTGTTGTAATGGAATAGAATCTGTACTAGACGCTAAACTATATTAGATGTATTTTAATGGAACAGAATCGTATATGCTAGACTATATTAAATGGGTTTTTACTGGAATAGAATCTGTACTAGACACTAGACTATATTAGATCTGTTGTAATGGAATAGAATCTGTGCTCGACGCTAGACTATATTAGATGTGTTTTAATGGAATAGAATCTGTATTAGGCGCTAGACTATATTAGATGTGTTTTTACTGGAATAGAATCTGTATTAGACGCTAGACTATTATTAAATGTGTGTAATGGAATAGCCAGGTAATACTAAATGTCTCAATTCTACTACTCTTTTGAATTCCCTTGGATTCTTGTCACATAAGTGAACCCAGTTAAGTCTTTCAGTAGACTGTATCATTCAGCAATGTCTTGACTGTGTAGTCTGTGCATAACTCACAGGTGTCTCTCTCTCTCTCTCTATTCCAGTCTGGCTGCTGAGTTCCTCCCCACCTTCATGTACTGCATGGGGAGTGGAAACATTGATGTGGTGCAGACGGCCATCAGGAATTTACCAGAATACGTCCTCCTCTGTCAAGGTACTGTAGGGCTCTTCCACTCATGCACCAACGCAGATGGTTCAACTTTTGCTGTTTATAGTCCATCAACTATTATTCTGTTGTAATGTTCTATGTCATCTGTTCTTACAGAGCATGCTGATATACTGCTTCACAAAGCCTTTCTGGTGGGGATCTATGGACAGATAGATACCAGCTCCATCATCTCTGAGTCAATGAAGGTGCTCCATATGGAGGCTACCACGTAAAGGCCTACAATGAGGCCAAGAGGCCTAGCAGCTGTGTCATGATTTTTTTTATTCTATCAGAAATTCTCATTTCTGATAGAACATCCACCTCCTGCATTACTGCAAACTATTTTTATGTTGTTCTTTCTCAGTCTTTTCTGAGGATTTGGTAAGTTTTGATAGAATATTGTTATCATTGCACAAGATCTAATTGGACAAGGAGAATGACTTCTGTGACTTTTATTTTGTACTCGTTCATGTCTTGCATGACAGTATTCCTGTTCAATATTCATGAATTAATGATTGTTATAGAAAAGAAACAAAAATAATAAATTGCAAAGTTGTCAATGTTTTCTTGTTTGAATACCTCATCCTTGGAACATATCCATGTAGTTGGGAAAGCACTGTTATGAATCCCAGTGTCTATTCAGAGTGGCATAATCCAGGTAGTTAAAACTACTGTTAATATGAAACATTGTTTTCCTTTTTAATAGACCTGTTAGTCCAGACCCAGGGCTGCTGGCATTGGGTCAGTGGCTTGGCTCGCTCCACTCCAGTCCACAGCTTCCATAGAACTCTGGAGGCTGCTGTCGCCATCTCTGGCTCTCTTTGTTTCCCCTGCTTTCCTTTCTGACTAATTTAAGCCATGCTGTGAATGCTGTGATGGAAGCCAATTTGCCATGAAAGTGAGTTGTTTTCGCCTGGCGGTGTCACTGACTTCATCCAACTGCCTCTTCACAGAGTCAAAAGAAAAAGCACAAAGCGTGGAGATGCCATGCAGGTTAGGGCCTCCCTCCCGATCCCTTCCCCAACTCCGGGGAAATTAACCCTGTCTGTAATTGTTGGATCACATACACCGACACCCCAAGCTTGAAGGCTGGATGCAGGTAGCGTTGCGGTTCCCAAAGTGAGAATCCACCTCGCAGGTATCAGGTTACGGCGGGGTCCTGGTGCAGGGGACCCCTGTGTGAGATGGGGGATGAGTGTGTTGTTGTGGGCAGGCATGCCCGCACTGGTGGGGGAGGGTGCCGCTGTCTAATCCACTGTTTTCTCTGACAGCAACTCAGTCGTCAGTCGCACATTCATTTCGATGAAAGGAGCTTCCTGATAGCGGGATGCAGATATCATCCCTGCAGACATCTTGTCCATTTGAACATGTCAGACACGATAAGAAGAGGCTGATGGTAGGAGTCACAAATGATCGCAATTCATCCCGTTTTAAAACAATTTCATTAAACTTCATTTTCGGTCTTTTATCTTGTTTGCTACATTTGCAACATTAGTTGCTTTTGGGGGGTTTTCATCAGTCTATCACTCGCCTGCCTTCATCAGTTGGCTTATTGTTTTGAGAATTCAATTTCACAAATGCGTTCAAAAATGAGTTGTTTAGTCGCACATCCCCACTCTGAAACTGATCTTGTTTTCCATTGTTTTCCAATCATAAAAAGTTTGCACAGATTTGCTCTCTATGCTTAAGCAAACCCCCTTGTGTGACCGACTAAACCTCACCCAGCGTTTTCTAATTCCCTTCATTGTGTTTTTTTTACCCCCTTTTGTTCAGACTCTAAAGAGCTTCTGGTGGCAATTAGCGTGACGAGCTAATTGCTGTGCAGATGTTGTAATTACTCTCATCGTCTTCTATCTTTTTTTTTCTTTTTTTTCTAACTGGATGAAACGCTTGATCAGTGCTAATTGTGCTTGAAAGGTGTCATGTAACACAGGGTACTTTAGAGAAGGGGGGGGGGGGGGTAGTTTCATCGGCCTGCTCCAAATACCTTCAGCTCCCTTGGTTCTTGGTTGGACGCCAGGAGTCCATTGGCTAAGTGTCATTGGGGCAGAACAGGGATGAGTGACGACTGTAGGATGGGGTGGGGGGTGGGATGTGGATTGAGAGGGTGCTTAGGTGTTACTGAGGGACTCTGAAGGGCCACTGACAAGATTGTAACCGCTGAGTTTTTCATCTTGTTTTAACGCTCTGTTTGTCCCGAAAGGCCTCTGTAGTTCTGCCATGTGAGTGTCAGAGTGGAACATCTCAGATCTTGACTGGACAGGACAGTCCTACTTTGCCTAGTTGAAGACAATAGGACACCACATTGCTCTTGCTATTAAGGTTCAACATGGGCTTCAGACTGTTTAGTCAGTCCTGTCCCCTTATCTTCATAATGCGGGTGTGGAGAAGTGCTGACGTCACCAATTGACAGTCGCTCGTCTCAGGTTCGATTCCCGCCATTACCACTCCGTGTCGCTTTGGATAAATGTGTCAAAGTGCCAAATATCAGTTACCTTTAACTTTATGTACCTTGCAGTTGGTGACCTCATTGGTGCGTCTTGATGCAGACGGGTGTCCAGAAGTGCTTGAGAGGGTAGAGGGGCTGAGGAGAGCTCCCCTCCCGTGTCTCGCTCCCCTTCAGGAGGGGCGGAGATGTGCTGCTACCTGCCCAGCGCACACCTGTTGCCTCTGTCTTCCCCTCGACAGCAGCCTTCTCCTTAGATCATCTCCTCTGCCTCCACGCTTGAGTTGCGCTTGGCTGGCGTGGAAGAAAAAATGCGGAGCGCTTTTCGCCTCCTTTCTCCCCTAGCGCTTTGAAGTGTAAAGTGTGATTGCTTTTGGATCGCGTCCGCTCTTCTTGAAGGTTTTGACATGAAAAGCAGCCCGGGCTCTCAGGTTTAGCCCATTGCCAGTGATCCAGGACTAAACCAATCATGCTGCTGACTAGGAGATACAATTACCAGAGTGAGTGGGGGGAAACCAAGCCAGAAGGATAAGGGCGGGATCCACCCCAAATACAAGACAACACAACACAACACATCATACCTATACCACCAGTGGCCCCTATCCCTAGTAAAGACACAAGTATCGGACGCTGAGATTTAGACTACTTTTTGTATGTCTTTGTTTTTAGTGTGGATGTCTGTGCTCTAAATCATGGGGAAGTCTGTGGGTACTGGGAACACTGGTGTTCAGAGCTCATGAGAATTGCTTAAGTTAATTACGAGGAGCGAGAGGGTTAACAGTGTGCCGGCTGTAGGGGTTCCCATCCCATCTTTGTTGTATACAAAACATGGACGCTACTACTACCGTTTTTGAGTTGAACCTTGATCTCGTGAGAGTGAAGTCTTCCTTTGGAGGACAAAAGTAGAGCTGCGTGGATGACTTTCCCATGACTCTTTGGCAGGATAATCATCCATCTTATCTTCAGCGTAAATGCTTTATCAGCTGAAGGGTCGCTCTAATGGACGAGTATTAATGACGTTTAGCGTTGTTCGCGCTCTCTGTCATTCCAGGGGCTCTGTGCTGACACATCCGAGAATAAATCCGATAGTTTTGCAGAAAGCCCCCCCCATCCCCACCCTCCATCCCCAGCCCCATCCTTGGTTTCAAATGAGAACACGATTCAATATAAAGAGGCTCTATACCCTTCGCAGTTGAAGTTCACAGTGTTCCATGTCCACTTGTCGGTGGTTAATTTGTTTCCTTTCACACGTCTTCCGGATGGAAGTTTGAAGCGTGACCTTGTTTTGTAACAGAGGACAGCCAGTTAGACAGGTTGGCCCCCTGTCTTGCTCCTGAGGAGGATTAGGCCTATCTCCACCCCCCCCCCCCCTCTCATCTCCTTTCTTCTCCTCCTCCTCTTCTTTTCCTTCTTCTCTCTAAAGCGTCTGCTTCACTGCTTAAGTCGGTGCAGAACACTAAAGTGATAATGCATCATAAATCAGCCTGCAGCAAAAAGCAATTAGCTCGACTAAATTATGATCCAGCTGAAGAAATGGATCAATCAAGAGAATTCAAGCTAAACTAAAGAGCAGCCACCAAGCTCATTTGAGTTGGTTAATGGTGCCGTGAATGAAGCAGCACAACAAATGGAGACGGATGTGTTCATTGTTTACTGATGTTACCCCGTAGGTTTTGTTGTATTTTTTTGCACCATGCTTAGCTTTCTCTTTCATATGATCCCTTTTTTCTACTCTACAATTGAGATTAGGGTCCCATTGAAAATGTATACAGATCTCTTTGCTCTCTGGATATGTCTGTATTCCTTTTTATATTTCAAGAGAATGACAGCAGTTGAAACAAGCCTATTTAGATTTGGGCGCCACAGTAGAAGGGAGGTGAAATCTTGGTGGGTGTTTAATCCTAAGAGAATGTTCTGCTTGTCTGGCGTATCTGTAAGTCCACCGATGATACTCTGGCTGTTAGCTAAGCCCTGCATGGCTTTTTTGGAGGACTCACTGGCACTGAAAGTACCTGACAGATCAATAGGGGGACCGCATGTGAGCCACCGCCATTGTCGCTCCCAAAGCCGTTCAATTATCCACTCATTTGTAAATGGGGTTCCTATTCTGGTGGATGAACTGGGTTGCTGATTAACTGGATAAGTGGGCTTTGGAGGGGTAAAGCACTGGCAGACCAGGCACAGCGGGGAGCGGGGCTCTGCTACCTCATATCCCGCAAAATCCCTGTGTCTACCCCAAGGGCCAGGGACAAACGGAGATGGCGGTTTAGTCGCCACCACACACACAGTGTTTGTTTAGCTTGTCTTCTCTCCCAGTCAACAAACTCCTCTAATCTTCTCCACTCTTCTCTTAACACAAAGTAAAGCCCAGTGATGTCGCTGTTGGGAAAGAGTGAAGGTTTTTCAGCAGAAAATGTTTTTGCAGAAAAGGACACAGTCCAAATGCGTCTCCTGTGAGGTCTTGGGTAGAGGCTCTCCCTCTCTGCTCTACCTGTGCTTTATGTGTTGTTAGTGTCATGGTGTCCGTGTCTCCTCTGGCTCATCACCCAACTGGGCCGCAGATCAAGGAGATCAAGGAAATGGTGTTAATGACGGTCAAGTATTGAAAACAAGTACGGAAGGCTGCCCTTCTGAGTGCTGTGGGCTTGGCTGTTGGCCCTCTGCGGCTCCTTGTGTGTGGTTGTGTTGTGGTGTTTGGGCAGGTGTGGAGGGTGGCTGGTGTTGCCTCACCTCCACTCCGCCGGCTCTGGGGCCGCTCCGCGCTGCGCTGGCCAGCTGTTGTGAGCTGATCAAAGCCGGCAGGACGTGCCGAGGCGCCCCATCCCTGGCGGTTAGCGGTGACACCGGTGACAGGATGGGCGCTCTCGGTCGGCGCTGTCTGTTCTGATCACCCGCCGGGGCGTGTTGTTAAGGGCTGATGTGCACCGCAGGATTAATTGAGACACCTGTGTTTCTCTCTCATGCCCTACTCATCGGGACTCAATCAACACCAGCACCACAGCTGCCCCGAGACTGTGGGACTGGAAGACACCGAGTGTGTGTGTGTGTGTGTGTGTGTGTGTGTGTGTGTCCGTGTCCTGTGCTGTCTGTCAATATGAGTCACGTCCTACTCATCATAACATTCCATGGGCATGCAGAACATTTTTGCAGAAACCTGCCTTCAAATCTGGACCTAGGGTAAAAAGTTCATGATCTCCTCATTGCAGTTGCAGGGCTTATGATTCTGAATATTACTTTTCTCTGAAAAAGTCCCTGCTAAACGGCTTAAATGGAGACGGGAGAGGAGTGTCCTAATGGAATTAAACACATTCCATTTACCTGCTTGACGCTGAACAAAAGGGCCTGACATTCTTCATGTAGCAGAGCAGTCTGTGGGCTGTGAAAGTGATCTGTTTTCAAAGGCTGAAGATCCCTGACCCACAGCCCATTTTGGAGCGCTCTGTCCCAAGCCCGCTGCTTAACAATGGCGTTTGTTTGGACAGGTGATCTCATCTCCCCCCACTCCTGCTACACTGGCTCCCATAAGACAGTGAGGCGGAGCGAAATTAAGTGTGGGAAAATCCATTTTACTTTCCGTCATCCAGTTACAATATTCCCCATTCCAGATGTTTAGCTTTTCACCTTGAACTTCTGTATTTGAACAAACGAACGGCGGCGGCATTGATGAGTCACAAACACACCGTATGGTGAGCCCATCAACATGGCTCTCATTGTAATGAATCACTGAGGCTCAGAAATGTCACGGAAGCATTTTAACTGAGCAAATGAGCCTGTAAATTAATGTCAATTGTGTAGGCCAATTAGTCAGATGTGTTTACCATGTAAACAGAGTTTGTTTATCCCCCTCCACTCAACCATCCCCACCACCCAGCTCTACTGATTTCAGTGAGAGCCTTGCACATAATCAGAGCTGCCCATTTCTGTGCTGTTCTTGGTCATATGTAAATAGAAAATAATGTTTTTCTCCTTTCCATGTTTATGTTTGTCATTTAGCAGATGCTTAAGTCTTTCAAATGCTTGCAACGAGGATTACCCAAATTCTGTGTTATTCCTGATCTGGTTTTGTGCATATAGTTTATATCATCAAGATATCAGGGAATGTTCTATGCCTCTTCTGCTCATTTTCCTTCATTTAATTTCCTGCGGTGTCTTCAGTAGCTGTCATCCATGAGCACAGGCATGACGGAAACCACAGCGAGGCCCTGGCAGCTGAGTGATGGCTGAGCATCTCCACTCCGCTGTCTACGTGTCTCTCATAACGTGAGCATCTCGGCTACCGTGTTATTTTTTCACCTCTGTGTCTGATCCATCACATTGATTGGATCGCAAAAAAAGGTGTCTGGACTTGTCTCTGTGCTGTGCCATATACAGACAGACATGCTTTTAGCATGCAGAGGTCAGCGCCATATAAGGTGTTGGGTGGAGGTGAGCAGAATTACTGTTTTAACAGACTGATGAGAAGTAATGATGATCAATCATGTGGTGAACACGGCCCTTCTGATAGGACGGTTCTTTTCATGAGGGGTGGGGTCAGTAGTCGCAGATGAGTCATGTGATTGAAGAGGGAGGCGGCTCTCAGGTGGGAATAAGAACCACACCTGAGGACAGGTGAGAATGTTTCCTTGGCAAAGAGACTTGCTTTTATTCAAAACACCACTTCAACTCACTTCTCTCTGTTGGACATGTAATTGCTGTTGCGTTGCTCAGTTCAAATTGAACAGATTCATTTGTTGCTTTGACTGAGTGGTTGCATCTCAAGAAGAGCCAGAGGTTGAAGAGCCAGATCCAGAGGTTGTCCCTTGACACTGAGCAGGAGGAAGGACTATACTGCTGCACACAGAACTTCAATCTCTTATCAGATGAACCTGAGAATAACCAAGGCAACCTCCACCATTTAGAGTAGTGTATTAGTGTAGTCTTTATACTTTGATTTTTTTTATTTTTTTTTATTTTGCCATCTCTGAGGAGCCAAGCCCATCACAGAGAGACATGTTTGGGCCAGGACAGCTGATGACGGCTCTCAGCCCTCCGCTCCTGCACTCGTCTGCTGCAGCCCACCTCTTCCCTGCCTTCCCTGGCCGCCTGGGCTCCCCTCCCATCCTGCTGCCAGGGCCCTTCTTCAGCTACGAGCTCCTGCGCAGCTACCTGCAGCCTGAGCCCTGTAAGCAGGCTTTGCTGCTGGCCTCTCAGGCTGCGGGGCTGAGCCACCTGGCTGAGACCGTGGGTGAGTACCTCTGGCAACATGACTTGGCTATCCTTTTTGCTAATGACCAATGATGAGAGTAGGAGTACTGTTTGCAATTGGTGGATCACTGACTGTAATTTGTCCTAGATATATCATATTGGTATTGAGGCGTATTTTGCATGAGATGATGCAGTTTTACAGTTAATGTTCATGACAGGGGGGTGTGTGTGTGGGGGGGGGGGCATAGTTTCAGGTTATGGTTTCTGCATTGCGTAGATCTCCAAGTAGGTAGCAATGATATGGATTAATTCCCCTCGGATAAGTTTTGCTGTACATGTACTAACTTTTGTAATTGTAATTTATTTATTTGAACAAGCACAGTGCACAAAAAAAACATTATTAGATGTCTTGTGCCAGCTTGTAGCAAATGGCTAGTTTCCACCTGTGGTCCCTGGTCAGGTAGATAGAGCAATAAAATACAGACAAAATATTTACAGTATACAGTACAGATTCACAAAGTTATACAAATCTTTACAGACAGTAGTGTCCCCCTATCCCACCCCATCCAAAGCTACCCCTTCCCACCTGCACATACTAGGCCTATACATGCACATAACTGCAGTTACACCGATATCGGCTTAATGTCATGTAAAATGTGTCAGTCATGCAGGCAACATGTTAAGTAATAGAGTAATAATACGGAATAGTTTTTATGGCGAAATAGCTCTGATAATTGTTCACCACTCTCGTTGAACATCTTTTAATGGGAGTGTAATGTTTACAAAGGATTGGCTAGCAGGTCGTAACTAACAATCAATTATCCCCAGCCCCTTGCTAAAGAGGGCTTAATGAACACTGCAGTAATTATCCAATCTAGAGCCATTAGCCCGCCGTTGGCCGTTGGCGATGGTCTAATTGGTGGCTGTGATCCGGTTTCCAGATGAACAACGGCCAGTGAAGCAGCGGCGGGCGCGCGCCAACTACAGCAGCTGGCAACTGGAGGAGCTGGAGAAGGCCTTCGAGAGCACTCACTACCCGGACGTCTTCATGAGGGAGGCCCTGGCGCTGCGGCTGGATCTGATCGAGGCCAGGGTGCAGGTGTGTAGTGAAGCCTCTACTAAAGCAGTCCGTACCACACCACCTCAAACCCTGAGTTGGAGACGGCCACTCACGCACTACAGTCTAAACATGTCACATGATGTTGACCTGATGATGCCTAGCTACACTCTTCTTCATGATGCGCAGTTAACTGCATTTTTGAAACAGTCATGTCTGGTGTCGTCTCCAGGTGTGGTTTCAGAACCGCAGGGCGAAGATGAGGCGGCAGATGAAACTGCAGGGACACACGGGGGACCCGTGCAGCAGGAGGGACAGCGACGCCGACAGACAAAAGACGGACAGATCCAGCCTGAGCCGGAGCCCTTCAGAGGGCCCAAACGCAAACCACTGGGAGAGGAAACCAGAGAGGGGTGGAGGAGGAGGGAACTGCTCTTGGCCCAAACCTCCCCAGGTAGCCATTTTGGCTCCGGCCCCCGCTGCTGGGATCCAGGGGTCCGATAGTCAGGAGCGGGGCGAGCAGGGGGGGCCCAGCCCAGATGAATTCCGCTCGTGCAGCATCGCCAAGCTGAGGGCCAAGGCCAGGGATTACGAGGCGGAGATCCACAGCACGGTAGCCAAAGCTGGGTGGCAGAGACAGCTACAGACCCAAGCGGCGGCTGCAGATGTGGGGAGTGACTGAGGGGGAGTGACTGAGGCAGTGCCACATTCTATGGGCCACATAGGTACACATTTTGGTCTTCAGCTATAAGACAACAACACAGACTGTTGTTAGAGCCATGCAGTTTCCTTTTTTATTTATTTGTTGCTGCAGAAAAGATTTGGACCAGTGAGGCTGTGCTTTTTCTTTTTGGTGTGCAAATAACTTCGTAGATATTATCAAACAAATTTCATTAACTTTCTCATTTGTGCATTAAGCCAGACTATTATTTTCTGTTCCTTTGTAAATTTGGTTGATGAAACTGAATATGAAATTGGGTCTATTTATTATGTCATACCCATTAATTAGTTTTGCTTATCACGTACTGCTTACTTTAAACAGATCCAACGCCAGAAAGTTGAATTTGGCTGGAACGGTCGGCTACATCTCCATTACTTTGCTTTACATTTTTATTTATCTTTCCCTTTCATTTTTGAACTCCCCAGACCTCCACTCCCAGAGACACAAACAAATTCACTCATTCAGTTTTTTTTTCTTTTTACTTTCATATGAAATGTCATATTCTTAAATACTGCTCTGTTGATTGTCTGTAAATAGATAATTAAAAATACAATTCCATTTTTTCAAAATGCTCCTATCTTACAACTTCATTCAGAGCCTTCAGAATCCTCCGCTTCACTTGTTATTAAATGCCATATATTTGTCCAGTGTTGCATTTGCATACAGTGCACCGAGATATCTTTGTGTAACAGGAATCCATCAGAAATCGTGCTCTTCTGTGAGCCATGGTGTCAGGTCAGTGTTGTTGCTGGGAGAGGAAATGCTCCGATGAGTTTTCAGTGATCTCATCGATGGCTGATCTTGCTCTGGCTATCCTGTTACCTCTGCAGCCAACAGAGGCAGGATGCCTGCAAGCTGCCACAAGCCCCTGCAGAGGAAACAATGGACGTGGCTGAAAAATGACTGGCCTCCCTGACAGAGCAACTCGTCAGAAGATTACATTTGCAAACATACTTAGACTCTTTTTGTCTCCGCCAGCTTTGAAGATGGTCCAGTGTGAAGTGATTTTGTGTTGATGTATATCTTATATCATTTCCCTCTTACATTTCTCTTTTTGTTTTGTAAGTGCTATTGAAAATGGTGAGACATCTGAAAAATAATTGTATTACACTCAATTGCTTATCTGCGATGCAATGATTGCTACTTAGCTTGGAAGGAAGTGGTGGAAATATTTGTCCAGAGGTGTCACCAGCAAGATTTTTTTTTTTCAGTGATGAACAAATTGTCCCTTGCCACACTTTTCTTCTCAAATACATCTCAGGGTTTTTAATAACAGTATTTCCTCTAGGACCTCCAGTGTCTCTTCATATTTGTCCTAGCAAGCGTCTGTCAGTGAGAGTGTATATTTAGTGTATTTTTTGGGGTCTATGAATATTGAATTGATTTTTCCCAGACTCTGGTTAAAATACTGTATGAAACCATGGTAGGCTACATAGACATAGTGCAGAAGAACTATGGGAGGCTAAGCCTGTGCTTAGTGAGAGAGTGCCCTCCTCTGGCAATGAGTTCACTGTATCTGGTGGTTTGTCCTATACTTTCTTAATGCTCTAATGCACACAGTTGTTTCACTCTGTGAATTAAGTGTGTGGAAGTGAGTGTGAAGGGAGTAGAAGTGAAATTAGAAGAGATGCTCATGTACAGTGCTGCAGTGGACAACACAAAATAATGAACAATGTGAAGTAGCCTAGGCTACACTCAATCCTCACCTGTGCCACATCAGCAATGCTGGATAATATTTCACATTGTGATTGCACCAGAAAATAACTTCTTGTGACTTCAAACATTAAATAGATTATATCATCTTTCAATCATAATTGAAGCTCTTCTAAAACCAAGTAGGCTATATGTAACTGTTTTGGTCATTCATAAGTTGGCCTGACCATGTGACCAATTAGCGATAGGCTAGATTTTAAAGTCAATGTCCATTTTACCTCATACTTCTGGCTTTGTGGCTTGGCTGAAAGTCGTTAGCATTGTGATGTCTCCAATGAGCTGGCTATTTGCCAAAATGAATCAACGGACACAACAGAGGCGTTCATTGTTAATTTTAAACACATTAACCTACTTCTGTCTGTGCAGCAAACCTAGCCTATGCAAATCTCAGAGAAGGAGCTTGTTAGCGGCCATTGTCAACATAATTAAATTGCTCATTAAAGGCCCACGCGCCTTTTCAACCACAATAAACATCTAATCTAAAATGTTCTCCGGCAATAAAACTAGCTCCACGTAGCACTTAAGTAATAACTGAGTCAGTGTTGAAGTTGTTTTGTTTGGTTGCATTTAACAAGTCCATCAATAGTATCAAAATAAGGGACGCAACTTAATCACCTAATGACACAAATCTTAAATGAAGATCCCTCCCATTTGTGTCGCGTCGATTGATTTCACAGGTAGCCCAGTCTTGGGCTTTTAGTTAGATAGGGTAATTGTGTTTCTCTGTGGGCTACTGTTAATGAGACACGGTCGTGGTTTTTAGCAGACTTCCCGGACTTCCCGCACAAGTTTGTCTGGCAGCTCAAACTAGGGCACAACAGTTCCCTCAGATACGCTGCATCCTTTGTTTGGGGTCCCTCCTCAACTTCGCAAACTTGTTCGCTCGTGGCTCCCACGACACCCTGGAGGGAGGATGGCTGCCATCAAGGCTCTGCAACAGTGGTGCAAGAACCAGTGTGATGGCTACACAAATGTGGCAGTCACGAACATGACAACGTCTTTCAGAGATGGATTAGCTTTCTGTGCGTTGATCCATAAATACAGACCGGATCTCATGTAAGAACTTTTTTTATGCTCGTTTGTTATTGTGAAACCAGATGGTATATGATCACGGCGTGTCCATTAGTGACGGGGAAGGGTTGTTTGTAGAATTACTGTTAGTAGCCTAATAGCCTAATGTTACTTGACAGTCCTCGACTTTTGTCGTTATTTCACTTTTTGGAGACAGCTAGGATGTTCACTAACATCCCAACTGAACCGGGCTACTCCACGCTGCGTCTAATTTCTACAGTGCCTTGCGCTCTCTCTTCGCTTAACTGATTAAAAGCGAAACATTCTCTTATTGTAGCCTAACTTATTTTGAAGGTAGTCGAGAGACTGACAGTGGACCTCTAGCGTAGGCTACTATGAATCTGTAATTGATGACACTGACAAGTTGATATGTCGTAAGAAACTGTTTTCAGATTGTGGTAGGCTATCTCCAGAACATCTCCAAAACATTGTAGGCTAGGCTAAATATGTTATTTGTCATGTTGCCTACAGCTTTGGAGGTAAGCTGTTTTTCCTAACGTTAGGGAAGTGACTTGTAAATGTGTTCTTTTCCAGAAACTATGAGTCCCTCAGAAAAGAGAATATTTATGAGAACAACAAACTGGTAAGATTTGCTGAACTTTGTGTTACAAAGTCACCTTTCCTCACTCATTCATATCCCCATACTTTAAATGAATTATAAATTATTATAGATGATTGCATAGTATGCATACTAATTGCATGCAGTTAATTATGTTCTCCCCTTTACTGTACGTCTTTATCATAAATCTCTATGTGGCAGAGACTTCAGTAGCAAGTCACACACTGCTGCATTGTCCAAAGGACATGGTCTTTCTCCACATTGTTTGAAATGTGCCCAGTTGGTGAAATGCATTTGGCCCTAAGTCAATTCCAAGTTGTTTTCATGTTTCCTCTTTTGAAATGTCTATCTAAAGAGAAAATATAGGCCAGTGGAAATGTTAAAACACACTGACGGCTGACACTGATAGCTCCATCGTGTGCCGCATGTGATGCATATCAGGGTGTTCTAAAATAAGTTTGTTGTTCCTCTTTTGCAAAACACTGTTTGAAGCCACAGGGAGGCCACATGGCCATTTTATCAAAGATGACATTTTGTTGACTGATTTAATTCTGTCTTTCTTCTCGTAGGGCTAATAATTTAATTTGGGAAGGGCTCCATTTATTCTGTAACATGCAAGGAAAACTTATAATCAATGTATTCATCTCAATTCAATTAATTTTCAGCCATTGTTTTTGAAGTTCATGCCTTTGTTCCATTCGCGCCTTTCAGCAGTAATGAAGAACTACATCTCCGTGAACTCATTTGTGTGTGATGTGCTCTTGTGCTGTTGTAGTGCCTAATGAGATACCTGTAGAGGTGAATTTGTGGAGTGAAGACTTTGAAGTTGGTTGATTGTTGTTACTCTGGAGACTGCATTATTTGAAAATGAGATAATGTCGAATTTAAGACTTTCATATATGTGTGTGTGTGTGTGTGTGTGTTTGTGTTTGTATGATTTTTTGTTGTTTAAGCAACATTTCAACAGGCAGAAGCAAAGTTTATACACTGTAGGTCACTGTTTGTCCCAGTGGCCTATTTTTCTTTGTATCTCGCCTTGCTTCCTCTCCTGCAAGGAAGTGTGTAAGGTCTCTTTGTGACTGAATACCTCAGCCAGCCCAGCCGGGACGTTTCCATTATTTAAGACTTTCTTTATTCACTCGGCTTCCTTGGACAGTCGGGCTAAAAGACCTCACACTGAGTCTTACACTTTACTTTGATATCTGTGTTCAAAATGCTGCTTAGTCTAACACTGCAGCCTCATGTCTGTTGGCAAGGCGACCCACCAGGAGTCCCTTCAGGGTATTCATTATGAATGAGGCTTACTGTCATATGAGGGCGACACATGATCCGTGCCATCTAGATTCACTTACAGGTGCACTACATTACCTGGGCAAAGATCTGTGCCTGGTGGTGGTATCTACTGCACCTCTGCCTCTCAGCCCTTGTGTGGTGTTTTTTGCTGCTGATCAACTGCATTCATGATCAGCTACAGTCGCCTAGCTGGATGCTACACTTTAGTGGTGTTTTATAGATGTATTTATTTTGCTGACACTTTTATCCAAGTGCAGTGTGTTGTGTTGTTGTCAGCCTCTTTGCCTGTGTCAGTTTGAATGTCTCGACACTTGGGTTTCTCCCCATTGCTCGAAGTGCTTTGTTTCCTGTTTATTTTCATATTTGATGAAGTTCAAGGCCAGTCCCCTCACTGGCTTCAGTGCAGGCCTCCCTTCCTCCCCCTGTCCCTCTCCATCCCTCCCCACTGTTGCTAGTGGAGATACCAATACCTCGGAGATGGCCGCAGCTCTTTCCTGTCCTCTCGTTCGCAGCTGCTGCGACACAGGAGTTGCCTTTCCTGTGTGAGGCCGAGCAGTAAAATTTAATGAGCCTGTCCACGCTGGGTCTGAAACAATGCTCGGCACACTCCTCCTCCACGCCGCTCCGCCATCCTCCTCTTCTCCCAGGCCTGCGAGTGCACAGGAAGTGTGCTATTCATTATTCACTCCCTGCCCCAGACCTCTCTCTGCGTGGGGGGCAGAGAGATTGCTTCACTGTGGACTTTTTCTTGTCTATTTTGGGAAACGGTTTTCTTTTTTTTTTTTTGGTCTGTCCTGTGTTTACAGTTAATTGGGAAACCATAGGTTTACAGCACCATTGAGTGTTGCCAAAGCGGCACTGTGCCACTTGTAAAACAATCAAATGTATCCCCACTGCAGCGGAATATTTAAAGCTGTGTTTAAATTAAAGGTCAAGAGCGTTTCCACGCTCCCTGGTGCTCAGATAGAGGCTGTCATGGGCTTGGTATATTCTGGGTGCAGTTTTGTGGCCGAGCAGATGTCAGTGTACAGAGTGTATGTAGTCTGCCTGGTAGGCCTTTGGGAATGTGGATAAATATTTCAAACTGACTTTTATGATTTAGAGATCACAGTGGAGCTAGCAGCAGCATACTTCATAAGTTCTTCCCAGTACATTCTGCTGTTCAAATGTAGTGTACTTTGCATGAACAGCACGTAATATGTATTCTGTAAGTATACTGTTAATTTGTTTTTTAATCAAAAACTAGTCTAAGTTTAAGTCTTGTTGGCACATCTGGTCTAGCTGGTCCAAAGTTTCTTAGAACCTGTCATATTACTGTGAACGCACTTGTGTTCTTTCTGTGCACAGGGGCAGTGTGTACCTTGGGTGATGTGAAAGCTGTAATCTACAAAAACAGCTAATCATGCTATCGTTAATCAGATATGTGAAAGTGCAGCCTACCTCTGCACCCCTCCCTCCACTCCCTCTCCTCGGCCTCCTCCAGGCCAGGCCAGGCCACTGAAGCATGTCCCCTAGTTTGATTGACATCAAGGAGGCCCGGCTCCCATCTATGGAACTTTCTTATCTTCTAAATGGTTAAAAGCTGTAGCTCACTGATAAACCTCTGAAAGGAAATGTACTGTATGTATAACGCTGCCTTTGCCGTTAAGCAACCATGACTCCTAGCATGGCCCCAGAGAATACACTGCATCCACACTTCAAATCCCTTAGAAGAACATTTGTAACAGAAACACTGCAGCAGCCATTTAGAGATGGGGAAACCCTGACTTCATAAACTAAGTCCTACCATGTGTTGGGTCTACCTGAGAGTTGTGCTCATGAGAATCAACCGCTTTAGTGAACGCTTGGAGTGTTTTTTCCCCCTTCTGTAGCCATGGTTTCCCACCTCTGCCCACATGCTGTATGAGCGAACGCTTCCTGACCCTGAGCATCGTTGTCTTTGATTTGCAGGCCTTTCATGTGGCAGAGGAGCACTTGGGGATTCCCGCCCTGCTGGACGCAGAGGATATGGTGGCCCTGAGCATCCCTGACCGACTCAGCATTCTCACTTACGTCTCCCAGTACTACAACTACTTCAATGGCCGCTCTCCAAGTACGGTGCTGTTATGTCACACTTTCACAGATACTTTTCATCATCTTTATCTATATCCTCGTATAATTGTTCATTCAGATTTGTACAAGATCTGGTGTTTTGCTACCCTGTATGTGTCACATGGCATTGTAAAAGAGTAGAAGTTGTCCAACACTAGTGTTAACAGTGCTCTCTCTTGGCTAGAGTGGCTTACAATCCCAGATCTATTTATGGAGTGCATTGTGTTTCCCTTGAATACTGGTGTGGTATATATCCAAGCAAATAAAAGCACATTTTGGGAATGAGTGAGTACCGGTATAGACAGATGCAGGGGCTGATATCTGCTAAAATGGTCTTTTAAAATAGCATATGATCATGGTTTCGATGGGACAAAGTTGTATACCTTCTATGTGAACATTAGAGAACAAGGTAAAAGACTCCGTTCATCCATTCCATGTCACCTTTAAGCCTCATTAATGCTCAAAGTTTAAGAAGCTGATACGGATACGGACGGAGCCTCTGGCCGTTCTCTGTCTTGATTTTGTCCGTTCTTACGAAGCTTACGAATACAGATGAAATGGATCAACGTATGAAACAAATGTATTCAGTTTCAAATGAAAAGAGAGCATAAACTAGGCTTTAGTCTAACCACCACCCAGCCTGGCAGTTGCTATATCTTAAGCTAAGTGAGATTTTGATAGACGCAGAGCATACCACAGATCACTTGATCCATTGGATTTTCTGTCATTCTGTTCAGTTTCTGTCATTTCTCTGTTCCTCTGCTGCATCTCCAGTTGGAGGGGTGGGTGGTGTTAAGAGACCTGCTGAAGACTCCAAGGAGGAGCCGTCCGAGAAGAAGAACCTTCCGGTTGTTTCCAAAGTCTTCGGCCCCAAAAGAGCCATTGAGAACTGTCCTCCGACCCCACTCATCCAGAAACCGTCACCGCAGCTTAAACCTGAACCAGCTGCCCAACAGGTATAGCTCAAGACATCACAGAGCTATTCACAAGCCATTACATATGAGCGCCATTCATTTAGCCAAGTGAGATAGTACACAAGGAATTTGGTTTTATATAATTTTATTTTATATATACACACACACAATGGTAGGATCCTTGAGCATCCAGGCTGCATGTATTATCCATAGTGCTTGTTTTGTGGTTCATGCGTTGCATGCTATATTGATATTTTATGGTAAACAGGGAGGGAGATTAGACAGAATTTTTACATTGCTCATCTTTCTAAAGGTCGTCTGTATAAAATGCTTAATCCACTTTTATCCACTCTTGTCTGGCTCTCACAGAAGGCTGTTTTAGTGGAGAGCTCTAATAAAACTGGCACCCTGAATAGCAAATGTGCTGTTTGCAAGACCCATGTGCATTTGGTGCAGCGCCACCTAGTGGATGGGAAATTGTACCACAGGAGCTGTTTCAAGTAAGATATCTGTCCATTGATATAATATAGAGTTTGACCTTCATTTGTTTAGTACAGAGTGTGTGTTGTTTTTCTGCAGTCCTAACTTGTGAATCTGTCCTATAGGTGCAGTGAATGCTCGAACCCTCTCCTGCCAGGGGCGTATAAGACGGGAGCTGAACCAGGGACGTTTATCTGCAATGCACACCAGAAAGGCTACAAGTCGTCACTCCCCAGGGCTGCACAAAAGAGCACAAGTGGCCCTGTAAAGCCCCCCACTACTCCTGCTGCTCCTGCTGCTCCTGCTACTCCTGCAGTGCAGGTACAGGTGCCAAAGAAGGATGACAAGACCCAGCCTGCAGTCCCAAAGACCAGCTCCATGCTAGCTGCCCCTGTGAAAGTCACTCTCAGGCCCGTGGAGCCCAGTCCAGCGCCGCAGCCATGGACCCCCTCAGCACAGAGGACCCAGGCGGCCAGACGGCAGTTCTTCCAGTCCTCCACCCAGGCTCCATCCTCAGCCCCAGCCCCGACGCTTTCCTCCACCCAGGCTCCATCCTCAGCCCCATCCAAAGCCCCAGCCCCAACTCCATCCTCAGTCCTATTCAAAGCCCCAGCCCCAGCTGTGACACTTTCCTCCACCCAGACTCCATCCTCAGCCCCACCCAAAGCCTCAGCCCCATCCTCAGTTTCAGCCCCGACGCTTTCCTCCGCTCATGCTCTAAGAGAATCCGTTGCCCATCGGCCGGCGCCAGGGCCAACAGAAGCTGGCACCACCCCGTCCAGGGCAGCGTCCAAGCCAGAGGAGAAGGAGCGGGCGCGGGCCCTGATCAGCAGGAAACTGGCCGAGGGCAACTGCAACAATAACAACATCGCGTATCAGTTTGGCTCCAGGACTGAGCAGAATTGGTGAGCTTTTTCATCGTTTGTTCCCTAAATTATTGCCTCGTTAATTTGAATCAATTACATAAAAATAAAGGTTTTAATGATGACATTGCTATCTTCCCCACGTCACTGCAAATTTAATCATTTAATATCCTAATGTCTTGTGTACTAGGGTAATATATTCACTTCTGTGGGTTTTTATGCTGTTAGTTATTTATTTTATCAATTAAAAGGGCCGCCAGATTTCCTCATTAGCATATTTGATTACACAGCAGACAATTAGCATAAATCACCCAATGTGGCTCCGACTGCCACGGCGTGCGTTGGCGAGCTAATTGTGTAAATTGTTAAGCTAATAGAATAAGCATGCGTCTCCGCAGGTCTGGGAAGGGGCTGCGCTCTGCCGGGGCGCCCAGCTGGAGGCTGGAGAAACGCAGCCAAGGCACGGCGGGGGGTGGGGCGGCCCCTGCACACCCCTCCAGCACCACCAGCACCAGCACCAGCACCATCCCCATCCCCACCCTCACCCCCATCCCCACCCCCATGCCTGCCATCAGCACCAGCTCCAGCTCCTCCTCCACCACCACCACCACCTCCAGCAGCAGCAAGGAATCCCTCTGGCTGGCTGCCATCAGGGAACGAGAGCGAGCGAGTGCGAGAGCTCCCCCCAGCCCTGTCGCCGTGGCCACCACCACCACCTCCTCCTCCTCCTCCTCCTCCTCTTCCTTCTGCTCCTTCTCCTCCTCGTCTCCTGCGCTCGCCTGCGGTGCCAAAGGTTGGCTTTTTCAGCAGATGACCTTTGCTGTAGATTGCAGTTCATTGAATGTTGCATGGAAAGGTCAATGATGAAGTATCGCGGTAAACATTTCTTAAACCTGAAATTGAAATGGCGCCCTGGGAGGCTGAAAAGGCAGAAAAGAAAAGCATGTTGTGGCTGTCCTCAAGTAGCTCCTTTCCCGTCTCTCTCTCCTTCTCTCCCGGATTCTGGAGAGATCTTAAAAGGAGCAGCTGACTGCTGTGTATTTCTGGTCCATGTTTTTGTGTTTTGGTTTTGTCGCTCTAACAAGGTGATTACTGCTTGCTATGTAGAGCTCTGGCTATATTTAATCTCTCATGTCTGTCTGCATTCCTCTCTGCAGCCCAACACATAGCTGCTTCAGACGTGTCTGCCGCTGACTGGCGATCAAAGCTCCAGCCCTCCTCCAATGGCCCAAGCCTGAAGTAAGTTTGATCTGCTGCCACCGTTTATCCCTAATGCGTGCTAATCCACTGGGGGAGAAGTAGGGGAGAGTCACCCGGGTGAGAGCTGCCATGATACTGAGCGTGAGCCTTAGCGCTGATGGGTGGGTCGGGTATTTTCTCCCTCCAGCCGCCGTCTGAAGCGTCCGGCCCGGCCCGTGGCCTTAGTCTTTGACTGGCTCCGCGTGCAGCCAGGAGCCCTGTCCCCGCTCCTCTTGAGCCCCAACGAGTGCTGTGCCTAAGGCCGGGCCCTAGGGCCACACCGCTCTACCCCCGTTCCCCCAATACACAACAGACACACACACACTGTCAACAACCACCTCCTGATGTGCCCTCATCTGGTCCTCCTCTTCCAAACCTGAACTGAAGGTAAATATCTCCCCATGTCACAGTGTAGTGCTGCTCTGGTGCTGGTGTGGGTGGTGGGTAATGAATGGTAAATCTCCTCTATCCTTTTTCATGTCTTGGCATCGTGTACTCCGTTCTATGAAGAAGATCAAATGGGGTGAGGGGAACATCATATCACTGACTGCAGACTGAATGATGACAAAGGGAACAAAGGCAGCAATTCAGACAGTCATAGTAGTATGCCACCAATGGCCTGGAGTCGTGACTGCAGCTAGTGCTCACAGTTCTGTGGTTAGGGGGTGCATGCCAGCACCAGCACTGCTCAGTGTTTTTAGTCATCTCCTCACAATGAACATGGCTGAGAGTTGGAACATTTTCCGATCTGAGACTGTGAGCTGATTGGAGACCCTACGGAAGTGGTGAATAATGAGCTACTCCTTCAGGTTTGACCCCATGGCCCTGGAGCATGCTCATGAATGAAGTGGTCCTTATCAAGGACAGACCCACTCAACACCAACCGCATCACATTCAAGCATCAACTGATCCTGCAATTCATTCGGTTGCTTCAGAGAACATCCCAATTGCTGTTTTATTTCCTTTAACCCATTTGTTAACCTCTACCCAACTGAATAAAGGACCCATGCTTGTGATGCAGAGAGAACCTCATTCATCTACTGTACTCCTCTGTAATGCCTCTCCTCTTCCAGATCTCCTGGACCTGCTAAAGGGTGTCCACCCAACCCTGTGGAGAACAAGCCTACTATGACCTACAAGGCCAGTCTGTGCATCACCGTTACCTCGACCTCTTCTGATAAGCCTCAGCCCTTAACCAGCCCTCCCTCATCAGGGTCCAGCAGTTCCAGACCCCCCTCTGTCCAGCAGCCCCGCAGGAAAAGCTCAGGGGGTCATGGTAAAGATTTGATCTGTTGGAGTCATCTGTATAGCTCTGCTTTGTTTCCTACCTCTTTAGAGTCTAGTGCCTCACACTCACATAAGTCACTGATTAGGCCGATGGACCTCTGCACAGATATTTGTTCTGAACGGGCCTGGGTGCTCCAAAGGGTTGGGACATTGAGCGGCCGTGTCTTAGTACATGTCCATTAGCATGAGGTCTGAAGTTATTCTTCGAGTTGGGAAGAAATACGCGCTATTCATTACGTGTGTGTGTGTGTGTGTGTGTGTGTGTGTGTGTGTGTGTGTGTGTGTGTGTGTGTGTGTGTGTCTGTGTGTGTGTGTGTGTGTGTGTGTGTGTGTGTGTGTGTGTGTGTGTGTGTGTGTGTGTGTGTGTGTGTGTCTGTGTCTGTGTCTGTGTCTGTGTCTGTGTCTGTGTCTGTGTCTGTGTCTGTGTCTGTGTCTGTGTCTGTGTCTGTGTCTGTGTCTGTGTCTGTGTCTGTGTCTGTGTGTGTGTGTGTGTGTGTGTGTGTGTGTGTGTGTCTGTGTGTCTGTGTGTCTGTGTGTCTGTGTGTCTGTGTGTCTGTGTGTCTGTGTGTCTGTGTGTGTGTGTGTGTGATGGTGTAAAAGCTTTAGCAGAGTCCGCATCCTCCACCCAGACTGTTGTGGTCTCCAGAAGCTCCTCGGCCAGCAATCCCTCCCGTGTCAAAGCTTCATCTCCAAAGCAGCGGCGGCGTGGGTCTGCAGGCTTCGGTAAAGTTTTACAGTTAATGAGTGTTAAGCAGACCTTCTACGTGGTTGATTTTAATGTTTTATTTATTTTTTTCCAATTACACCATTGTTTCAGTGGATGAAATCCTCTTTGATGTTATTCTCAAATCCACAGGCTCACAAAATGAAAGCTACCATGCTCAAAGCCCATCGACTGGTTTGTCCGGTTGGACAACACCCGTGTCCAGCAGTGTCCAACTCCAACCCTATAGAGCCCCCTCACCCAAACAGCCGTTTCGGGGCTCAGCTGGAGCTGGTAAGTAATTTCTTTATCTATTTTCACTATGGACATAAATGAACAAAGTGCAAAGAAGGCACAGCATTGATCATATAAGCTGTCTTCTTTTCTCCATTTTTGCCTCCATCCTTGTGATGTCCCTGTAAATGTAGTTCATTTGTTTGACATTTATGTTTCAAAAAGCAGGATCTAGGAATGGCTATTCTACATCCACTGGACCTACACCTCGTTGGGTGACCCCTGTTACTCTCCACGTTTCTCCAAGTGAAGCCACTGGACTTACACCCCATTGGGTGACCCCAGTTACTGTCCGCCTCTCTCCAAGTGAATCCACCAACCACAAGACTCCATCAGCATATCACACACCTCATATAGTTCCTGTTGAACAGGGTAAGCCTCATGCCGCACCATCAATCTACTCTCCACTCATTTCATTCATGGGCTTTTCTTGTGATTAATATTCTAGACGTCCATAATCTAAAGGACATGAATGGGCATGTTGGCCTTTTTCCTCTCCTAGGTTCTACAAATGGACATCACTCAGAGGAAATGGCTTTTGTCGCTACAGTGAGGTCACCAGTAAGTCATCTGTTATCACAGAAAGGGAATTCCATCACTTCATTCATTATTAATCGAATTGAGGCAATGTAGACAATATCAATAAATGCCCGTGTAAATATGATGGATAGACTTCATCACAGCCATTTAGGGATTCCCAGACAATTATTGCACAGGTTAAGACGGCATATTTTTTTGTAACATTTCTCTTTCACATTGTAGGCCAAAACGCATCACATTCCGATGGATGAGATTGTGAAGGAGCTTGGGGAGATCGAGGAGAACCTGAACGAGCTGGAGAGGGAGGGGGTGGACCTGGAGAAGAGGCTCAGGAGCTGTGAGGAAGGTAATGGCCTTAAGGGTGCTGCAATTGTCCTCCATACTGTAGAGCAGTTATGGCACTTAATGAATTGGTGAACACTCTGAGCAGTGGCACGTGTGCTCTTTTTAAGCTTCAACTTGGTTTGGTCCATTTTAGCTTCCAGAGGAATCCCCCCGTGTGATGTCGTCCTAGACGTGGGCTTAAAATAGACTTTCAGGTGTATGTGTTCTTAATATAACTGCCGAATTGTGGATGGTCTAATTGGGCTGGTACTAATCTTCTCAGGCAAAGAGCTAGCAGGCATAAGGACACATTTTGCATTCAGGCTGTTCTTGCCCAAATAAACTGCCAGGGCTTTCTTCTCTCCCCCATTTGATTTGATACCTTTTTTTTTTTTTGGTAATGTACCACAGCAGACACTAAAAAGAAGTCGGCCCCTTCCCTTCTCTGTGTGTGTGTGTGTGTGTGTGTGTGTGTGTGTGTGTGTGTGTGTGTGCCTGCCTGCCTGCCTGCCTGTGTGCAGTTCAGGGAGCTGTGCTCTCATTCCAACCCTGTTAGCCGAGCCGGTCCGCCGGGGAGATGGAATCCCAGCGCCGCCTGAAGGGGAGGGATGTGACCAATAAAGGGGACTCATTTCCAGCCGTCAGGGCCAAATGAGGCGAGGAACACGGACCGCACTGAGGGAACCTCCCCCCACTCCACAGGGACCCCCGCACACGATGGAGTGGGGAGAGAATGGAGGAGAGGGAGAGGGAGAGGGAGAGAGAGAGGGAGAGAGAGAGGGAGAGAGAGAGGGAGAGAGAGAGGGAGAGAGAGAGGGAGAGAGAGAGGGAGAGAGAGAGGGAGAGCGAGAGAGAGGGAGAGAGAGAGGGAGAGAGATGGAGAGAGAGATGGAGAGAGAGATGGAGAGAGGGACATAGAGGGGAGACAGAGAGGGAGAGCGCAGAAGAATTGAGAGAACGGAGTGAAAAGGGGCTATGAGGGGACATGGGGGAAGAGAGAGAGTGAGGGAGAGTGAGATAAAGGGAGAAGAGTGGGGGTAGGAATGGCGTACGGCAGATATGGGGAAGACCTGACAGGGGAGGGTTGTGGTGGAGAGGGAGGTTACCTGATTGGCTGTTTTCAAGGTCACCATGGTCCCAGCACAGTAATATCTCTGGGCGCTCTGTTCAACTCACCTGTCGCAGCCATTGCAGCAAGTGAGATTTAAAAAGGCCCACCTGCATCTCAACGCCCTGCCCTGTGTGTGTGTGTGTGTGTGTGTGTGTGTGTGTGTGTGTGTGTGTGTGTGTGCGCGTGTGTATGTGAGTGTGTGTGTGTATGTGTGAAGCATCATGTATCCAACTCTAACCCTGAGGCAATATTCAGTGGTACCACTTATGCACTGGACAGCATGAATGCTTTTGCGAGAAATGGCCCTCAAAAAAAAATGTGAAGAATTTCTCAAGGGGGCATGGAGTGTGTAAGATTACAGAAATGTCACTTGTCTCCATAGACTAGTTATCTGACATGTTTTTAGGTTCCATTTCTATGTTAAAGGCCCTAGTGCAAAGTCAGTCAATAACAGCTGGTTCATTCAGAAAGAAAAGAAAATGGCTAGTACTCTATAGAGTTGCAAATTGTATACTGTGTGTGTGCAAACAGTATAATTTTTCAGCAAAGTAATCTGTGTACTGTCTCTTTAGTGAAGTGGAGCTGCTGTCACACACCTTATGTCTCTGTGTATATTTAGTTTAGCTCTGTTTTCCTTTGTCTGTTTGTTTGGTGCACATGGTGTTTTCCTTGTTTTCTTGCTGACTCCGTTGCCGTGCCAACAGAGGGAAGAGGGGACCTCCTGATGGACCCACTGATGGTGGACTGGTTCAATCTCATCCGCAAGAAGCAGGGCTACATGAGGAGAGAGTCAGAGCTGGTCTACATGTAGGTCGCCAAACCCCCCACCACACACACAGAGTCTCTGTCTACCATCAGAGAGATCATCTCATCCTAGGATAATGGTTTACCTTCCAGCGTCATGGGGTAGTCATGTTAAGAAAATGCTGAAAGATGTTGAGAGAAGTCATGCAGTAATTACATGTGCTGACTACTGTAAATGATTTTTGAATCCTTATTGCCCATTTCAGTGGTGCCCGTATGTGTTGTGTGGTGTTTGTAGTGGCATCTAACTGCTGCTGTTGTTCCTCAGAGCCAGAACTCAGGACCTGGAGGAGCAGCAGCCTGGGGTGGAGGGGCAGCTGCGGAGGCTGCTGGACAAGCCAGGTAGGGTGGCCCTTCCGACCGCATTCACACCTGAGCCCGCAGGAAGGGAACCTGTGCCGTGAGCAGCTGCCAGCGCGTTGGGTTTCAGCGTAGCCTTGCAGTGAACTTCTGCTCAAAGGCTTTAAAAAACATGAGTGCTCATTTACTGTAACCACTCCCAGTAGACAGAGTACAGTGCAATACGTGGGTAGCAATTACTTAAAATATACTGCAATACTGTCATGAAAGTGCTGTACAAATCATTAGTCTAGTTTTGTATCTCACGCCTTTGGTAGCCCAGTTATGTCACAGTCCTAGTGTTAATTTGCACAGTGGTCTTCAATTGCTATGAGGATGTTCACAAGTAGATATATTGGGTGAAGTACCCTAAGCACAGGCTTCCATTTGGCCATAGAGGTTTTAGTTGAGTCCCTTTTCCCATCTGCCTGGTGAATTAGAACACCTGAAGAGCGAGTCGGAGCGCCGGCAGCAGTCGGAGCTGATGGAGCGACTCCTGGAGATCATCAACGACCGGAATGCCATTGTGGAAGGCCTGGATCAGGACCGGCTGAGGTGAGCGGCCATTTCCCTCCTCACTGCTCCACTGAATGATCACCCTTAAGACATTTGGTATCTGCCCGAGCCGTGATATTAATCTCTCTCTCTCTCTCTCTCTCTCTCTCGCACTCTCTTTCACTTTTTCTGTCTCTCTGTCATTGAAGGGAAGAGGAGGAGGACCAGCAGCTGAATGAAATGATGCAGAAACTTGGTACGTTTAGATCCAGATGAAGATGTTTAAAGAGAACCCAATTCTATTGACCTGCAGCTTATTGCAGTGCAGGCAGTGACCCGTGCGCTGTATTAACCTGAGTGCTGTTTTGCTGGACTGTTAAACAGGTATGAAGAAGACGAAGAGCAAAAGGCAGTCCTCTTTCTCCAAGCTGTTCAGGAGGAAGAGCAAGAGGGTGGTGGCGGAGGGCTGAGCAGGGCTGAGCAGCTGCACACTGGTGGTCAGTTGGAAGGGCTCGTGTTCTGCAGTGCTGGACGCTTGGGATCTGGACAACGAGATGTTGGCTTGTTCGTGTTCCGTTGTAGGTTTTTCCACCACTTAGCACAGCAGGAAAAACCATGTTTTTTGAATGTATCACAGTAGTCTTGGGGCTTTGTTTTGGTTTGATTTGGATTTGGATTTTTGTTTCTATGTGCTGTTTAATATCTACTTTACCTCACCTTAGTCTGTTTATCTGCATTCACCTTTTCTACTCATCATGAAAGGAAATGAATGTTACTCACATAGACACACTTTTCTTTTGAGCACTAAGTTAATATAACTTGCCAGCACTAATCTGGGTTTATGAAGGTATGGAGTAAATAACAATAATTGCACAGATATTTTCTTAATTTGTGTACAAAGCAATTTAAGCACAGTTTATTATAATGTCTCTATAGTGATATGATGAATGTTTTGAGAAGTCTCCCTGAAAATAGATATGTGGTAGCCAGTGTATCACTGAACAAATAGACTAGGAAATTGCTACATCACTACTCCCATTTGGAAGGGCTGTCAGGGGTGCAATTCCATTTTAGTGCTGAGGGGGGCAGTATAGCTTCAGCAGCAGTCTCGGCAGCAAATCCCATTTTCTTCTCCACAAATTACTTATGCCTGAGCTAATTTCATATATGCCTTGGAATGTTAAATTCATCCACAGATTATGTAGTGGAGAGGCTTATGCAGTGCAGTTTATAAGGGGGTTTAAATATTTAAACCAGGTTTAATGAAACTCAAATGCACTGTAATGCATCCACTAAGTTGTGTATTTTTTTTTAATGCTGGTGATGAAAATACTTTCAATAATGATGTCCAGTTCAGTTGTATAATTCCCATTTTAACAAATGCAGTGTTTTAAAGATTTTTAAGGGTTATTATTAAACAAAGTAAATGTTATGAATCAAATCCTTAGATGTTTTACAGATGTCATGCAATATGGAGATGAATGGAATGGTAATGTGTGCACACAACATATTTGTTTAACTTTAATCATGTTTTTAATAATAAATATTAACTTACTTTTACCGTTGGACTTAATCGTGATTTGTTTGCATTGTTCCAGCATTTACTTTGTTGTTGTTTAATGGTTTTGATGCATGCTTATGTCGATTATGCATTTGTAGTTGTTTAAAAGAGCCGTAGCATGTGAGCTGGTAGCCTCAAGCATTCAGTCTCTGTGCAGAGACCAAGTAACTGTGCTGATAGCAATGTGATGGTGTTGGTCTCTCTGCCTAATTCCTCTGACTGAAGTACCTGTGTGTTGCGGTTACAGTAGCTCATGGAGCTTCCATTTGAAATGCTTAGAAGACTAGTCACCCATTTTTCTGAGTTTCTCTCCGAATGTGTCCCAGCCGCCTCTTCTGCTCTCTCTCTCTCTCTCTGTGGGCTCTGCTGCCTCATTCCTGCCTGCACCCTGAAAATGATCATTTATGTGGCTATCACTTAATATGGGTTTTAGGACCAAAATGCATTAAGATAATTTACTCACATTTAATATCATGCGACTGCTTATAGACCACCCATCCCCAATTTTAAGATGCATGAAATTGTGATCATGAACTCGGAACCCCATCTCTCTCTCTCTCTCTCGCTTGTTCTCTCTCTCTCTCTCGCTCTCTCGCTCTCTCTCTCTCTCTCTCTGGCGAGTGATACTGGGGCACAGCACCATACGTGATGTGGGTGACAGTCAAGACTGAATACGTGTGATATTACAGTTAATTAAAGCTTTGCGCCCCATCTCCTGCAAATGCTCACGCTTCTGCAATTAAGAATCAAAGGCGAGGGCTTAGTGTCAGGGGGGTGTCTAATACATGGTTTTAACAGGAATGGAACCTGATTTGCCAGGCTCCTAGCGACAAGCATTAACAACAGCCTCAAATTAGAGGGACATTAATATTCATAAGTAAAACAATTCATCCCGTGAATGGCTGATGAAATGAAATCCTCGGAGGTGAGCTCTCATGTCCATGCCACGTGTGTCCATCAAAAGATGCCATTACTGATCAAGTACTTAATGTGGATGCGCAAAGAGAGTAGTTTTTTTTTTTTTTTTTTTTTTAAATAACACACACAAACACACACACTCCAAGCGCGCGTACACTCACTAACAGAACTGGGGCCATAATGAAGGAATTAGGAATGGCAGCTTGGCCTCTGAATCATAGGATGAATTTAGAATCCATCTGTTGGGACTGTGTTTTTTTCCAGTAATGACTGTTTTGTATCCGCCTGCCTTATTCTGAATTTCTATCAAAATGCAGTCTAATTTATGGATGAAACGGTGCTCATAACTGTAAAAGTGTCTGTATACTCCACAGTCATGAATGTGAATATTTACAGACACTACGGTGTTCGTTTGATTTTGTTTCATATGTGTTCTCATTCTGTCATTCATGACAAGATATTGAGATTGTCGGAGTGTGATTTTGTTATTTAAAAAGGATGTGTTGGTCAGTCACTTTAGGTCACCTAAAACCCTCACAACTTCTCTGTGTTTAATCCTCTAATTGTTCTAGATGCAGCCATCTCCAACTCCTCTGCATACTAAAAGGGTCGCCAAGGTGACCGTACAGTTGTGGTTGTAGTGCCACCAAAAAGCACAGATGCCATTTGGTAAGTTGTTTGTCAGCTTCTCTTCATCAGAACCTGTGTGTGTGTGCATGCGTGCGTGCGTGCGTGCGTGTACGTGTAAGTGTGTGTGCACGCGCTTGTGTATGCACTGTGTGTGTCTTTTTTGTGTGTTCACTGCCTGAGCACTGTGTGTGTGTGTGTGTCTTTTTGTGTGTTCAGTCTGGGCACTGTGTGTGTGTGTGCGTGCCCGCCTGCCTGTGTCTGTGTGTGTGTGTGTGTCACATTGGAGAGTGCCAGTGTCTCTGCCACTCGCCTGTAATTATGATCCTCGAGGTAATTTTATCAGGCTCATTAGTTGTGATGAGTAAACGAGAAGCGTGCTTCTAATTTATTGGCCATCCAGGCTGGAGCCTCTCCTCTCATCAGAGAGATCATAATATTTGTACAGAGCGGCTGACATGTTCTCTGTATCATAAGACTCGGAGACCGACACACACACACACACACACACACACACACACACACACACACACACACACACAGGGAGAGGAGAGAGGCAGAGACTGTGTTGCTTTAATCATTAATTGCACTCTAAACGTTGGGGCTGACAGAAAGCCTATTCTGATAATTGAGCATGACTGCAGTCACTGGATGTGCTGTTTGATCTGCCAGGGCTAAGAGCTGGATTGCAATCCGGTCACTGATGCTCCGTTCCAACGCATCTCCAGCACTTTGCATCCCCGGGTTGGAAATCTTGTACGGCAATAATTGCTGTTGGAGCCCCTGTGCACCGCCATTAGGGCCAGTGTTAGAGTGTACGCACAGTATGAAACATGATTCCAGCCATGGCAAAGTAACGGCCCTTTGTTTTTTTTCTCCCTGCCTACTTGACTTCTATGTGGAATTCATTTTCCACAGAAAAGAATTCATCTTGTTTCTGGGCTCGCCGTGAATGTGTGAGAGTGGGTAATGCGCTCACAGTTTTTTGGTGTGTAGAAATTTGCATTGCGGAAAAGAGACAGAGAGAGAGAGAGAGAGAGACAGAGAGAGAGAGAGAGAGGGAGGAAAAATATGCATGCTGGCTAGTAGAAAATGGAATGGATAAAGTGCATGACTGGGAGACTTGACAAGAGCAGCTTTTCATCCATCTCAAATGAATAATTTTCCCTTCCCTTAAACATCCCTAATCCAAGCATGTTATCAGCGGCAATGCAGAGCTCTGCCTGACTCTGTTCAGTGGCAAAGCAACTTTTTCCCACTTTGCACATTCTGCATGGACGTGCACGGGGTGCCACGCGGGCTCAGAAGCCTCTGCGTTTGATCCTTTTCTGCCTGGCGCTTTGTGGCTCACTCTAAACGTGTGCCCACCACACTGGCGATGTGAGGCACTGCTTCACAATGGAAACGGATCTCTCTGCCCGCTATTAGAGATGGGTGGCTTGCGTTGGCACAAAGAGCCATTGGGAAGCGGCATCCATGCCACCGATGTGAAGTGTTGGCATGGGGGAATATTTGAGGTGTTGCAGAAACCTGTGCACCCTGGGTGGTTCGCTGTGCCTCTATCCAATTGAAAATATATGTTGGTTGATGTTTTGTATGTCTTCTTGCCTAGATATCACACTCTCTCTTTTTTAATATATCATAATCCAGCCATAAGTTCTTTGATTTTTACAATCGTCTTTATGATGGGCAAATGTTGTTTAATATATTTAACCCATGTTTAACCCATGTTTGCTATAAAGGCAATTTCAGAATTTGAACAGTCTGTCTATGATCTAACATCAAAACATCAAAACATGTTTGACGCAGTGTTTTGGTAGGACTCTTCCCCTTTTGTGCCTAAAAAATTGATCCCCGCGTGCCTTAAAAAATGTATGGTGTGGGGCCAGCCAGCCCTGACAAGTCAAACGGCCTCACTCTGCTGTGAACTCCTGAAATGCTGTGATTGTACAGGCTGAGAAGAGGAGCTGCTGTTTACACCTTGTTCTAAGCCATGTGATTCTCTGTAATGTGGAGAGCAACACTAGTCGACATTTTCAATAACCACTCTCACCCAGCGCCTTGAATTTGTGATAAGAATATTAACCTCATCAATTTCAGGTAACTTTCAAATGCCTTAACATCTTAAAGACCTACATGCTAGCTGGAGTCTTGGATTTGGCATTTAGTGACATTTTAAGCCTTTTAACAAAATCCAGACAGGGATTTGCAGTTTCCTTCCAAAGGAAAATAATTTTGCCTTCTTTCTCAAGAAATTCTAGAGATGGATTAGCCAGAAATATACTGTGTTATAAAACCAACATTTGAAGAAACATTTCTCAGAGTTCTATTTAAAGTGAAACACTTGAACATACTTTTCTAATGCTTTTTTAGACAGGAATTTTGTATTCAGTTGCAAATTCAAACCAAGTGTGCACCTCTTCATCACTGTGCACACATATTGAAATCATTTAGCAGCTTTCATCATTTGAGTGTGTGTGTGTGTGTGTGTGTGTGTGTGTGTGTGTGTGTGTGTGTGTGTGTGTGTGTGTGTGTGTGTGTGTGTGTGTGTGTGTGTGTGTGTGTGTGTGTGTGTGTGTGTGTGTGTGTGTGTGTGTGTGTGTGTGTGTGTGTGTGTGTGTGTGTGTATGTGTGTGTGTGTGTGTGTGTGTGTGTGGGTGGGTGTGGGTGGGTGTGTGTGTGGGTGAGTGTGTGTGTGTCTGACTGACTGACTGCATGCATGATCTAATATCCTCAGGTCTTTTTGTATCTTGGCACTTCTATTAAGATGTTCCAGTATAATCAATGATGTAACCCAGCCATGTTCCACAGACCCCCTCTGTCTGTGTCTCTCTGTGTGTGTTTGTGCTTGAGCCCATTAGTGTGTGTTTATGTGCTCTAACTCTGTGTGCTCCCCTTGTTTCAGCTGCGTGCTCTTTAGACCGTTGAGGCGCCCCTGTGCCCTACACATCAGGCAAAGGTAACTTCCTTCCATTCAATTTTCCCCATTTAAAAGAAAAAAATTCCGATCCACTCTCACTAACAGAAATGTGCAGCTGCTATGAGCGCTAGCTCCTCAGCCTAGCCATCAGAGCTGCTGAAGAGGGGCCCTTTGTGTGTTCTGCATGGGCTGCTCAGCCCGAGTCTGTTTGAAGGCCGCTGTGCTCTCCTCTCTCTGTGGGCTAGCTGCTTTGATGCACTACCTCTCTTATCTTGAGCCTGGCAAGGTTAATGAAGTGCTAGCACTCTTCGAAGAAGTAAAAATGGGGCCGACTGGCGAAGACCAGAGGAAGCTCGGAGATGAAACAGCCGACTCCGAGCGGCTCTAAGTGGCAATTTTGGTGAATTACAGAGACAATGAGAGGAAGAATGTCATCCTCTTAGACACAACGACAGTAGGTATCAGGACCGTTTGATTGAATCTCTTTAAGCCAGGCTCATGTGGAATTACATTAACATTTCAGGCCAGCTCGTAATATGATCTGTCATTCCTCTCAAGATGAACCTGTGTTTGGTGTGGCCAGCCTCACCACCACTATACTTCACCAGGAAGCATGCCTAGAGGCACTGGAGCTGTGTGTGCCTTCAGGGATATTGGGAATCTGCATCTGTGGCACATGAAAAGCCTTACATTTCTGTCTCAGTCAGGCATCGGCTTCACACAGACAGTGAATTTTCCCGTGCCACTGGCTCACGTTCAAACACTAAAATTTTTCTTTGTCGCTGTTTATGTCACCCCGAGTGACAGATATTAAAAGTCATGCCGCCTGTGGCATATGTCTGCCATCACGTCAATTGAAAATTATTGTGAATGGTATTGTTTAAAGTATGACTGGAGACTTGGCTCCTCGGGTGCCTGTTGAACGCAAGCCAAGAATGGAGCACAGTCAGAGGCTAATAGCAGGTGACACAATGCTAATGCTTTACAGCCCATGCCTTCATTTCTTGTTTTTCCCCTTCCTCTATTTCTGTTGTCCCTTTCCCCTTCCTCTATTGCTGTTGTTTAGATAAATAAAAAATGATAACATTTCCATGTCCCTTTGCATCTATGTGAGCTAATAGGTAAACAAGGGTGTGTGTAAGGAATGAATCTGGAAGCTCTACATTCCAATGAATTAGCATATAAATGACTTCATCTTATACAAATAGCGCTCTATTGCCCATAACTCCCAGAGCTATGCCAAAGATTGTGTATGTAAAATATGTCAGGAGAAATGTAAATGAATCTCTCACTCATCGCCCAGGCTAATGAGAAAATCGTCTTTACCTCTGACCCTGCTTTTCTATTTCCTCATCGTGGCCCCATTCCGTTTCATCGCGTAATTGTTTCAAGCAAATCTCTGATTACTTGACAGAAAAAAAAGGCTAATTAAATCATTATTAACAGGGATTTGTTTAGTCAGTCAAAACAATCAAAAGGTAGGATGTGTTTGGGTCTACATTGTTAAAGAAAAAAAGGAGCAGAGAGCCAACACTTGTCTGCTCGTTTCTCATTTTTATAATGATCAAACTCAAATTGATGCTAATAGTCTCTCATTTACAATAATATTCAAAGAGCAGCACTGGCCATCTCATTTTGTATTTTACAACCATGATTGTAATTAAACCCTATTTTTATGAATCCCAGCTATTTGTTACATAGCTTCTGTTAATATGCTGGAAGAAGCTTATCGAATTGGGTCAGCTAATTAAGCAATTAGCTTATTCCAGCTCGGCACTGACACTGTGTTAATCTAGGGCATTGTGTGCAGTGATATGCCAGCGCTGAGAAGCTGTGTTCTCAGTCACTACAGTAGGGCTCTCCTCCTCTCCTCTCTCCTCGCCTCGCCTCTCTCACACAGAGATGTTCGAAAGCTTTTCTCACAAAGCAGACATTGAGACTGTGAACACACACACACACACACACACACACACACACACACACACAATCTCACGCAAATGCATTCCATACTCCCTGCTAATGCTGGCATTTCCCCATGCAAATCCCCAGAATTGAATGGGTTGTTTATTGTGTGGTTAATATATTGAGACATTCATGCAGTGTTGTCGGAGTGTTTGCCCGCTACATTTTTAGCAGTGTTAACACACACGGAATCCCAGCCAGATTAGAGTTTTGATAGCATTAAAGCCATGACGACTGTTTAGCTTTGTGTGCCCCCTTTTGCATGGCTTTGCACCAAAAGTGTGAAATGCCTGGCTCTCCTGAGCTCAAGTCCAACTGCATTAACAAATTAGGACTTCATCTGTCCACAGCTCTCCCCAGGCTTTGTGAACCCCGTTCCTCATTGCCTCCTCTGCTCCCCAGTATCAATGGGCCATTGCAGGGCCAGTAAATAGAGGCTCTATGACACCAAACAGGCAGAGGGCGACTTCCAGCTAGCAGCTGTTTTCTGGTGCACTGTACACTGCTGTAAAGCACCAAACAGACTTAGATGAGTTTTAATTGGCTATGGCTGGCTGCTAAATGTTTGCTTTTCAAATGCCTATCATGAGATGAATGTACTGAACTGTTGTTTATCTAATGACTAAGGAGACAAACGATGAGGACCACATGAGGAAAAAAATGACATTTGTCCTTAATTGAACATTGTGAATAGGGAAAATCAGTGTGGATTTTGCATGAATTAACACTGATGCCCAAAGTCAACCTCCAATCTTGTTTTGAATCAAATGAATGTCAACATTTGTCTGAATACATATGTCTACAATCTGTCCAAAGCACAGTATGTGATCTGTTTTGTTGTAACTTACAAGAACTTTGAGCAAGTTTTAGTATGATATTGAATTGAATTACTTTTAACAAGACACTCAAGACACAGGTATAGACACTCAGGCATATGTGTATTTTATTGTCTGCTTCAGGCCCATTTTGTTCACTATGTGCCATAAAACATGGCATGGTATGTAGTGTACGAGCAGACCTCAGAGAGAGTTCACTCTGCCTGCCACAGAACAAGCCGTGCTGTTCTTACTCGTGTGCACATGCATGTGCTCACACAGGAGAAGTGTGCGTGATGGGTTAGCTACTCCAGCATGTGTGAGAACAGTGCACTTCTCTTTTAACAGCAGGTGTAATCCTGTAGTCGTTAAATGTGTCAACAGGAGAAGCTTCATTACCAGAAACGACAGAATCAACAACAATTCTGCAACTTTGAATCATGACAAAAGCAACCTTAATGTTTACATTTCCAATATCTTATATTCACTTTTTCACAACCACCACTTCCCTATGCCTGCTAGACCAGGAATGTGTCCTAGGGTACATGCACAAATGGTTTGAGTGTTGTTGAGTAGAGTGTGGCTTGCTGGAGGGATGGAGTAGTAGTAGGACTGCTCTGTGTTATGTCCCTTTGTCCTCTCACCTTATCATGGGCTGGACTATTTCCTCATCAATACACGTTTGACTCCTTTTAATGTTGCTGTCGGTGTTGTTGTTGGTTGGCGGTTCCTCTCAGCCATTTTGTTTGCTGTGCTGTTTAGTACATTGTACATATTCCTGATTCCTAATTTATTCATATATTTGAATACACTTCTGTATTGAATATCTGGTAACTCCATCAGTCTTCTGGAGCAGCCAATCCTGATAAATAGATGTCTCAAATGTCCAATGGAGAATGGAAGACGGTGTATTGACTTTCAAGACTATTTCCCATATAAAACATTGATTATACTATTACAATATTATAAGCAGCTAAATAATTTGAGGATTCACAACAGTGAGGTGAAGGACTAAATCCACATCAGGGTAGCAATGAAGCAATGAATATTAGAGAATCGCTTTGTCCTTAAGATGTTCATTATTTCAAGTGAATTCAGTAGTGTGACCGTGGAGATGAGCAGGGTAGTGTTAGCAGAATTAATGGGAGAAGGAGGGGGTGTGGAATGATGAAAATAAAACTCATATAGCCATATACTGTATAGGTGACATCAATAAATGATGACGGTTTTGAACTGTAGTTCTCTTATCTGTGTCATTATCTCTTATCATGTGGTTGCTTCACTTGCAGAGGATTTTTGTTTCCTTCAGTTCAAACCCTGAGTTCTGGTGTCAAGAGCTTTTGTGAATCACTGATGAACAGATGACTCCCTCTTAATTCACCATTTGATCATTCATTTTATCTCTTACCCGCACATTCTCTCTCTGTCTCTCTCTCTCTCTGTGTCTCTGTCTGTCTCTCTCTCACACACACACACACACACACACACACACACACACACACACACACACACACACACACACATACACTCCCTCTTTCAATCTCTTATACCCTCTATTAAACACCCACAACATTATTTCTAGGACACTCATCCAGTGTGTATGTCAGGATATCAGAGGCATACAGTAATTGAGTCGGGTTAATATGGAAAATAACTGACTGAACAGCACTGGCAAAAGCAGCTGTTCTCATAAAGGTCATTAAAACCTAGCATACATTAGCGAGACTGCTAATTACAAAAGGGCTTAAACTCTTTATTCATAGGGATTATGTTTGCTTGGTCAGAGTATGTATATCACACTGCTTGTCCATCATTGCCTTATAGTCTCCTTAGCGTGGCTCATGCATGTTAATATATTTCCCCTTTCAGGGGATCCCCCCACACTCTCACGCTGCTTTGTCTCAGTTCTGAGGGTGACTCGTGTTCTACATGACCTGGGTTCTAATGTCTTGTTGTTCCACAGTGGAACTGCATGTTTGTTGTGATGATAGAGCAAAAGGAACACTCAGCGTGTTATTAACGCAGTGCATCTCAAGGTTATAGGCTGGCAGAGTATTCTTTTGGGGTTTCAGTGCATTTGAATTTCAGCCTCTTGCAGCCGTGTTTAGCCAGAATGACCCAGAGCATATTGAGAGCATGCGTTTGAACACTGCTAGTGCGCTTCGGGGAGCTGAGCCCCGTGGCCTGGATATGGCCATGGGCGTAGAGCATTTAGGCGCCAGAGGGGATGCCTGAGGAAAAGCTTTGAGGCCCTTGCCATCCCATTTATCAGAAATGACTGAGACTCTCTCCTCCACTCCAGCCAAATGGCCTAACCCCCGAGCATTATTAGCTTCAGGTTTCATTTTTTATGAGGTCCTTTTGTTGCTATCAGGCGCTGTATCGTAATGAGTGTGTAAACAGTTCAAACAGAAGCGTAAAAAAACACAATTCTATGGCACGTACTGTAGTCCTGCCAAACAGTGTTAAGATTTGACAACAATTGACAACATTCTCCTCTAATCTCAACTTTGTTTGGCAGCTCTATGAGCCATCAGATCCTGGAGCAAAGTCCATTATGGTGCTTCATATGAGCAGTGTACTGAGGCCCAGGCCTGACTGACCACCACAAGGCAGCGTTGCCAGGGGGTCTGGACAGGCTGTGGAGGAGATGTCATCCATAATGTAGGCCAGTGCTCCGAGGTGACAGCTATCACATGCTGAGCAATAATCTGCCATTTAAATATGAGGAAAGAGCGTCAGTCTCAGCAAGCATGGTAATGCCTTCAAATGTGATCCACTTACGGCCTAAATGCAGAACCGAATCAAATATGGCCGCCTTCCGCTTGTGCCTGTAAAGCGGCAATTTGCCATGGCTAGTCTTACGCCAGGGCCTGGCCAACAGGAGAGGCGAGCTCAAAAAGGGGGATAAAAATATGCGAGTGGAAAGTCTTTTGGCCATGGTGGAGAGAAATGAGCACGCCACATTTTCCTTACCTCAGAGGCCGAGGGGTTGGGTGCCCTCGCGTCATACACGCCTGCCTCCTCTCTGGCCTGCAGCCTCTCCATCCCTCTCTCTCTCTCTCTCTCTCTCTCCCTCCACTCCATTCTCCCATCCCATTATTGGCGTCTTAGCAACATTCTATTAAGGAACAGTAACCTGATTTTCTAGCCCCTCTCCCCAAACCCTGTTAGAATGGGGGGAGTGGATTAAGCAGCATTGTGC
>NC_084996.1:33906154-33933654 GCF_963854185.1 Sardina pilchardus
GTCATGACTCAACTTGGTCTTCTAAAGCAGTGGTCTTGGGCAATAACGCCTTTAGATGGGCTTGCCTATCTTGTATGGCCTGGTGTATCATCACACCCAGGCGCGAGCGGGATGCAACACACTGCGGCTCATGAGAGAGTCCTATCTAGCATGTGCGGTGGAAGCTCTGACAGCCAGCGGCTTCTCTGATGACTATTCTCCAGATAGACGCTGGCGAGGCTCAGATGGCACAACAAACCCTGCTTAAGTGCTCTAATATAATGTCAACATTCTGATCCAGCCTGGCATGTGTCACTGTTTTTTACCGCTTCATTCACAAACATACCTTATGGATTTCACTCAGCATTGCTGGAGGAGACTAACAGCCAAGTGCTTGAAATATCACATCAACCAAATGCCTGTGTGTTTTTTTTTAGTTCGCAGAATGCTGATTTAATAAAATGTCTTCAAAGTGGTATATGACTCCAGCAGTGTCACTGTTTGGCCTCCGAGTGACATGACACATTTATATTCCCTCCAATTATGGCTGTGAATGCATGCAAAACTGATTACTGGAGCTCACATACATGTACACGTATTTTAACATGTTTAACATCCGGCAGCACAAGAGAAAGGGAGGCTCAGGCAATGGCTCAGAGGCTCCAAACTATAATTAGAATGCAGATCAATTGGGTAGCAGGTAATTTACCTTTAGGGAGGGAAGTCTAATTATTGTCTTTGAAAACCTAATTTGGCGTCAAACACTTCAGGTGTCTTTCCCCCTCCACCCCAGTCTCCCACCCCCACCCCCTCCTCCTCCTCCTCCTCCTCCTCCTGCTCCTGCTCCCCCTCGTCTCTTTAGCGGTGAGGAAGCTGTCCTGAAGCGCTGTGCTCTGCTGCGCCACGCAGGCGGCTCGTCCTCTTTTGTCTCTGCTGCTCTGCCTGCGCTTGATGTTTACATGGCTGATGGAGGGGCTCCAGGAGAGAGAGGGGAGAACGGCACAAGTTGATCAGAGTGGAAGCCCTCGCTTCTCCTTCCTCCTCCACCCGACATCCACCCTCGCCATCGTCGCCGCCGTCCGTCTCCGGCTCTCCAGGAGCGTTCCTGGGTTCCTTTTTAGCGAGGCGCGCGGTGAGAACGCGCGGAACTCGGCGGCCTCTTGTTAAATGTTCCTAGCAGGTGAGGCTGTTCCTGACAGATGGTGTTTGCGTGCGTGACGCCCGCTCCCCGGCGGGCGCCGAACCCCAGGAAGTGACGGCTGCAGCGGCGGCGGTCCCGGCGGAGCGGGTGGAGCGGGCGGCATATGCTCTGCTGCGGCCCTCACCTGCTGAAGGGTGGGCTTTGCACCCGCCTCCCTGGGCACCACCTAGTGCCGGGGTGTTAATCACAGCTCCCTCACACACTCCCACACTTTTTACACTAGGAAATAACCCCACACAGAGCTGTGGGGGGCCACACACACACACACACACACACACATACAGCTACACAAAACACAAACACACACACACACACATAAGTACATACAAACACAAGCATACACACGTACACATACACCATCTCAATGGAATCAATCCTGTGTTTCTGTCGTTATCAGTGTGATTTTCACCCCCCTCCCCCGCCCCCCTCTTTAACTCCCCCCCTCCCAGTTCTGCCGTCTCTTCTCCTGCTCTAACGGCAGGCCTTTAGCGAGATGTTAGCTCCACCGCTGCTCCTCCCCGCACTAGCGCTGCGCTCACCACAACTAGCTCCCGGAGAACGCCGCACGCAACTGGCCAATTGAAGCAGAACTGGAACACATCAAGCATGCCTAGCGTTGACTCGGGGTCAACTGAGAGGTCCTCAGCTGACACACACACGCACACACACACACACACACACACACACTCAAACTGTCAGAAAGACTAGCCCCATCCAACAGGAGAGCGGTGGTGGGATGATAGCACAGAAGCGATGATTAGGCCGGCGCACTTGTCTGAGTCCCAGCCAGCTCAGATGGCGTGGGCACCACGGGCGAGGCGCTGTGAGCTGGCATGCTGTCACTGACTCTCACGCCGCTTCCAGCTGGAGCTCTCCGCCGCCCCACACAAGCCCTCTCCATCTTGGCACATCTTGGCTGGCGGAATTCCCCAAGGGGGCCACCAGCGAAATAATATAGTTTGTTTTTGTTTTGTTTTTTTTTCTTCTTCATCTCCCTCTTTCTTTCTTTCTTTCTTTCTTTGCTCTCTTTTTTTCTCTCTTCCCCTTTTTTCCCCCTCTCGAAGACAAATACAGTCTGCCTTCATGCTATAACAGCCATTACTTAATTGTGCCGGATTTTCCGAGCAGAGTGTTGCTTTAATTAAGCAGTTAATTGCAATGTAGTCCTTGATTAGCTGAGGGGGATGGGAGTGTTCAGACAGGCTGATATGTTGTGCACACTTCAGAATCATTTACAGAAATTGAAGCTAATTTCACTCTGTGTCTATTGCTGCATTAATTTAATTTGGGCTGCTTTTAGCTCATTAACACTTCTAATTAATACGTTGACATCACTATTAAGATGTCTCTTTGAAACTGGCGTCTCCAGATAATCAGGATGGAGACGGCTGACGGATGGAGTGAGAGGCTGACTGGAGAAACGAGAGAAAGAGAGAGGGAGGGAGGGAGAGAGAGAGAGAGAGAAACGCTCAGTTTCACCAGAGGTAGTAGAAGAGAGGGAAACAGAAAGGGAGAGTAAAAGAGAGAGAGTGAGAGAGAGGGAGGGAGGGGAAAGGGGGAGACTAAGAGAAGAATAGAGGGAGAATACAAGAGAGAGGGAGAGCAGGAAATTGAAGGGGAGAAAAAGAGGAGGTAGGGAGGGAGGAAATGGAGAGAAAGAGAGAGAGAGAGAGAATAGGCTTCTCACTGTGCTCATTTGTAAATCACTGGAGGAGGATGATGGTAGACACTAATAGGGCTTGGTGGCAGACTGGTGAATTGGAGAGGAAAGGGGAGTTGATTGTTTTAAATTTGATTGAGGTTGCGGAGCATGTGCATGCATGCATATGTATATGTGCTCTGTGGGTGTGTGCATGATTATTTGTGTGTGTGTGTGTGTGTGTGTGTTTGTGTGTGTGTGTGCACATGTGTGCGAGCGTATGTGTGAGTGCATTTAACTATGTGTGTGCATGTGTCAGATTGTGTGTGTGTGTGTGTGTGTGTGTGTGTGTGTGTGTGTGTGTGTTTGTGTGTGTGTGTATGCGTGTGTGCTCGGGGATAGCTGGTGGTGGTGTTGCTGGTACAGGCCAGATGCTGTACACAGCTGAATCTCACGGCTGACTGCCTCGGTGTTTGGGTTTGTCACATTAATGAGCAGAATTTAGTGACTATGGGAGAGCAGTCCTCAGGGTAGGGCTCCCATCCAGTTCATCACACTGTCATCAGTCTAGCCCAGCCACCTCCAGGAGAGGAGAGAAGACTAAACCATAGTCATTTAGCCCTGCTGTTTGAGCAGGGTATTTAATGCCAGAAATTCCCACTAAGTGTTTGGTCTTTAAACATATTCTCCTTTTTTTAAACGGGCATTCTCCTCCCATCTGCTGGGCAGGTCCAGGGGAGACTCAAGTCCACTGAGAGGATGTGGATGTCTGTGCTGGACTAATGTTTGATTAAAGTCGGGGGGAGGCCATGTGCTAATCTTTGGACAGGTCTAGAAGCTTCCTCCAAAATGTTCAGTGCACTCTGCACTGTCCATGAAGCTTATGTCTATTGAGTAGGAGAGGTCTGAAGTGAAGAAGATTTCATTTGGTTAGTGCATCACATGCTAGAATGAGTATGACATTTGGGTAATGAAATATTATGATATATGTCAGTGCATATCCTACTTCAGAGCCTGTGTCCTTTAATTATTTGAGCGTAATTAATTTTCTTCCTAATTAATCATTAAAAATGCATGATCAGCCAAATTCGCGACAACCTTCCTGAGAGGGCTTTGATGATGGCACTATTTGCCCAGACGAGTGTTTATTTACTGGAGATGGGTCTCTGGATGAGACGAGATGGTGGAGGGATCCACTCCCTCCCTCAGCATTCTCCCTAAGACCACTGCAAATCAAGGGCCAGTAAGTGCTGTAAAAGCTCTAGTTATTTAACAGATAAATCAATGTTCGCCCTGTGTGTGTGTGTGTGTGTGTGTGTGTGTGTGTGTGTGTGTGTGTGTGTGTGTGTGTGTGTGTGTGTGTGTGTGTGTGTGTGTGTGTGTGTGTGTCCATATGTCTGAGTGTATTTTTGTACAGGAAAAAAAAAAGCTTTTGGTTTTCTGAAGGAAGCTCTCAAATCAAAGCTATGATGTAAAGCAAGAGGCGGTGCAGGGGAGAGGGGGGGAAGAAAAAAAGAGAAAAGCGAGAGAGAGAGAGAGAGAGAGAGAGAGAGGGAGAGGGAGAGAGAGAGAGAGAGAGAGAGAAAGCCTTCTGTTTAGCACTTCATTAAAAACTGCCTCCGAAATAAGAGTCACGAGGGAGGCGATCTCGGCGTCATGTGTAAAAGCTATCAACAGCTGCATCAATTAACCCCTCAGTCCCCGGGGCCCCATTAATAGAAGGAACACCCTTTAAAATTGCATATGGCTCAGATTAGGCTCGGCGTGGTTAAGGCCGATAAATTGCCTTATTTGCTTTACGTATGGATTTCCACAACTAACGCAAAGAAGCTTCCTCGTGAAGTAAAAAAAAAAACAGGAGGGGAGTCTCGCATGGACATCTGTTTAGCTCCCTCTGAGATGGAAAGCGTCAAATGCTGTGATATATATCTCCATACATGCAGCAAGTGAATGGATATGTTGTTCCTTAGCCTGCCATCTGAGAGCACTGAGTGCTTTTCACAGTTGTATTTAGCCCCCCTGTCTCTGAGCCCCCTCTGTCTCCTTGGTCAGCAGCTTCAAGAGCAGGTAGTCCAGCACAAGACTCTCCTCCAGGCCCGTGAGATGATGTCCGTGGGCCTGCTGCTGTTGGGCCCACACGCTGCGCTGCTGTGCAGGTGTCTGCAGCTGAGTGGCCGGTGTCCACGCGAGCACGTCTGTGTGGCCCAGCACACCTCCAGCACTCTCTCACCTGGGGCATGTTAAGAGCCAGGGCCAATCTAAGGAATCTTTACAAGCAGCGGCAGCACCAGCAGGGAGCCCTTTTAACCTCTCCCTCACTTGGGCTTGAGTTATGGCAGGCGCAGAGTGCTGATCCACACCTCTTTTGTCTTGTTATTGAAATAGTAAATATTATTGGCCCAATATGGCCACTCCCGTCCACATGCATGCAATTCACACTCCTAGTTGTATACGTGTGCAAACCAGAAGGGCAGGCCTGAGTGTTGTACTTTGGTGAAGCCTCGTATCATCTTTGTGTAAAAGTTCCATTACCACCAGCGTTAGCGTATGAAGAGCAGGAATAGAGCAGAGAAAGTGGCCAACCTCAGGTCTGTCGCACGGGTGCTGTTCATTAGTATTATAATTAAATGTGTAAAAAGAGAGATACTATTTCATATTAATGTCCTTTGAGCTTAAAAAGTAAAGTTCAGATTAATCATTTGCAATCTGATTTACCTCTAGTGAACTTTGAAAACACAGGGAGACTACGTGTTTTAACAAATTCACTTTGGACGTGTTCAATTAAGCGCATTTGCATTAAATCCACCATCTGAATAAAAGTATAACTGAGCGTTTTCTAACAACAACAGCCAAAAAAAAAAAACTTTTCCTGAATGTTAATGCGACTTAATGGAGCCAACGAGACATTATGAGGGCAGCATTAGTACATGAAATGTGTACTACAGATGCACACAAACACTCAGTCCATTTCAAATCGAGGATTTACAAAGACATGCCTCCATCTCCAAATGTTCCACTTGCAGTAATCTCAGGTATTTTCAGGCACACTAAATCAGGACGCATTGGGCCTGTAGTGTCACTGTGATTTTTTCAGATTTATGTGTATACATATCCCAGCTTATCTTGTCATTGTAATATTCCAAAGGGGGTCCGTGAAGGGTTTTAGAAAATGTGCGTTGAAAATGTGGCGTAAATATTATATTTTAATATTGTGGGTGACTTGGAGGTGTGGTTGATTTAGCAAGCTTTCAAAAAAAAAGCTAGGATCTGCAACAGAACAAAAGGGTGAGCAGTCATCTGACTAACACATGCGCTTCTTCTCCTTCAGTAGGCACTGACAATGCGCCTCCGATGCATTAACAAACCCCAAACCAAATCAAGAGTAATAAAATCATTCATTTTGGTTAATGAGGATATTAACAGCAGCGGTGGTGTTTAAGCACAAACAAGAACAACAACATTAATAATTGCAACTCTCTGGTGTTTGGTTGATGTAAGCTTTTAATAATTAACAAGTCTCTGTCTTATCCCCCAGAGGTTGCACTCCTATTATCCAAGCCAGTAACAAACGAGTAATTGCTCTGCCCCTGGATGGTCAAAACAGTCATCTAAGGATGTCCCCGGGTCTAAAAAATTATAAGGCTCCATTTCAATCATTCCCGCTCCCATCCAGCTGCTGTTCCCGACTCGACAGGGAAACACGGCATTTTGACTTGTTTATTTCCCATTTCTCCTTTTCATTAGAGGATTACTTCTTTTTACCTCCTGTGTTTACATATTAACACTAATCCAATTGAGTCAACAAGGGCACTTAGCATTGGCTAAGAACTGGGGGGACTTAGAGGGGAGGGCGAGGTTATTAATTTACCGTTTGCTCCAGATTTTCAGCTTACAGGGCCACGGTTTCCCAAACATCTGTTATGACAATCGCGGAGGATGCTGAGGCGGCAGTGCCTGCGTTGTTGTGTGTCGAGAAACACTTTCAAGGGGCTGACCCCAGGAGCAGTTCAGTGACATGCCTGGAGAGGGCGCCATGGAGTGCCTTCTTGTGTACAAAACAGAGCACTTGCATCTTATCCTAACACCTAAGACCATGCGTGCAGAAACCAGATGGCATAAAAACCACAAAGCAAGACATGGTCTCGCCAACAAAGCTCGGACCGACTGAAATGTTTGTGCCAGAGTCGTTGGTTTGATTTAAAGAGGCCGTATTTAACAGTAATGAGGACGTTGATCCTTTGCTTTCTCCATGACCCCTCTCCCTTCCCATCATCCCCATGAAAGCAGTCATGATCTTTGACCTTAGGGACATGCCCTGTCAGCTGAAACTAATTAGAGTTTGTTGACGTGTAACTGCGCTGTCTAATGACACAACTAGGAGACTTAAATGACGTCTCAGCTTTTTAATATGGGATTAAAGGGTGATCTGGCCTCATCACATTGGGCCAATACATGCTCAACCAAAGAGGAAGACATTTCTTTTTTGTTGGAGCTCAAATGAAATGTTTAACTTTTTGCATGTCAGCCTCCATTCCATTTTCCCCACTACAATAAAAGGCCAGTGTAGGATGAGAATGCACAGCTGAACAGCTTCAAAATCACTTTGCCAAGTGTTAAAGGTTCATTAGGTCCATTCAAATGTTCACTAAGAATTCTCCATGTCTCAACTTGATGTGGGGTTGCAGGGGGGTCACCCCGAGTTCATGAGAGGAGACTAATGGCAGTGTATGCTTGATTAGGGCAGTATTGGGCAGCGCTCTGCACTTGGGAGTAGCCGTGCTGTGATTTAGCTGGGTGTTTTACAGCTTCTGCTAACACTGGTCTAAAACGCTCAGCAGACACCTCTGCTCCTCCACTCATCCATTAGTGAATTTATGCAACGCATGGTCTATTGGCTCACCAGCACACCAATATTTGTGTACTTCTGCCATTTATCCTCCCCTAATTAGTCAGCGATCAATGCCGCAATTGATTTAGCAATACGCTCTGCACTTTTAGTGGAGGTGTCATATACTAGAACAGCTTGCCTCTGCAACCATTTGTGGCTTAATACACTGCAAAGGGTCGTTTGCTTGAAAGAGGGGGTATTGGGATGGGGAAGGGAGGGGGGGGGGGGGGTTGTTGGTAAAATCCTGCCCCTGCCCCTGCTGGCTTTTGACGGGCACTCTGTGACATGCTCTGTTTTTGTCGGAGCTTGTGCTCAGACAGAGTTTTTATCATTAATCATTAGTCACTCTCTCTCCTCCTCTCCTTCAGGGCTAGGGGCTGATGGCAGCTAATTAAGTAGTGGCGGGTGTCAAGGATGCTCGGAGACTTCCCCCTTTTTCCGCTGTAACCGCCGAGACGTCTGGGCCGTCTAAACGTGGCCACGGAGCAAAAGTGTTTTCATCATCCACCAGCTCAGGAGGCTCCACGGAGGCCCCGCCAATACACAAGGCTCACCTGCCTTGGAAAAAAAGCACAACAACATTCAAGAGACGTTTATCCAACGCGACCTTGCATGAAGATGGTGATTCACTCATGAACAGGAGTAAATTAGGCATCTAAAGGAGGGTTGCATAAGGTGTAATGGGAAGGGGGTTTTGTTGTGTTTAGAAATTCTAAATATATATTTTTCTCTTTGGATCAGTGACTTCACAGCACACAGTGGCTACATTTTCATATTGTGACAGTGTTTGGAGGATATAATGGTGACTGAGAGGTCCTTTGTGTGTGGTAGGCCTACTCCAGCAAAGTAACACCCATTAAAAGCTAATTTGCACCGTTAGGCAGCTCATTAATGCATTGGCTGGTGAAATCACACCAATAGAGCTGCGTGTAACCCCAGGGCACTGGCAGGATCAGGGGGTGCAGTGTGCCAGTGCAGCCACCATAATACCTCATTTGCACTGGAAAACAACTCGCCGCGCACCACTCTAGTGTTTAAGGGTTTATTTACATGAGGGAGCAACTGGCTGGATTGAATGGGTGAGCGAGTGAGTGAGTGAATGCAGTTTAACTGAATGCAAAAAGTAGGTGAATAAAGATACAGTCTATAAAAATATTATTTCAGAGGCATTCTATGGTTTGAATAAGCTTGATTTTTAAAAGCCAAAAACAGACAATTTTAAGTATTTCCACAAAACAGAAAGAGAATGACATTTTAGCTCATACACATTCATAGATTAAAAAACCTTTGAATAAACTGTGGAAATATTAATTTGCAATAAATCTAATTGAATTCAACAAAATAACAACAACAATAGCAATAACACTAACAACACTAATAGAATTGTTATTGTTAATAATAACATTTATTATTATTATTATTATTAGTAGTAGTATCAATGTTATTGTTGTGCTATCTAAGCCCTGTATGGGAGTAACAACTCGTTGATACAAATGGACAAAGGGCCCCTGATTAGCCTACCCTCTCTTCCCATGAGCGCGGCACCGTGACACCTCCAGGCCAGGTTGCAGTTCAGCCTTCCTCCAGCAGATGCCAGTTTCTCTCTCCGTCCCTCCGCCCTCCCCTTCCCAGTGGACCGTTCTGTCTCGGGTCTCAATGAATTTCCCTTTCTTTTCATCACTCGCTGATGTCCAGCTGCTCCTGTCAACACCTTCTTACAGCAGGCAATTCATCGCTACACACTGGCAGCTGAGACCCCTGCGATGAACTTCAATCTGCTATCCGCAAAGGGGGCTGCACCCTGAGTTCGGCTAATCAAGGGGAACTCCCCTTCCAACAGGGGAGGGGGTGTACAGACAGATTGAGCCCAAGTTTACCCCATAATTATCCTCTCATTGCCCCTCTGCAGCAAGCTGGTGCCAGTGAGTGCGGTAAGCGAACCAATAAACTCTAGTAACTATTGTTCGTTGACCATCAGTCCACGTATTTACCCTCCCGTTATAGAAAAGGAAGGAACAAATGCGTCGAAGCGAACGACCACGCGGTATTTACACAATAACTGTAAGACTATTTGTTATTATTTTAAAAGGCACTGTGATATGGAGAGACATTTTCCATGCCTGTGTGCGATAACGCGGCGCAAATGTCTCTTGCCGGGGGTTTTGATTATTTCCAAGTTGGTAGGAAACAGCCCCCGGGGGTATTTCTGGGGCCCCTCCGAATTTTATTAAAGCCTTTGCAGCAGCTGATTACTTGCAGCGAGGTGCACAGGTTGGCGCATTTTAGGAGTGAAGTGCCGCCCCGGCAGGGTCATGTTTAACATGTCCACAGGCAATCAATTCACCTTAACCCCTCGTGGTACTTCAGCCTTCTCCACCTAAGCTGTCCTTAATAACCAAGCAATGGTGAATTACTGATAAGGCGTCGAGGTCTCTGACCTATATATCCTCCCCTCTATATATTGGAAAAAAATCCATCCAAGAGAGAAATGTACCTTTTTAAATGCACATCGTGAAATTAAATAAGCTGGGAGATGGAAAGATGGCGAAATTCTATTTTAGAGTGTGGACTTTTTAAAGTATGTTTGTACAGCTGGGTGAGATGACTTGCATCTGAAAATGACTACTGCTGAAAAAAATGGACACATGATAGTATTAGGTGTTCCATTCATGGTATATTGATTGAATTTGGAGTACTGTATGTTCACTATTCTGGTTGCAACTGCAATGTCAGTGTTAGACATTCTGCAAAGCAAAATGTTACATAAATGCAACGTAATAGTCCCCCACAAGTCCTGTAAAACAGGTCTTAGCTTCTAAGGTCTGAGGTCTGACTATATGTTAACCTTCACTGCTACTACCACTGCCATTTTTCCAGTTATATTTTTGGAGAAATGCTTGTGACATAGTGTTTTGTTGCTCTTTCACAGGTGCATTGTTTGAATGAAGGCAGGTTACCACTGGTGTGGTGTTAGAGCTGCCACTCCTGTTCAGCTCTCCTCAGAAGACATCCCTGCCTTTTGCAGGTCTTGCCTGCGCAGGGATAAAAGCTAATCTGAAAATGGCCTTGACTGAGCAGGATGTCAACCCACTATTAGGTCCAGGGGAAAGCAGGTGTGGCCTGGCAGGAAGAGAAAAAAAAAAGGTCACCAGCCCAGCCAATTACGTCACGAGCCACGGAGCTGAGACGAGGAGAAGAGAGGGGAGGCGAGGAGAGGAGAGGGGAGGTGCGAGCGAGCCAGCGAGCGAGCGAGCGGGCAGGAGGCGTCCGAGGAAGAAAGCACTGCTCGGCCCGGGGGTCAGATGCCAAAAATGTAAAAGCTCAGTGGTTGTTTAGCAGGTAATTGAAAATCTATATTTCAAAGAAAGCAGACACGTGTGTCACATGAGGCTGAGAGGAAGTGACAGTTTAGTTTGGAGCAGAGCGCAGAGGGAAGCTGGCAGAATGACAGGGTGGAACACGGGTTGGGGTGGGGGGGGGGAGGATTCAGGGAGGTGGGGTTGGCGGCCAAACAAGCACTTTGGCTACCGCTTGTGCGCATAGCGTACATGTTCCTCATTGCTTATATTTACAGTAAAATACCTAGTGCTATATTCTGTAACCCTGCAATGGTGAATGGATACCCTGTTGTGAAAAAACATTAATCATCTCTTCGAACTGATTAGGTCACATAGATTTTTCTAGCAGAGGACAGAAAGAACTGTGCCTGTATTTATATATACAGTATATATATATATATATATATATATATATTTTTTTTTTTAAGTAGACCTTAACTTTTAGTTTAACTCAAGGTCCACAGGCTGTACACAATGTTATGGCCAAGAACATTCTACAGGAGCTCCATGGAAATTACGTATTGTTAAAGCAGTGATTCAGTGGCTGCACTATATTTCTCTCCATGTCACTGACCCCTGTGTAGGTTTTTACCTAACAAGCAAGTGGAGAGTTCTACATTTGCCCCTATTTGACAGTGACTAATTGCTTTAAGGATGCGTGGTGCTTGTTAGGCCAGGGGAAGTTTCATTGCCTCCTCAGCCAGGCTAAATTCATTATTCTCCCCTCGACCGTTCACTGCACTTCATCTAGTTAAGGCCACAGAGAAACCCAGCAGCACTAACCCGAGTGAACATTCTAATGTGTGAGAAAGGAAATAAAAAAATATCTGTTAAAGTCCGCATTGCACAGAGAAGTGGCCAATGATGCAAAGGGTTGGAAAAGTGGATTTTTGGTGTGTGTGTGGTGCTAAAGGGTGGCTCTGACTGCCGGCTTTAGTCTCAGTGGTAGGCTGTGGAATGAGTGTGTGTGTGTGTGTGTGTGTGTGTGTGTGTGTGAGGAGCCATTGGTCGGCTCGTGAGGTGTTTAGGAGCTGCCGCGTGCGGCGTTGACGATCTGAGCTGGCCGCTGATGACCCGCTATGTAAACGCTCTGCGTGTCTGTGCCGTTTCAGCTGTTCTGTCTCTTCTACCCCCCCACCACTGCCAGCCCCCTCTAACCCCACGTTGGTTTGGTTGGAAACAGGAGACACTTTCACCTGGGCATCTGTCGGGGTCGTCGCTGTTTGGACAAAGGAGGAGACAGGGGGGTGTCAGAGCCGCTTGTGGAACATCAATCTTGCCCAGCGTCTGAGGCCGCCATTACCTGCCTGCTGTTTTCTCATTTGCGTTCCTGCTTCAGCCTGAGCACACGCGGGGGGGTCGGCCAATTAAATCAGAGAGGCCGTATAGGCTGCGCCTGCGTGGGCCGCTGTGCGTTTAACAGGGCATATACGGGGCATATACGGGGCGCTCCGCTCACACGGCCGGCCCTGACACACACGTGCGGGCAGATGGGCCAAGCAGGCGGGGCGGCTGGGTGTGACTGGGGCCAGGTTGTGTGTGTGTGCCCCACCTGACAAAGTGGGCGTCATGGAAGATGAGGGTCTGCCCTGGCCCCTGGAAAGAGGCGTGGCCCCCTCTGTTTCTCACACACACACACACACACACACACACACACACACATATACACTCAGACACACTCAGACATATAAATTGACACATGCACACAGACACACACACAGACAGACACACACGCTCACTCACACAAACATACAAATTGACACATGTACGCACATATTCACACGTACACTTAGACACAGCAAAGCATACATGAACACACGGTGCGCACACACACACACACAGAACAAACCAACAAACACACACACACACATCGCACACCCAGGCTTGGCCAGTTCCTTACACCAGTCCAGTCCAGTGCAGTGCAGTCCGGTCCAGCTCAGCTGTGGCCAAGGCCGCATGTGTGTCCCTGGCCGGGTCTGGCCGTTTAAATTTAAAACTGATTTGTCCTGCCCTCTTAATAATAGATGAGAGAGAGGCGGTGGCGTGCGGGGTCCCTTCAATAAAGCAAAACCTCCCTCCTCGCTTTAATTAGCGAACAAAACGCCCAGCCTGCCGAGGACGCGCCAGCTCAAGCTCTGTGTTGGTAATTAAAACTGAAACCACCAAAAGGAGAAGGAGGGGAGAGAGAAAAGGGCTCTATTTTTATCGGCCCAGGCTGTTTGGTGCCGAGTGCCCATGGAAGGCACTGCAATAAAGAGTGATAATGAAGGTGTGAGACCTCTGGGGGGAGGAGGAGGAGGGGGAGGAGGGGGGGAGGTGGAGTGCAGGGATGCGGTGTGTGTGTGGGGGGGGGGCGAACTGAGCACGCTCGCTACAATGGCTGCTCTCACACCCAGGCTGAAATGCGGCGGGCAATTAGAAGGAGGTAGCGTGCAGGCCGGCCACCAGAGATTAGTTAACACCTCAGGAGCTCGTGCTTCACGACAGGCACATGCTTGTTTTTTTCTCTTTCTTCTGTTCTCTCTCCCCACCCCTCCGCCCCTCCATCCCTCCATCCCTCCATCGCCACCCTAGTCTCTCTGCTGCCGTAGAATTATAACAAACTAATACCTTAATGATGAGAGACTGTGACTCATTTCATTCAATTGTGGCGTTTTATGGTAGGCGACGGTGGGTGGGTGGGGGGTGCTGTACCGGGGTGGTGTGTGTGTGTGTGTGCGCGTGTGCGCGTGTGTGCGTGTGTGCGTGTGTGCGTGTGTGTGTGTGTGTGTGTGTGTGTGTGTGTGTGTGTGTGTGTGTGTGTGTGTGTGTGTGTGTGTTCCGCCTAGTGTGTGTCTGCTCAAGGATAGACGGAGGTAATTATGTTGTGTTTGTTGTTGATTGGTTTGTCTGTCACCCTTTGGAGCTGGTGTTCTTGGTGGTCTTTAAGGAGGATGGTTTCAGTCGTTGAACTCAAGTTCGATCTCTCATTTTTGACTAAAAATGTCACTTTTACCCCTCTCCCAGTGTATGGATTTAAACTCCATGACAAGCCACCGCTGAATGCTGAAGACCTTAAGATTTAATCCACAAGACATTGTTAATAGAGGCCACATATGAGCTGTTAAGCCTGTATATTCATAATGTTATATAATTGGAGTCATAAAAAGGCAATTAACTTCACCTCCAGTCACACAAATTACACTCTATGCGTGTGGAACACACACACACACACACACACACACACACACACACACATCCACACACACAAATTGAGCCCCATAGGTTCTAAAAATTAAAATGTAATAATGTAGTTTATCATACACATGTTCTCCCAGATCATACTGTATTATGTTGATGTTTGTCATAGGAAACGTACACACTATACAGTATCTCATAGAATCACATATAGAGAACATAAATATATTTGACAAGTTTAAGGAATGGAAGAAAATGAATGTCACAACTACTGTCTGTCTCTCTTCATCTCTCTCTCTCTGCCCCCCCCCCCCCCACACACACACGCATTTTCATCTATCCCCACCCCCACCCCTCCCAAGAAAGGGATTTAGCCAAAATATTTGCTTTAAGGAAAATAACAACAGTTAAACATAATATTGGATCAGTCAAATTGGAGCCATTTAAATTTGAATGCTGGTGAAGTGGAGGTGGCAGACATTGTTAAATATGATGCTTGAATGAAACTCTAAACCTCCCAATACCTCTAAGCAATGTACCTCAGCGAGATGAATTAACTGTAAATGGTTCCTTCTCTCTGTGAGTGTCTTCCAATTTAAAATCTCATTATTCGTATAAGATCCTGAACAAGGTGACTCTTAGGATAGATCGAATAAGTGAAGATAATCTTACCGGCCAGTTTTATGCAAATAAGAAATGTATTGAATCAACTAAAAGGAGAATGGGGAATCAAATAAGCTAATAAAGCTGGGCTAGGTTCAAAAAAAGAGCTAGCTTGAATTGTGTCTTCAGACGTAGCTCATCGGCACACAGCTTTTGTGCTATTGTCTGAAAAGTTACCAGATGTATTCATTCAATCGGCTGTCAATTTAACTTGGACGCACTTTGTCGCCGAATCCCCAACAACAAGACGGGTGAGTTTCGCTCCCCTTTATGTGGAAAGATGCGAGTCGTTTCAGGGCCGCACACAAGAGTTGACAATGAGGAGTGAGAGACAGCCGCGCAACTCAGAGCTTGACTTGATGAGCTCCCAGTTACAGAAGCACCCTAGACATGAATTGATGCCGGAGTCTCACATTTATAGATATGCATGTAGGGGTTCAAGTGCATTCATAATTCATGATATAAATAATGTAAGATTCATTACAAAAGGAGGTGAACTTTGACTGTACCCCTCCCCCTCTACTGACTGAGGGAATATAAAGTTAAAATATTAAATGATGCAATTTGTTCTTGACCCAAAGGGGTGAGCTGAAATGACAATACAATCATATAATTATATCATAACCTTCCCCATATAGCTTGCAGTCAGAGAGACTCATACAGGGCCATGCATGTGATTAAGTGAGAAAATTGTTATATTTATTAACCTGGTAGATTAACCTTGCCTAGTGACCATACAAAGCTTATTTAATTTGTAATTTTTTTCTCTCTTTCTGCACTTATCTACCAAATTCGTGGGGCCAGTGAGCACCGGTTTTGTTTGTTAGGCTATTCGGCTTAAGCTCATTTCAAAGATTACGGCCATCATGAAACAGTTTGCCCGAGTCACTCCCGATGCACAAGCAGAGAAAGTCTTCAGCTAAACACAAGAAGACGCTTCTCAGCATTTTTAGTTTCTGTTAAATGTTCTGAGCTGAAGTAATACCACACAAAGAATCCTCCAGTCTGTTTTTTTTTTGTACTGTGGATTTGCAAAGATTTATTGCAAAGACAGCTGTGTGTCAACTGCTTTGAGCCTCTACCGGCCCCCCATCACTCCATCTTAGAGCGCCTTTGAACACTGGTGTACTTCACTCCGACTTGGTGACATGCCGTGTGAATCTGTAGACGTGAAATTATACACATTTTAAGCACAACTGCCTGGCATTAGGGGAGAGATGAGAGGCTGGCGAGAGGCATTGTAGACGGAGCTGAGAATCGTGTACGGCATGGCTTTTTTTACGACTCGAACAAATTCCCCACATACTGCGCTGCTGCGGACCATGTGATGTGGTAATATTTCTTAATCGTCAAAGTGTCAGCGCCCGAAACCTCTCACCAAAACCATTTTTCTGCGATAATTGTTATACAGTGGCACTAGAATTCTGATCACCTCTGGTCAAAAGTGTTTTTGTGGAAGCCATCACTTGGGCGTGAAGAGTTGAAAAGAACAGCTCCCCCGCGTGCTCCAGTGCGTCTGACGTGCGTGTGTTTAATCACTTTGGGGCCGGGGCCGAGTCGGAGCCGCAGCTCCTTGTGTGACCAGCGTGGGGCCACCTGTCTGGACGAGCTGATGATGGAAACCTATTAGGGAGCAGTGCATTGTGGGAGGGGGGCGGGGGAGAGGAGGGCGGGGGGGGTGACCGGACACCGAGCCGATTGATTAGCCAGGGCTGTCAGGGAATTACCAGAGAGGAAAACAGATCTGGGGTCAGAGATGGGCACCGGAGCCGTGAAGAATCACCCCTTCCTCTTCCTGCTCCTGTTCCTGCCAGGGCCTAGTGCTGGGATCAAAGCTGCCGGGTGGGAGGGGGTGGATCACTGGCAGCATGACCTCACCCCCCCCAGACGCCGGCTCGGGGTTCGTAAACATATATGTGTCGTCCCCCGAAAGATAAACACCCCGAGAGTTCACGGCTGAAAAAAAATCCGCCGTGTGTGGAGATGTGTGCCGTTTATCATGCGCAGTGTTGAAATGTGGGGCCTACGGCCACTGCCTCCACCCTGCAGGCCTGTGGGAAGCTACTGTACACTTGGAGGAGTCGGGGGAGAGTTTACTGCGTCGCACACAGCATGCTGTGTATTGCAGGACAGCTTCTACATGATATACGATGTGATGTGGAATACGCACATACTTACATAGATATGTGTACATACTGTATGTATCCACACACACATGCATGAACACAAACACATGCACATAAACTGTACATGTCTGTTTGTTTGCCCACGGTTGGGGAATCTGAAAGCAAATCATGCGCTTGATGTGCTTGTGCGTGAGCAAAACACTCCTCACCTCGGCCTGGCCATCCTGTTTGATTTGGCGGTGTATTAATCACTGGTGTCAATAAAAGAGCGTGGTGAATGCAAATATCCGGGGGTAGCCGTCAATAAGTAACCATGAAACCAGTGCATATTAACCTCTAAATGTCATGGGAAAACCCAATACCAAATCCATTATCCACTGATAGGTAGAAAATGCTCATATTACCCCACCGGCTCCGCCGCCTCATCACAAAATGAGCTCCCTGGGTTTTTGCAGATGCCTGTCCACGTCTGGCGCCATAAGCCAGGTCCGCCAGTTGTTTTCTCCATTAGTCCCCGAGTCTCCAAATGTGCATAAAGGGAGAGTTTATCATTTCATTCTGGGCTTTCATACCACAGGTGTGCTTTTTGAACCCCGAGATTTCATTTATTCATCTTGCAGCCAAAGTCTGAATACATGCGATCAAACTCTAATTTTAGTCTTTTTTTAAAGCGTTTTCCCTCTGATACTCTATTTATGAGCCCATCCTGGTAATCCATTAGAGTGATTCATGTGCAAACGACTGTTTCTGTGCATAATTTTAATGGCACCCAGCCTTTTAGCATTAACCTCGCTCACCGAGCCCTCCATTGTAAAGCATGCTAGCCTGATTCTCATCCTATCAAGTGTATTTTATGGAAATAATTTCAATATCCAGCAAACCATGGCAGGCTATGGTGAAGGTTAAAAAAACAGACAGACAGGCGGATATTTTTACAAAACTTCAGGGTGAGTGTGCACTGTTGATACACCACACACCATTAATCCTATTTATGACTAATTTGAGATGATTTTTTTTCTCTTTTTTTGCAATTTGTGCCATTTGTGCTGGAATGTGCGCATAAACAGCGTAGGCGTCTTGTGGCTCCGCCGCCCCCCACTCCCACACGCGCCTCCACTCCACACACTCTGCGCTCCACACGCCGCGTCTGACCACAAACACCTGAGCAAAACAGCTCAGACGCATGACAGGCGCGGGGATGAGTCGACCATGACAGGTCATGTAAGGAAGCCATTGAAATGTTGATGATAAGCTGCGGAGAGGAGCGCACACAAATCCCTGTCACTAGTACCCCCATCCCCCCCACCCCCCCACCCCCCCACCCCCAACACCCAACACCCTTCAATGACGACAACGATATCAACACAAATGTCAAACAGCGCCAGGGTGGCGGGCAGGCAGGCAGGCAGACGGGTGGGTAAGCGGGCCGCATGGCGTGTGTGTTTCACACACACACACATCATATGGCATGGAAGCCAGCAGCCTTGTAGTCACTGAGTAAAGTGTGCCGGGGTATCAAAGGTGACGAGAGGAGTCAGTGTAGCGATGTGGCGAGTGTCACCAGCTGGGCCGAGCACAAGCAGATCTAGTGGCTAAGCACAGCGCTGTGGAGTGGATCTGGCCGGCTCAAACAGACAGCGCCCCGGCGCATAGCTATGCTCTGTGTGTTTACACTCAGAGAGAGAGAGTGTGTGTGTGTGTGTGTGTGTGTGTGTGTGTGTGTGTGCACGCACACTAAGCCACATGCTCAGAAATGCACTGGACTCCTCATAAATGGCTTAGCCTGCACTAGTTTACTTTATTTCCCAGTGACATTTTGAAAGCAATCCTTTGATAACTTCTATGCAACCACACTTATTAAAAATATATGCCTTTGTATTCAGAATGAGGCAACTGTGTTGCTCTTTGGATATTAAATTTCTTTGTAGAAGCTGTGAAACAAACTTGCATATAGACACAGAGGTTTCCTCAGCATCAGCAATATGATTTTTTTTTTGCATATATTACATTATGGATATGACTCCCCCAACAAAAGAAAAGTAAGTGTGCGCTAGCTCTCGCTATTAGTTACCTACATTAAAAACAGAATTTATGGAAACATTAGGAAAGAGACATTTATTTTCACAGCAACAGGTCAGTCGTCTGTGACACGCTAATTAATGTTTCCCCCTTTGCTATTGGTTTTCGTAGAGATTCATTTATTTGTTGGTGTAACACCCTGTCAACATTGGCGTCTCCCTCCTCTCTAAGCATGTGCTGTGTGATGCCATCTCAGGCTGGAGCATGTGTGTACACAGTGTCCATGGCTTTATTTGCACTTGCATGATAAGCTGTTTTTTTATTCAAGTATTTGTCCAATAAAGCATATATATATTTTATGCTTTTCCAGTCATTACTTGGGAAACCTCAGAAAAGCAAATGTTATTAGATTTAATCCATTAATTCCCGCATATAGACTTAGTGTTCCTTTGGAACATGTATTGTCTGGTGCTCTCAAAAGCAATTTCCTTGTCTCGCAGTCAGCTCTCTCTTGGAAACCAGTGGCTGAATGGGCTACAAAATATGCACTGACATTTGGAAAAAATGGGAGATAAAAGCAGGAAGGTGATTTCATTTCCTTGTATTGCATACATTGGTTGTGGCATGGTTCCTCTCAAAGTTGCACATGAAGGGGGGGGGGGGGGGGGGGTTGTTTTATTTTTGTGTTTCAGTGAGCATTCTTTGACATTGCACTGCATGCAATCCTAAATTAGCTTGGGTATAAATGGTGCATGATGTCCCACAAACAGAGTCGCCTTGTCCAGTTTCTTATGACCAGAGGAGTGGGCAGGCTGTGGTAGAGTAATGCTCATCTGGAGTTTCCTCCCTCCTGCTGATGACCAACTCAACTGGCCACTTCCCAGGTGGTGACAACTCATTCCCCATCACTCAGACGGAGGCCCCACTGTAATAGTGGATGAGGATGAAGACCCTTATAGCCAATCACTAGTGCACCCCCCACCCACCACCTCCACCTCCACCTCCAACAAAAAAAAAGAAACTTCATCCTCAGTAGATTATGTGCTGGGCTCCTGTGAGCGCACCATGAAGGACTCAATTGCATGGCCAGTGACGGCCTAATCTTGCACTGATCAGCCTGCTTAAAGTCCCATGTTAACATTCTAAATCTACAGGACTCATGAAAAGATGAGGACGGGGAGATGGTTGCACTAGCATTCCCCCCCTACAAAAAAAAAAAAATCACACGCGCACTCTTGATTTGCAATTCCAAATCTGGCGCGTACATAAATAGGGGCTTCATGGCTACAGCATGAAACCAAGTAAGAGGAGGAAAAAAAACCTTGAATAGATTTTGAATTTTAAAAGCGAGATCAAATGAAAATCGCACAAAGGAGGCAGCAAGTGGAATTGAAAGTGTGATACAGGAGGGGGGGTGGGGGGGATAAAAACAGGATTAGTCACTCCACAGGCCTGGTTCCCACAGATTGCCTGAAACGGGGGAACAGATTTTAAAAGCAGGTACTGGCTGTTGACAGGTTCAGTTGTGCGCAGGCATTTTTCACCCCATTTTCTGCATGTCGTACACATTAAAGCGGACCCATGTCAAAACCTGTTTACATGCAATCAAAAGGACTGTAACATGATCCAGAGGGGTAAGCCGTTCAGCTGTAACTTGGATGATACGACAGTCGGAGGCTTTGTCTCCACACTCGCTCGCTTCACTGGGGAAGGAGTCTGTGCCGCTGATGGACGTATATCGTCTTTGTTGCTAATTAATTAGGCTTGGGACAAAACGCTCCAATTATCGCAGACGTTACTGTCTGTTGTTGTTTTTCTTAACCTCTTAAAGTGTTTTCGAAAAGGAAAGTTTTTTTTCGCACTATGATTTTGTCAACAAATAGGTGAAGGTGTTTTTTTTCTCCTCCTCATGCGTCAGCAAGTTTGGAAGATTAAACAGCTTCATGTTTAATGGGATGAACAGGGACATGTGCTCCTATCCAATCCTAGAGCAATTGAGTGTTTTTAATGCAATTTGTCAAGTCCCAGAGCTAGTGGGATTTGTTCCATACTGTTAGATGGGGGAGAATTACGGAGGGAATCTCGGAAGTGAATTTTGGTTTAGGAATTGCTCGTCTGGCAGTATAGATACTTAGTTAGTATTTAATATAGATTTGGGGGCTGGGCCCAGAAATACACATGCACCAAGATAACACACCACCAGTGGGATGTGACTAAATGGTTTTTTTTAACAAATATTTTAAAATATTCTCTCTTTTTAACATCTATAGTCAGAAATGCAGCAGAGCACCTACACAGCCGCCTAGTGAATGCCTTGGTTACTGTAGGTTTGCAGTGTGTTGAGTGAGTGTATTGTTTTGAGGATGAGGGGCCAAAAGCATTCCATCTGCACACCAATGGATGCTCCTATACATGCATGTACTGTATAAGGACACTCTGCATACTCAGCTGTTTGTGGTAAGCTGTGAGCTACAGGGTGCAGAACACACTGTTATGTCCTGGGAACCTCTCATTCAACACAACACATGTATTTGCCAGTGACAAAATACTCACAGCATCCAGTATGTTCTAATACTTTTATTCTGTAGGCACAGAAAAGGGAATTCACAGTAGATCTTGTGTCAGGTATACAAGGTAGAGAGAGGCAGGTCAGCATCTTGATGATTTTTATTTTCTTTTCTTCCAGAAGGCAAACATGTGGATAAAGGTTAGCAGCCACTCTGGTGTGCCAGTGTGATTCCAGATGCCTCATGCACAGTAATGCCAGTGATAAGAGAAATGGTGGAGATGAATGTTATCTGGCCCCATGGCTCAGACAATGGACAGGGCAGTGAATATGTAAGTGTGATTAACCATTATTTGAATCCATGGGGGTAATTACTTGACTGATGGTCTGTTTTGTATGGACTTAACAGTAAATGGGACCATTCAGTTGGTAATATTATTATTATTGAAAATGTTCTATATGATTAATCATAGATTTGAAGCTAGCCCTATAGCCCCCCACCCCCAATGACATACAGGATAATGTTAACAAATAATTCCTCCTGAAGGGCTTCTATTAATAATTTTCATATTCTTTCCAAATATTATTCCACCCACCTGCTGGGAGAGATTCATTTTTTCCCCCTCTCGTTTTGTGATCATACATTATTTAGTCCCATGCCACATCTAATAAATGATGTTGACATATGCTCCAGGAGGGAGCACTGCCTGGAAATGTTGGATGATAAGCTGCTTTGCATTCACACAGGATCCAATTTTGTCCCTATCAGTGTGTGTGTGTGTGTGTGTGTGTGTGTGTGTGTGTGTGTGTGTGTGTGTGTGTGTGTGCGTGTGTGTGTGTGTGTGTGTGTGTGTGCGCATGGGCTGCAGACAGAGTCCACTAGGCCTGAATATGTCCTAAGGCTTGTGATTAGTGAAAGCAGCATTGATGAAAAAAAAAGTGAGGGGGAGAAAGTGTGTGTGTGAGAGAGAGAGAGAGAGAGAGAGAGAGTCAATTGGCAGGAGAGTTGAAAAATAGTGGACATAGAACCGCCCTATCAGAAATACAATCCAGTGTCACACAGATACTCACAAATAGTCAGTGAATGGTCTATTTCCAATATCACTCGAACTAAATCCATTTAGTCGTGTTTTCCAGAGAAAAGTTCCACTGGCCCTTTGTTTTTTCTCCCAACCCAGGGGGCGTTTAATTGATTGGCCAGTTATAGAATCCATTGCAGGCTATAATAACTGAGGTAAAAAAAGCAGGCCCAGTCCTCCGATGAGTTCTCTCTCATTACAGCTACTGACTATCTGAGGGTGTTTGTTCCATTTCTATAGTTATCTGCCCTAACAGCCTGCTTATTGGAAATACTGTTGCAGATACACAGCCTTATGGCTCAATAACATCCAGTCACCTCCTCTGTGTGCTCTGCACTAGGATGCAGTGGAATAACTAATCATTGGGATAGATTTCTTATCTCATTACTTTAGGAACTCTCATTACTAAGCTTTGACATGACATTATATACGCATTTGTTTTCATCATTTGGATAAAATCTGTAAAAAAACACATTTTTTATATTGTCAAATTTCAAATCTTGAAGCAAAATTTTTTTAGTGGCAAAATGTTCAACATACAAATGGAAATAGTCTTAGAAACTGGGTGAAATGTTTCCCTTTGACTGTGCAAATGTTTTTCTAAACACTGTGGCAGATCGGGGCGGTTTCAGAACCTTCCACCCTGAGAATCAATGCAATCAATTCCTCCCCACCGATTGTTTGTTATTTTTTCTGCTGACCACACTTCAAGGATTAATATTTGATTAGCCTTTAGGAGAGGAGGAAAGTACTTATTAACCTTATTTGTCAATCTGTCAGTGCCACTCTCTCTCTGTTGGACCTTGCTGCAGGGAGAAAACGGCGGAGAGGGAGGGGAGCGAGGAGGGGGTGGGGTGGGGTGGGCTGGGAGGGGGGGTTGTTTTAATTTCCTCAACTGCCTGTCTCTCTGGGTAGTTCCCCCGTAATTAGCCACTTGGGCTAACATGCAATCATACCACGGTGTCATTTTTCCAGCACTGTAATCTGATCATTTAAAACTCTATCCTCCAATGAGGTATCAGGACAACAAATTGAATGTATATATTAAATTAGCTCCAAGCAGATTATGGAAATGATCATAATATGTAAACTGGATATGAAGAAATCCTCTCGCTCTAAGTGAAAATAGTGGAATAGCAATAAATAAAAGATATTTCAAGCATCGCTTCCTGCAGTAATAGTAGGCTTCCTGTGGTGCCATCTCAGGCTCATATTGAAGTCGTTCCCAGTGACATCCCCTCTGATCATTTAGTATGTATAGCAAGCTGCTAACTAAACACACTCCCTCATCCACACTCTCAGTGCCTGTTGTTCATTAATATAACACAGAGGCCCTGCTGTCTGCGGCAGATCAAAGTGATGTGGAGTAGGGAATCTACATTGATCCTGGCTGATGAGTAAATCTGGGGGCCCACACACTGCGCAGACAGCGCTCCCTCCCGCCTGCCACCCACCCTCAGGTCCCTGCTGGGGCTAAATCACCCGCTTTCATGGCTCCAGTCAGCGCTAATGCCGCACACTCGGCGAGGAGCAAATCATTTTGTTTACAGTTATTGTAGTAATGTTTTTGTTTTTGGTATCTCTGTTGGTCGGGCCTCACTTCATCCAATCCTCCATCCAATGATGAAGGCTGGAGCAGAAATGTGGCTTGTAAATAAACAAAGTGAGCGGCCACTCTCTCTCTCCATCCCCCTGTTCTCTAACATGGAGGTAAATTGAAGTTTTAAGCATAGTGGTGATGCACCAGTGCTCCATTATAGACTAATTATATGCATTTGTGCCATCCAGATACTCATTTCATGACATATTTTGAACTGTGGATGGGTTTTGGTTATTAGTGCCATGGCTATGAGCTCATCTGAAGCATGGTGTATGTTACCGTCCAGGTCATTTTCATTAGGTTGCTAATGCAAAAAGGCAATGTGTTTCATTTCCCCGTTTGAACATTGATAAGTAAGGTTCCACACCAGACCTACCTCATTTTTCATTAGTCATTTTAATTAAGTCTTCTGCACAACACAGAAATTGACTGTTTGTATAATTGTTCATTATGGGTCTTGTTTTCCCACAATGGATAGATTAAAAAATCCCTAAATGGAAGAATTTAAGAAATGATTAGCCTTTTCATCCCCAATATATAATTGCTTACTGCTGGAACAGGGACAAGGAGAGAGAGCAAGGGGTGCGTGTGAGTAATGCATATTGAAACCGCTGCTATGACCAAGCTTTAAAAAAATTGACATCAGATAAAAACAAAATATGGATTTTCACAAATAGCTTCCGCTGTGCGTTCTCTTAATGACTAAAGAAGAGCTTTTTACCAACAAATACTGGGCACACGCCTGCCATAAGATGCCACCGGTGAGTGTGTTAATTAAACAGCCCAAGAGGAGAAAATGGACCAAATTAATGAAATCCGCTCCCGCCGCATGGAAAACACATTACTCTTCACTCACTGCTACCTACATTTATTAAATACAATTAATGTGATTCAGGGGTGCCCATGTGCCAGCTTCCACTTGAGTGTGTGTATGTAGTCTGGAGTGTGTGTGTGTGTGTGTGTGTGTACGTCTGTGTGTGTGTGTGTGTGTGTGTGTGTGTGTGTGTGTGTGTGTGTGTGCGTGTGCGTGTGCGTCGTTTGTTTTATTGTTTCAACTCCAAATCCACTCCTGCTTTTGTTGGAGCTGGAGGGTGCGTTGGAAATGGCAGCGATAACCTGTGACGAGGCCCTGGTGCCCACTGCACACGCCCAAACAGCACCTCCTGTCTGCAGCCCAGCGCGGCGCGGCACGCAGCGTTATCTGGGATCACGGAGCCGCGCGCTACTGTGGCTCTCGCTTTCAGCAGCGTCCCACAGTCAGCCGTGTTAATTACAGATCCTTTGATGTGATAGAAGGCGGCCCTGTTGAGATTGATTACTCTTTGAGCTAAGTTGTCTACCAATTACTTAGACAATTAGCCAACTAATTAAAATACTTAGCCGCTGCATTTGAAAGGGAAGAGGAGCGGCGCCATGAGCGTCTCCCTTGACATGCGAGCTGCCAAGGATTCACCCGAATCACTCGCTCTCCATTTTTCCCCTTTATCCTCCTTTCTCACAACGTCTCTCTCCCTCCCTCGCTCGCTCTCATGTTGCGCTAAACCTCTCTTCCTCACATGCCTTCTTTCTTTCTCTCTCTCTCTCTTGTTGCCCTTAACCCCCCTTCCTCTATTCTGCACCCGCCTTCTCGCTCTCTCTCTCTCTCTCTCTCTCTCTCTCTCTCTGTCTATCTACATGGGCAGAGAGGAGATGTAGGTTAACACACTGAGAGTGGGAGTGAGCAGACAGGGCTGACCCGGTAGCTGTCAGGCCGCTCGTCTGGCCCCTTGCCCTGCGCGAGAGCGGGCCCAACATCTGGGAGTGACAGGCTGCCGGAGCCGTGTTATTGTCTCCCTGATTGTCTCTGTGTGGCGGCGGCGGCGCACAGCGCTAAACTTTAGCAGCAGGCTGCGGGAGGACGAGGTTAAGCAGAGGTGATCATCACAGGGCAGGGTCCAGGGGCTCCGCTAATAACACCGTGTCCGCCTCACAGAGTGCACTCTCCAAGAACACCCCGCCTGCTCTCGCTGTGTGCCCTCATCTGGCTCTCTCTCCCTCTCACACAAATAACACAACAACACAAGGATCTGCCATTGTTTCTGTGGCTGAGCCGGTCTTGGTCTTAGACACATCTACTGAAGATGATTTGACGAAGGAGTCACATTTCACAAGAATCATTTCATCATTTGTCCAAGTCTTAACACAATTGTATAGGGTTTGTATAGGGTTTCACAAACAATACACGTATTGTGTATAGGGATGTGTCTGTATGTATGCCTATGTGTTGTTCCTGAATTCAATTAAAGAGTTGCTAAATGCTTGTTAAGTGCACCGTGAGTCATGCGGTTGTTCAGCGCGGCATGCTTTATCTTTTATTGATCGGCTTATTTATGTGAAATACATTTGCCTGTTTCTTTCTATTATGGTGTCATGGCCGCTCGCCGTGGCTTTGATGGGATTGTCAGGCGGGCGGGAATGGTGTAGGCACGGCTGATTGAAGTTGCCAGGGCAGCTCAGATCGAAAGGGCCCCATCTGATTAGGAAGGGTATGAACTCTAAGCGATCAAACCCTTCAGCTTCATCCTCTAATCACAGGCAATATAAAACAATCTAAGCACCACTTAACCTGAACAGGAACGCAGTTATGGCTTTGCAAGCCCTGTCTCCATTAATCAATTGGACTCAGTGTCTGGAGAGCAGGGGATGCAAATACATGGTAATGCCCCCCTTCCTGGTGCTCCCCTCCCCTCTCCTCCCCGCTCCTCCTCTCCACCTCCTCTCGTCCTCCTCCCCCGCTCCTTCCCTCGTCTTCTCTCCCTCACTTAGGTGCCCCGGCCGTGTTGATCCCCTCACAATCTCCGCCATTCCCCTTAATAGAGGTATCAGCGCACTGGAATTTCCTTTGCCTCTCACAATCCAAGGCCACAGAGAGAGATGAGGAGGAGGAGGAGGGGGAGAGGTAGGGGGAAAAGAGACCTTTCAAAATGATTTCAGTGCAGAATGAGCCCTGAAGTGGTTGTGATTTGTTTGGCCTGGAAGTGACCATTACCTCCCCTCCCCTTTCCTTTTCTCTTTTGTGTGTTTTGTTGCGCCGGCAGAAGGGGAGGGGTGGTGCTGGTGGTGGTGCTGGTGGGGTTGGGGGGGTTGTTGGTGTCAGAGCGGAGGCCCTTAATGAGGCAGGGCAGGGCCTGGGAGATGGGACTAGCAGACAGCCTGCTCCGCGCCTCTCCGCTCCCCTCTCCTCTCCTCTCCTCTCCTCTCCTGGCCACCGGAGCCTAGTTGCCAGCCTCCCTGCTGGTGGCAGGG
>NC_084996.1:33938654-33973654 GCF_963854185.1 Sardina pilchardus
TCTCTCTCTCTCTCTCTCTCTCTCTCTCTCTTTCGCTCTCTCTTTCTTTCTCTCTCTCTCTCCCTCTCTCTCTTCCCCCCACCCAGCTCAACCTCTGCCAGGCAGGATGAGTGAGTTTGCACTGGAGTCACTCTAGCACGATAGGCGGATTGCAACAGTTCACCATTTAAAATGTCCTTCATACTGATTAATGTCATATTGACTTGTGCAGTATCTCGCCGCTGCTGCTCTTATTGTTTCCGGAAACCATGGCGGAGTTGGTTATAAGAAAGGGGCCTGCCTCGGTCTATCACGCTTTTATCAATGGAAATGTGAACTTGAGACGACACGGCAACACTGATAGTAGCGCACTCATAAATTGAATGATTCAACAGAACAAGCCCAAGTTCCCCGTGTTATGAGACTTTGTCGCATCATAGCCTAGGAGTCTTGTTTACAAAGGCCGCGCTCCATCATTCAACAAAAAAACTTAAATCTTAGCCCTTTAAACTGCAAAAGAAAGTTATTTTTTGGTCTCGCCTGAAAAGCTCACTTGACTTATCTCTCGGAGCCTCGCTCTCGACAGAGTAAAAGCACTTGTCCAATTAAAAATAATGGGAAAGTATTTTCTCCATTTCTTTATCCAGCAGTTCTCCGCTTTTGTTAAAGAACATTTCAAGTTTAAATGAAATCAAAGGTTTGCATGGAGCTGCTGTTCAGCATACATACTTTCCCAAATCCCTTTTCCTGCCTTACGCAGATATGATAATGTAACTTTGAGAGGACTGCTGGCCTGTGTGTACGTTTAATTGCTTTAAATTCACTGAGACTGATAGCATTATGGTACGCTCTCAATAGATGGGCTTTGAGAGGGGAAAAAAAGACAAAACTGAGCAAATTAGGTGATTTTTTCCCCTGCTTGCACCAATCATTGCTAAACCACAGATCCAAAAACAAACATAGTCTTTTTTCCACATCACCCAGAATATCATAAGGACGTGTAATGGCACCGCATTTGAAGTGAGATTAGATACAGGTGTGGAGTTAAGCTCAAATTAAACCATTCTGTGTGCGCCGGGGATAAGGGAATGAGATCTGTAACAATGCTATTACAAATTGTGCTGAATTAACGTACCTATGTGTTAGTTGGTCACACGTAGAGGGAGTATTTAAAAACCACACATGGAGAAATGAACTGTCACTGTCTTAAACACACAACATGTATGGGTGGGGATGTGTTCGCATGTCTGTATTTGAATGTTTTATTCATGAGGACTACCAGTTATCTCACATAGAGGAACTGAAGTGCGAGCTCTCTCAAATCTCTTTTGTATGCACGAGTGTGTATGTGTGTGTGTGTCAGTGTGTGTTTGTTGTTAATACACGTTTGTACTTGTATGTACCTGTATGCGTGTGTGTGTGTGTGTGTGTGTGTGTGTATGTACGTATACAAGTCTGTATGTATGTCTGTGCACATGTTTATACACATACAATACATGATAGATATGTTATATGTATGTACAGTATGTGTATGTACCGTGTATGTACTGTGTGTGTGTGTGTGTGTGTGTGTGTGTGTGTGTGTGTGTGTGTGTGTGTGTGTGCTGTCTGTGTCCAGGCGGTCTCTGCTGCTGGACGGTGGCTCAGGCAGGGCAGATTAAAGGGACCGATAGGAAATCTCTAATAAATTTGCATTAACACATTGTAGAAAGCTGCCGCTGATTGCCTGGCCGAGACCCCGCGGCTCGCGCTGCCTTGCGCAGCCCCTGCATGCCGGCCAGATGGCCACTTCAGAATGAGATTGACACACCATTTCAAACTGATTTCACGCGTGCTCTCTGGAGGGAGAGACAGACCACGAGCTCCGTCGGGAATCGGGATTACAAAATAGCCAATTAAAAGGGAAAGTGGCGAAATCTTGGCCTGATAAGGTGGAGATTAAATCAGTTATAGTTTATTAGGCAAAATTAGATATTAGAGTCCACACCTCTCCAAACAGATTTCCATTACCGCCACTCTGAGCTTTTATCTGTGTCCCTCCATCTGATAATGTGGACTCCTGTAATTATGGGACTCTAGAAAGCACTATGTGCCTGGCCCTAGTTGGAAATGCATTCAGCGGCACATTGCGTTTTTGCATTTACTTATTTTAATGAGCTGTTTGTTGTTTTGAGGAAAAATCTCTTCTTGAAAATGGGGCCACTCTGAATATTAATATATTTATATTATACTTGTGCAGTATATGCTCACATTTATAGTGCTTATCTTGTGTGGAGATACCCCCAAAAATGCATTAGTGTGGGCAGGATTAGGTGTTTGCCATAATCCCTCACTAACATGGCAAAAATGTCCAAAGGTGTCAATCATCCAATCTGGTGCCCAAATTGCAAGGCAGAGCACCGTGCCTCCCCCTCCAAACCCCCCCACACACACACACACACACCCTGTGCTGGGGGGCTGGGGCTGGGTGGGTGTGCCACTGCCTGGGTCATCTGCTCCCTCCATGGGGTAATTACGGCTGGAGGGACGGGGTGGAGAAACAGATGTGGGGACTCCACGAGTGGTGGGAGTTCTGCGCCGTCTCCTCCTCCTCCTTCTCCTCCTGCTCCTCCTCCTCCTCCTCCTGCTGCTCCCCAGGTCCAGGCTGGAGTCCCCCGTGGCCCAGTGCAGCGCTCGCTCCTCCTGCTCCTCCTGCTCCTCCTGCTCTCCCTCTGCTCCCCTGGCATCTGTGCTGCACCTGTGGACAGAGCACAACACCGGCCCTCCTTCCCCTCTCTCTCCCCCTCTCTCTCTCTCTCTCCCTCTTTCTCTCTCTCTGTTTTTCTCTCTCTACCTCTTTCTCTCTCTGTTTCTCTCTTTCTCTCACCGTCTCTTCCTCTCTCTCACACACACTTTCTCACTCTGCTGACTAGGCCCTGGCCATCAGATGTCTCCATGTGAACTGGACAAGTCATCTCCATCTCTCTCTCTCTCTCTGTTCTCAGGTCAGTCAGGTTCGTGAGAAAGCGTGCTGCGGGCCCTTCTCACCTTCGTCACCCAGGGCCGTCTCTCTGACATTAAAGGCTTCCTCAGCTGGTCCACGGACGATGCGCTGCCTGAGGTGTCCCCCTGACCCCGGAGCCGATCCGCCCGCCCCACCAGCCCCGACCCCCATCGTCAATCTCACGCGAAACCCAAAACCAGCCCCCCCCCCACCACCACCACCACCACTCCCTTCTCACCCCGCTCCAGCACAGCTTTCTCAGGGATGGAGACGGTGGTGGAGGTGGTGGAGGTGGAGGTGGTGCCTGGACACCAGGGCTCATGTCTGAGATGCCACAGAAGGCATGTGGCGTATGCCAAAGGCATGTGGAGCAACAAGGCCAAGGCACCACGGCACGGGGCTCCTCAGTGAGGGGAACACACTGGTTCTGCCTCTTAGCCATGAGGCTTTAGTTAGATGTGGCAAAGTTAGAGGGGGAGAAACGGAGACGGTGAGAGCCAGCGTGTTGATATGCTCGCCACACTCTGCTTTGGTTTCCATTTGAGTGGACAATCTTATTTTCATCCTCTAATGAGCTTTTCGGCGCGGCTGCTTCTCGTCGTGCGGGTGTTGGAACATGAGGAGGAGATGGCGAGGAGCATCGCTTACTACTCGCAGTATCCTGGCAACGCCTCGCGCAAACATATTAATCACCCACCAATTAATAACACTCTTTCTCTTCCTCTCTCTCCCCCTCTCTCCCTCCCTCTCTCTCCCTTCTCCCTCTCTCTCTCCCTCTCCCTCTCTCCCTCCCTAACCCCTCTCTCTCTCTCTCTCTCTCTCTCTCTCCCTCTCTCTCTCTTGCCCAGACTGTTCAAACTCAACACTGGGCCTGGGGTCCTTCCTGGGTCTTCATCTGTTATGGGCCCACGTTGGCGTGGATCTGCATGTCATCTCCTCCATCACTCCCGCAGCATATGCGATGATGAAGCCACTCACAGTCCTGGCACATCCATATGTCTCACACACGGGGTAAGAAAAAAAACACACACCATGGCATTTGTTTTGGGCAATCTGCTGCTGAAGGCTCAGTCAATGTAAAGATAATAGGATTCTTGGGGAAAGAGAAAGGTGGAGGGGGGGTGAGGAGCGGGCACGGCTCTCGTTTTGATTTCATTAGAAGGCGAAATTAGATGAAAGTCCCGATCTCCGAGGACGCTCCAGCAACGCCTCTGGCAAATTGACAGGCGTAATGCTGTTTGATTTGCCTGCAGAAACGGGAGCAGCTGACCATCTCTAAACATATTCCTCAAACACAGATTGTTTAAGATTATTAAGGGACAGTTGACACTAGCAGCAGATCTGATGAAATGGGCCCAATACACTTGGAAGTACTTACTGTAAAAAAGAAGCAATTTAGCAACTGAGTTGCCTTTTATGAAATTGTATCTGAAGTTATTGTTCACACTTACTCTTAAGTGAGATTTGTACGTAGCACATAGGTGTTGCACTTTTGATTCTTATGTGACCTTTAAAGTTGTGAATAATATCAATAAAACACTGTGTGATGCTCAAGACGACACACTATTAAATATAAATGTTAATTAGATCAATATATCTTTAATGTGTACTTTCCAGAGAATGAATAGGTAAGACAACGATTCCAATTTGAATTTCGAATAATAATAAGACTAAAAATAATCTGTGCACTTCTATCTGACTATCATTAATTTTATATGACATACCTTACAGTACTGTCTCTATGGACTCTAAGATAAATAAAAACGACATGACTTTATAACTTATTTCACTAGAACTTAATTGGTGATCAACGTCATTATAAATTACTAAGTTTAAACTGAGGCAGGCATTGTATCATGTTGAGAAGTTTGTACGTTTGCCTCAAACAACCTTAATGAGAGGACTGTTTCAAAGCATGTGTTGGTCCATCATTATCTGCCTTCATCTGGTCAAGTAGTCACCTACTTTTGTGCCATTTCATTTTCATTAATTGGGAATTCTTTCAATTCAGAAGCTCTTTGTTTGTCTGGGATCTCATTGGTTGCAGTAAAATAAACAAACACCTTGTAGACTCGGGTGCAAAGAAATACCAATTGTACGATCGGTGGTTGATTGCCATCTCGACACGAGTCCATATTACTCTATTCTCATTTCCCACATGAATGTGACATTTCTGCTCTTCATTCGATATTGGGAGCATCCGCCACGCTATAAAAAAAGTAATAGCGCAATAACGCCTCTATTTTGATTTTCACATTTGTATTTCATGGGCTACGGTGACTGGCGAGAGAGGAGCCAAAATAATGCCAGGCATTAGTCACAGCATGCCTCTGCATGCGAGAGGAGACACTCTCCCTCTCACGTAATCTCCCCATCCGAGAGTTTGCTGTAAAAATGCCACCGTATACAAAATCACAGGGTGCTCAGACAACAATAATAATAAAGATTCAATAAACATCCCATTCTCCCCTTCAGAAACATCATGACATTAGAGAGCAGTGGGTGGGGTGGGGGGGTGGAGGTGGGAGAAGAAGAATCCATGAGTTTCTCTCCAGATGGCCTAAGCAGTATTTCAAGCTAATAGCCCATACCGTGCACATTTGGCTTTTGATGAAGACAATTGCGCTTTCCCCACACAATTACAGGTCATGATTTGCTATCATATGCCCCCCCATTTACAAATACACACATACATACACACACACACGCACACATGCACGCACGCACACGCACACACACACACACACACACACACACACACACACACACACACACAGTGAGAGAGCAAGATAAACACACACACACAAATTTGTTTTCACATGGTGTTCCAGTCTGAGGGACTGTCAGGGTTTCCTGTAGCCAAGCGTGGCTGACAATCATACTTTATTGGGAATGGGAAAGTGACGCTTAATTGATTTTACAGTGATACCGATGGAGAGACAATGAATGTGCCATCAATTCAATCCGCTATTTAATGGTTCCAATTTAGCCTCTGTAAACGCTCACTAAACTAATTTCTCTGGGCGCAGCAATCTGAAAAGCTATCATATCTCTAATCTCCTTCTATATATTCATCAGGAAAAGGGAATTTAGCCAATTCCAAGGTCTGGAGATGATCTGTTAGCGCAGTGTAAATGTTTAGAACGCGCCGATCGAGTTCATTTATTGGGATATGAAAAGTTTTATTGGCAGGGTCAGTGGAGTGGAACTGTCGGATAATAGGCAGTTACCCAGAAGTCTTTGAAAGCTATGAAGCATAGAGATGTAGGGAATAAAATGCTGGGACATACCTTAATCGGAAGCTAAACTGAAATTCTGAAACAGCACGGCGGTTAGATTCCCACTGATAAAAGGTTCAGGGGCAGCGGCGATTGCTATTCAACCGTCTATTTATTTTCCTCTGTGTAAGCTCTTCAATTTTGGCCAAACTGGGGTGCATTGAGCCGCGTATGCCAATGCAATGCGAGATGGAGATGGGGAAGCAATGGCCTTGACTTTTTTTCCCATCAGAACACCTCACAAAAAGCCAATCATCATCGGATATGACTTTGACTCAGAGAAACCAAAGAGACACCATATGATAATATGGCTATTTTCCCCATATAAATCCACAATAGCCTTTTAAAGATCAGATCATTTCATTCTCGGCACAATATAGGACTGGCCAACATAATCACACATCTCCATCTCCAGGACACACACACACACACACACACACACACACACACACAGGCCCACACAAATGTGTATCTATATATTCACACAGCACTATCTTCTCAAAGAAATAACATAGTGGCCGCTGAAGTGAGTGTCACGGCCAGGTGTGGATAAAGAGGACAACACCCCCCTCTGCGCTGCATTGCTTGGCCACACATATGAGTGTATCATTTGAGTAATGTCTGATGAGGGAGATTATCAAGCGGCCTGAGACAGTGGCCTGTAGTGACCATGGCTACTTGTGCCGGATACGTGGCACGCACAGGCTTCTTGTTTTGATTAAAACGCTGCCTGTGTGTGTATGTATGTTTTTCCTCCTTCTCCCAATCCGCGTATTTCCTCCGAGCTGTTTTGTTAAAGCTTGGCAACCTGGATCAATTTCCGATGGGAACCCAGTGTCCCCGGTTCCTGTTCAGTAACTATGGAGAAGTCCCTGTAGCTGGTCCCTGGAGTGTGGCTCCATGGGGCCCGGCACACCCAATTCCCACCCTGCTGTTGTTTGTTTACTTCATGCTGGACGAATCTGAATGAAGGTTTACAGACTCATTTGGTCTATTTGGGTGCGTAATGTGTCTCGATTCGGAAGAATGGATTAGAGACGCATCATTTGGTGTTCCCTGATACCCTAATCAAACCCAAAGGATTGCGTCGCACTTTCGCAAACAAGGTTTCCGTTCAGCGCTCGGCTCCAGACGCAGACAGCAGCAAGCGGGTATTTTAAGATGTAGATTAAGAGGCATCAGACGTTAAAGACACTGTGTGATGTTAAAGGCCCCAGATATCACACATTTCCCCCGAGACGCCAGGCTCTGAACTGTGTTTATGGGTGGCCGTGTAAATGAGTGAAGGGACTGTTGGTGTCATACACTGTTGTTATGTCCACCCTGGGGTTCTCTTAGGGGCCTGAAATAAAGCCGGTCCTCCCGAGACAAAGGTGTAAATATACCTGGTAAACCTGCCTCGCTGTCATAGAAACGATCCTCAACAGGCTATTTATCTGTTCGCAATGTCCAACACTTAAATAAATGTTGATGTGGAGCTCGTCTTATTTTTTTTTCACATCAATACACTTGTCACTTGTCAAGCTCTTTTGGGGATTTTTCAGAGCTGTGTAGTCCTAGCAGCGTCTCGTTCCAAATGCATGTAATATGTGCCAGTTAGAATCTCACTCGTTTCTAAGGGTCTTACTGCGCACTGAAAAGTTGATGTGCAAAAAAAAAATGACATAGAAAATGTAATAGCCTTAGCCTGAAACTGTTTCTGGTTTAATTTATTTTAAAGCATCAATATAATCCACTAAAATATCTTGTGGGATGCCTTGGTAATTTCAGACAGAGGTGCAAAAAAATTATATATATATTCTTATTTATAAATTGAAATGGGGAGTTAATAGGCTCTTCTTTCTTTTCGAGGGACATGATTAAAATATCCATTATGAGATCAGCTCTTTAGTTTCTGTGTTGTGGATTACTTTAATCTCGACAGCCTGATAAATTATGGAACTCTGCTCTCAATCTAACGAGGTAATTGCCTAAAAGATTCATTGTTCCATTCATTTCCAGTGCCATCCGAGCAGGCGAAATCTCATGGCTATGATCTCTTGGCTAGTTTAATTCTCCCCACCCTCTCCCTCTCCTCTGCCTCCTTTATGGCTCTGCTGTTTTTGCATAAGGTATTTTAATTTGACCTTAACCACATCGCTCTGCCCGTCCCTCTCTCTCTTTCTCTCTCTGTCTCTGTCTCTCTCTCTCTCTCTCTCTCTCTCTCTCTCTCTCTCTGTCTCTCTCTCTCTCTCTGTCTGTCTGTCTCTTTCCCCCCATCTCCCTGCCATGGATGCTGTTCGGGAGCCACTCGTCCATGTTTACACAACCTGGTTTGTGCAGGTTTATGTGTGCTAATGTGTCTTGGCAACTATCCTGTGTTGATTACAACCATGGCATTGGCGACGAGTCCAGCAGCGATGTCGCCAAATCTGGACGGCACGACAAAACAAACAAGAGGGGGAAAAAAATGAGACGAGAAGAAAAAAATCAGTCTAATCCCTTGCAAACAAGCATCCTTGGCCAGGGAAGCGCTTGGGTGAGATGTGGGGTATTGAAGAGGGGTGAGGCGCGGTGTTAAACACAGGCAGAGAGTGACCAGGGGAGCCGGGCTGAACCCAGATAAGGCCGATCATGCCGAAAATGACTCGCAGGTAAGACCCCTATCTCTGGATACCCAGCTAGAACAAGCCTTATCGACCTCCACCCCGATCAGGATCTTAAAGACCGACCTGCATGAATTCCCTGCGCAGTGGTATAAGACAGTGGAAGGGAAGTGGATACTTATTGCCTTTGATGTTTCAAGCTTACCGACCACTAGCACCTCCCCCATTATCCTGATGTACTTTAACATGGCCAAGTGTGAATGCTACCCATCCAGAGAGGACAATAGTATTTATTTCCTCTCTCCATTTTACCTCGTGTCAGGTTTAACAGCCCAAATGTGCTCACAAGATAAGAGGGGAGAGAGTTAAAATGTGTCCCAGCCAAATCCCCAGTTGGCACCATGAAGTTTGTCTCACTAGTATTACATGATGTAAAGCTTTCGGAGACATCAAGCACACTTCATTTGGCATCTGCGAAGTTCGAGTCAATCCAGAACATTCCCCATGCAAAGGAAATGTTTGAGTGGCGTGACTCGAGGTTATAGCCTGAAATGTGTTTATTTCAATCGTCTGTAAGATTTCAAAGTTAGCATTTATTAAATACCCTGTCACTTGGAGATTCTATGCATTTCTTCCAAGTCATTTGAATGAATTCGTTTTTTTCCCTCCGCTTCTCCCCACTCAAAAGCAGCGGCAGGCTGAGAGATCTCATTGTTGTCTTCTTAAGTGCACAAACCACACTCTCCAGTTGTATTTGAAAAGCAAAAAAAGAGTGAGAGAGTGAGAGAGAGAGAAAAGAGGGAAAGAGATAAGAATGTTTTTGTGAATCAAGAGCGCTCCCTTTCAAAATCACATCACCCTGGTCCCCGCGCACAAGACTCCGGATTAAAGGCGCCAGATTAAAAAGCTCAATTTAATTAGGCTGAATGGAGAGATCCACCACATGAAAGCGCTCTAACTAGGGTCTCACTTGCAGAGCGCCGTATCGCCGAGCCCACGGAATTTCATACACCTCAGGTGGAAATTGAAGATGAAATCAGCGGCAAGCGGGAGGGGAGAAATAAAAGAAAGTGAAGAGCACGGGAAGGGAAACGAGTGCGGCGCGGCCAGGGGCCAGCAGGAGCGGACGCAGCACGCCGCGCGGCCAGGCGGGGGGGGGGGGGGGGGGGGGGGGGGGGTCCACGTCGAGCGCCGCTGCCCGACTTCCACCCCTCGTGGCCCTAAATGCCGATCAATTACCCACTGGCTGAGAAGTCACCATGTCACATGTGATTCACAATGTCAATTTCATGCTTTCGGAAGCTGTTTGGCAAGTACTCCCTCACTTTACATCTCCTAACCAATCAGGGAGAAGAGCTGACATGTCAGAGAGAGAAAGAGACAGAGAGAGAGGAAGGGTGGAGTGGGGGAGTGGGGGGGTGGGGGGGGATTTAATGGTGTGACAGTTAACCAGCAAGAGTAATGTAGAGAGGGCAGTCTTCTGCCTGTCATGGATCTGATATTTATTTATTTACAGCGGACGAGTGGAGTGATGCACAAATAAAATGTCACATCCATTTACACTCTTGCCCTTTCAACATGCAAAGAATCTCTTTAAGTCGGGACAGCGAGGACTGTTGGCGCTGATTAAAGTTCCTCACTGAGGCGGCGGGCCAGATGATGCCTTGTGTAAAGTGCACTGTCTAAGTGTGGGACAATTGAAAATAAATGCTGGGTTTAGTTGCTCTGTATCAGCTGGTCACACCAGTTAGTGCTATCCTGGCTACTGAAGTGACCCTATGCACCAGTATTTTTTTTCTTCTTCTATTTTTATAGGAGAGGGTAACAGAGATTAAATGAGTTGACTCTCCATTTTTTTGGAGGAGGGCCTATTCATTTCCTCCAGTGATGGAGTGATTGTGTGGGCAAAAAATTGCTTAATGTGCCCGGGAGTGTGTTATTCCAAATGAACTATCCCCCTTTGTGGGCATTTCTCATTGCTTAACAGGGTAACATGATGTCAAGGTATTAAATGAGACCTTAGAGCTTTTTTCCCCCTTTTTGCATGAGCTGCGGATCTGGCTCCAGCCACACATTTGGGGACTGATTCCCCCCCCCCCCCTCCTCCATCTCCTAAAGCCCCTGCCAGACAAAGGAAGACGCTGAACTACATGCACACGGCAGTCAGAACCAGGGATGACACTCTCGAGAAAGAAACAAGATGCTGCTCTTCTTCCAGGGAGGTCTGTATTATTTGGCGTGTTGGGGGTGTAGTGTGTCGGGGTGAGGTGGGGTGGTGAAAATAAACAGGATGCTGTGCCAAAGCTATTTCACGTCCTGAAAGGCGGCAGTCCACTAATCTATGAATGAGGAGCCGGGGAGCCCCGGTGACAAATGTTATCTCCGGGTGGCAAAGAGGGTTCAAGCCTATTCAGCCCGCACTCTCAGGCCAGCGCCATGATTATGTCACCATAATCCCCAAGCAGTCGTTTTTGTGGCCTAGATGGGCAGGTGATTCGACGTGTGAGGAAAACATCACCGAGAGGCCAGCGAGGATGAATTGTTCCTTTTTCTTCCTTCCCCTTCCCCCCATGCACTCCCTCTCTCTCTCTTTTAAAACACTCTTTCTCTCTTTCCATCTCTTTGCATGGCAACAGAGGGTTTGACAGGCCAAAGTGTTGTCACATTGATTTCATATATTTGTGTGTGTCCGGGAGTAGTGAGAGGGCACGGAGCTCATAATAGACGTTAGGGAGTTGCTTCCTTCTCCCTAAAGAAATATCTGGACTACACGTTTGCTTTTTATTATTTATTTTCACTTTTCTGAGAACACATTGGGATGACTTCAGGCTAATCAATCAGTATGGGGATATGGAGCGGCAGTGGCGACTTACTATGTGGACATCAGTGTGTGTGTGTGTGTGTGTGTGTGTGTGTGTGTGTGTCTGTGTGTGTGTGTGTGTGAGTGTGAGTGTGAGTGTGAGTGTGAGTGTGAGTGTGTGTGTGTGTGTGTGTGCGCACGCGTTTGTGTGCATTACAGTATGCTGTGCTGCTTGAACAAATAAAACAAGTGGAAATAAAACAAGCCATTGTAGGAGAGAGAGAAAGAAGGAGAGAGAGTGAGAGAGAGAGAAATGGAGGGAGGAAGGAAGGGAGGTCAGTACACTCATTACTTCTGCTCTCCCCGTGGAGGGTGAACTTTCAGCGAGTGGGCTGTTTAATTGATTCTTATGGAACCGCGGTATTGATTACTTGGGAGCCCCTGGTCCAAACAGCCGAGACACAGCAGCCTCTATGCACACACCTTCATAAGGCAGAGAGCCTCTGCTATCATACAGTCTTATTGTGGGAGAGAAGCCTGCTCTCATTCTCTCATTCTCTTTCTCTCTTTCTTTCTGTCTTTCTGTTTCTTTCTCTCTCTCAGACAGACTCATAATGAGAGAAGAACGGCCAACATGGCGGCTACATCTGCGGTGACCCTTCAGGGCACGGGCGACGATGCCACCTTGATTTTTATTTAATTGAGTTGCTATCTGCTTTAATTTAAATGTTGATGTAGCCTCGGATGAGGTCATTTGCGGGGCCGTGCGATTCAACACGGGAGAAATGGAAGTTCTTTCAACCCCCCCCTGAAAAAGGTTTGGGGAATTAATCGCTGGACGCTCAAGGACACGCAGGCAAGATGTCCAGAAATTAAGACAGGATTAATTGAAAATCTTAATTACTTTCTGAGGGCATAAACATCTCAATATCAATTAAAATGTGTTTCCACTGCACTTGGAGGATCCGGGGGGGCAGCGGTAATTAGACACACGGCGCTTGATGAGCGAGCTGGATGGTGTTCAGCGCACGAGTGTGTGTGAGAAGGGACGCCGCGACTCAATGGCCTGTATTTGAGGAGGCATTAATAATGAATGGCCCTTGTCTCCTAGTTCTGCTGGCTTTCTCCAGCGCTTCTGCATTGTTTGTTCGTGTCATGCGATTTTTTTTCTCTCTCTTTTTTTATGTAGGTAAACATGCCAATGCATGGCCAGATGAACCCGGAGAAGTTGAGCGAAGTTGAAGGTTGATAAAATAGAAATGGCATATGGCCTCGGCGTGTGTGAGAGTATTCTGGTTATTATTCGAGTGTCTTAAATTATAGAGTGCATATTAAGCAGAGTTATATGACGGGGGCCAACAGGAAAATAATATCCCCCAGCCGGGGCTGAGTGCTGTGCTTGAGTGAGCAGATAAAAGCACAAGTCAAAATGGCCTGCCGGATGAGGAAATGTTTGGGAGGTGTTAAAATAGTGATTGTTATTCAAAGGACAGCCTTCCCTCAGTGCCGCCAGCATGGCCTTCAGCCTTGCCCATCATCCGCCTGAATTTCACAGTCACCCCCCCCCACACACACACACACACACACACACACACACACACACACACACTCACACACTAACTCTTTTTCCCTTCTTTTTTTTCCCCTAGTTTGTTTTCTCATTTTAATTTCCTGTACATCTGAGGTGATTTGTGAAGGCCTTGTTGCTGTGGTGTTGTGTTGTGTTGCTGGGTGCATCGCTGGCCGCTCAGTCTCACCCCAGGTCCCCCGGTGACCACAGTAGTGGTCACATCACACCCCCCCCCCACCCTGATCTCTCCGCTGTGCTCCGCCCGTGCGTCCCTCTCCTCTCCTCTCCTCTCCTCTCCTCTCCTCTCCTCCTGAGAGGACCAAAGGGCCCCTCTCCCCAGTCATGAACCATTTAGCCACAGGAAGCCAGCAGCCAAAGGCCGGCTCCGTCAAAGTGGGGGATTTCTGGACCAATCTGGGCAGTGTATTCGAATTGCAGAGTAACAAATGGACAGTGGAAAGGGGGTTTGTAATGGTGATTAGAGTCTGAAATTGGTTCAGATTTACAGTGTCAGTCAGATATGGGGGGGAGAGGAATAAGCAGTCTAAGCGCTCTAATGGATCCATCAGCTTGCTTGGGCTGCTCGCTGGGCCGAGCCAGGTCACCAGCCATCCGCAGGCAGCACAAAAGCACTTCAATTTTGTTAGGAAATGTATCAATTTAACTGACTCGAGCGGCACACTGGAAACCTAATGAATCTGGACTCAATTTTCCAGCACACTGCCTCGGTGAACTGGAGGAAACAATGTTGGTGGCGGAGAGGGGCTGAGGCGGAGAGGTGTCGGCGCGAGCTGATTGGCTGGCCGGGGGAGCGGCGGAGCTCGGGCTGCCCGTGTGACGGCCAGTGGGGGAGACAGGGGGCCGCGCTCCGTTTATCTAGCGATAGCCGCCGCGCCCGACCGCTGTCACTCATCTAACAATGATGTCATTAAAGGTAAATTGGCCTCTATTTCAGCGGGATGATAATGCTAATTGAGTGGCAAAACATAATACCAGGGACTGTTGTGTGCCGTTAAGGGGAGGAGGCGGGGGGACAGATTAAATGGCCATACAATAGTGGGTGTCAGGCGCGGCAGATGTTGCTTTGTGCTGCCGACTGCATTGACATATCTCTTGCTTGTCAGGCCTGTGCTTTAGGAGAGACTTACAGGACAGGGGGACCAGATGGCCTCACACTGGGCCCGAATAAAGCAGTTAAACAGGCGGCCCTGGTTATTAAAAAAAGACAACTCAGCCACGGGAAAGCCACGCTGGCTGGTAAATAAAAAGAGGGAGAGAGAGAGAGGGGGAGAGAGAGAGGGAGGGAGAGAGGGAGAGGGGCGGGGGGACCGCCTTATCGATCCGGCTGCCACGCGCCAGGCCACGGGCTGCTGCCTAATGAAAGGCCCCCGGTCGGCAGGCGTCATGTTTATTTAGGAGCGCGCCTCTGATCACCCTTGACTGGCTCTAAGGAGCTGCCTGGAATGCTCTGTGTGTGTGTGTGTGTGTGTGTGTGTGTGTGTGTGTGTGTGTGTGTGTGTGTGTGCGCAGGGCCAGTATGGGAGCGGAGGGAGGGAACCAGGGAGGCCTTGACTTAACTGATTTAAATGAAAAGGAGCTGGATTGGGCCAAGAGTTTATGCTTGTGCTGCTGTTCAGGGTATTTTTCTACAAGGTTATGAACGACCATCTACGCACGGAAACACAGCAGAAATCTGAAACTGTTTAAAATACTGAAGCATGAACAAATATTCAGAATTACTAATCATTTATTTTAAAAGTACCTTTATTTGTGTGGAATAAATTACTGTTGTCTTTTGTCTAAATAAATAATAAAAATCCCCCGTAAACATCACAATATAATATTGACGTAGCAAGTGAGCCAGACCATTCTGCACAGTATCAAACTGTTTTTAGGTGTGACCCTTCCTGGGCCCTGAGAAACTGATCAACTTCATGAAATAGCACTGTGCGCACTGTGCTCAGTGTTCAACATAATTGCTTTTGAGTTGAACCGGTGAACTTGGGGGGCGGCATGTTCCAGTTGATTTGCTGTGGGGGGATTATCTGTGTCCAAGCATAAACAATACCAAGGGGAATGGCTTGGCACAAAAGAATATGCTGATATGCCTTCAGGTCGCCTGCCCTCCTCCTTCAGCGGCCCTTTTGTCCACTCTGACAATGGCCCTCCCCTACAGAAGGGACAGACGCTAAATGCCTCGGCCACGTATCGAGAACCGGGGGTGAAAGTTGTCGCGCGGAGAACCACTGCCGCAATTAGCCATATGCCCCCGCATGGTGGTGTATTTACCGTATAGATTGCCGCACTGTAAAAGCCGACGGGGCCTGTTTTACGAGCTCGTCCGCTCGTCAGCGGTGTCAGTGGATTGAAAGGCGGTCCCTCCACTTGACCTTCCCATTATTGGCTGCACTGATCTCATTTGGCAAAGGCAGCCACCAGGCTACCCCCTTCAATGTGTCTGACACGTCTTTGGAGCAAATCCTCTTCAATGCGCCGACTAATGGGGGAATGAAAATAAAAAAAAAATGGAATTTTTAAAAGCTGAAATTGGTAATCTGGCGGCATCAGAGGTTCTGCAAGTGAAGGCTCTTGCCTCTTTCATCTTGATTGATGATAAAGAGCATTTCAGGCCTGCTGGAATAATCCACCGTAATTGAACATGGAGCCACAGAGAACGGAGTGGCGTTTCGTCCTCAAATGGTGGCGAGCGACACATCTTTGGCAACGGGGGTAGGGTGTCAATTAAGTCCCTGTGTATGGAATCGCTTCAGAGACAACATGGCATGAATGGGAAGACTAAGTTTTGCATGTTAGTACTGAAGCATACTGTATTCAAGCCCCTCTGTTTGTTAACTGAAGATGGCTTTCAGCTGAATGGAAATAGATGATCATAAGGGAGGAGGTCATGTGATTTGAGAGGATGAGCCTGTGCTACTGTCTAGTCACACGGCTCACATCTGCATCACAACACATGTCTCCGATAAAGAAAAAGAAAGGAGAGTATCTCCTTAAAAAGAAGTGCCACGTGAGTAGCGACTCTGTGCATGATTGAGTGTGTTTGTTTGTAATCTGCCGAGGTGTGACTATTGTATTTGGGTCCAGACATGGTGCAAGACCTTTGTCTATCACAAAAGATTAGGTGTTCATGGCCGTTTGGAAATAGTTGTACGATAATAACAAATGACGATGCCTATGCACCTCTTACAAAATTGCCATCTACAATTTTTGTTCCCGCAGACCTGCTAGTGTACGGCCCCTCAATGCAGTGTAGGGTTTCTAATGGTGTGTTCCATGAACCATGGCAGGGTGAGATATTGCCTTCTTTCTAGGCCTGTTTGCACTTGGCTCTACGTATTTTAAGAAGCGTTATTTTTGGAAGTGATCCCAGCCAGTGGTTAGGGCTATGTTCCCCCTACTGGATCAGGTACAACACACATTCACACAGATTCAAACATCTTCAACAGTAGCTTGTAGAAACCATGAACCATGAACTGGTGGTGTAGCTTTGTGTGGACTAACTGTCTTATTTTCTCTCTCTCTCTCTCTCTCTCCCCCTCTCTTTCTCTCTCCCTCTCTTTCTCTCTCCCTCACTTCAACGGTAAATAAAAGTCTCAAAACAAATACCCACCAAATCGTTCTAAGCCCACTCTTTTTCCCCACTATTACATCCTTGAATTACACAATCAGGCGAGGGTTTGGAGGGTGAGACACAGCACTTAGTGGGGCTGATGATCTGGTCCGGGCCCAGATTGATGTGTGATTTCCTGACATTTCAGCGCGTCTCCGCTCCGCTCCTCTCCCTCAATCAGCCGTCTCTCTCGGCTTTGTCATCTCAGCCGGAACAAACGTAAATAAGCAGGCAGATTTGTGCCCAAGAAGCCCCGAGGACCGAGCCAAAGTTTGGAGATGCTATTTGACAGGTTCACGGCGACTGTTTTATTTTGTCTCATCCCCCTCTCTCTTTCACTTCATTTCTCTCTCCCTCTCTCTCTCTCTCTCTCTGCCTCTCTCTCTCTTTCTGTCCCCTAGGTGTTTGACTGTGAGACATTTAATCGAGGGACTAGCGGTTTCATATCAGTAACAAAAATCAAATAATGCAGGATGATTTACTCCCCCTAGCAACCGGGGAGCGCACTCTTAGCAACCAGCCGCGCCTCGGGCCTCGGTGTAATCAGCTTGAAAATATTTCAATTATTGTGTTGATTTTAGTGGATTTGAGGGACGGCGAGCCAGCGCCTCGGTACATCCAGCCCCCTGACCTGCCGGGGAAGACATTGATTTAAACAGGTGTCAGGCAGGGAGAAGTAGAGGCAATTTAAATGGGAATGGGAGAGGCAAAGTCATTGAGAAGTGTTCAGTGCATGTGTGACATCCGCCCCGCCGCCACCGCGGCTGCCACCAAATCGATGCGGCTCGACTGAACTCCAAATTTCACCTTGAGGAATCATCTGCTGCCCGCCATAGAGAACTGCTGCAGGAGGGTGAGGACTTCATAAGGAACTTCCCTTTCCCACCACAGGATCACCACAGTCTTTTAGAAGGCACCAGATAGAAAGAAATAATATTCAATAATATAAAATATATATAGTGTATGTATGTGTGTGTGTGTGTGTGTGTGTGTGTGTGTATATATACAGTATATACATACACACACACACACACACACATAGAGTCCTCACTTTGCAAAATTTGACTTTTTCCTCAAGTTCAGCTCTTTCTGTGGTGCTATTGACTATAGAGCTCATCCCAGCCTGCCCCCTGTCTAGTGTGTGGTGGGGCGAGATCCTGCTGGATTTCTTATAGGACAATGGTATTCAAAATTGCTATAGTCATTAAATCCGCAGTTGTTAATCAATGACCAAATATTTGAACTGAGAGAATTGCAATTGATTGAAAAAATCTGAAAATCAAAATGTAATGGTCTATTCCACTTATTGCCATTATTATAACCGGCAGAGCGGGCAGATAACAGAGGCTCTTTCTATTGTGTATTGTTATCTTTATGTTTGAAAAGTCATTTCTCTTTTAAAAGATCTATTAGGGCGAACATTTCTGGAGGTGGCCGCCATTCTTTTGCACTTGGGGGGAAAAATATATTAATACCACTCCTTCATCAAATTTTCAGGGTTATATTTAGCATGCAAATTGATTCATTTCACTTTTCCACGAATGCAGATCATTTTAGCAAAGCCAATTTGGAGACTGTGAGAATAGGCAGTGGTGTAATTAACAGAGCGAGAGAGAGAGAGAAAGAGAGAGAGAGAGACAGAACCGTCTCTCTGTAGCAGATTCAAGAAAGTGTCCCAAACTCATTCTCTCATTCTCTCTCACACTCGCTTTCTCTCTCTCTCTCTTTCTTTCTTTCTCTCTTTCTGCCCATAGCTGGGCGTTAGTCTCCAGCCCGTGATTGTATCGTGTGATTGAGCTTATCTGCTGTGAGCAGTGATGATGTTTCGTGGGCACCACCACAGTTGTCGTAACCGTCTGTCACTTATTTCGCCCAAAGCTGTGAAAATGGTACGCTTCATCTGTGCTAATAACTATTTACGTTGCTTGGAGGAAGCCCCATGTGAAGAGGGGGAAAAGAAGGAAAGGGGGAGAAAGACCATAACAATAAACTCCAAAGCCATTCTATGTGTTTTTGTTACATTCACGTGGTATTTTCTTTTAATATTTCCCTTCCCTGTTTTTAAATGGCGAGATTAATGCAGTTTGTGGAGGTGAATGGTACATGCAGTGAGCATATAGCATACATATATTTGAGCAGTCATGTGCCATTTGCACCAAGCTCTAATGCCAAGTCAAGACAACACACTATACAGGAGGCGAGAATAGGAGGAGAATACACTGCATTTAATAATAGACAATAGCAATTAAATGTGTTTTTACACTTGCCATCTCCTGGACCATTCTTTTATTTTAATTTTGTCTCCTGATAATATGCAGTGCCCACAATGATCCCCTGAGCAGTGGACAAGTGTAGATGTTTTTGTAGTTTGTGTGTGGGTGTTCTCCAAATACACTTATATGTGTTCTAACCAGTTTATTCTGATGTGCTGCGGTACTGTGCTGCAGTACTGACTTTAGAAATTGGAAGAAGAAAAAACACGGTCCAGAATTTTAGATACAGCAGCATTTCGCACAGCAACATTTTAACCAGATCGAAGTTTTATTGAAAATCAAAAAAAAATGTGGCTAATCAAGTCATAACTAAAACCCTAGTGAACATGTCTAGGTACATCGTCAGGTTTGTCTGGGGGGTAATTATATCACATTATGTTCACACGAGTGTCCTTCAAGTAACTCCAAAGTTGTGAAAAGTCCATATTAGGCTGGTCTCATTTTGTGCAAAAAGCATCAGAGAATGTTATATATGAGTGGTGTTAATGTGTGTGATCACACATTAATGGTCCAACAGTATCTCACATTCCACTGCCAGTCTATTATGATGTTCACAGAGGTAGGGTCTAAGTGTCAGGTGTCATAATTTAATTGTGTTGTTTTCTATTTCTTGGCGGCTCTTGAGGGACAGGAGTCGGGGCTAATCGACGCTCTCCAATGTCGCCTCGCTCTGCTTTTCCCCCCTTTCCTTTCCTTTTTTTAATTGGGGACACAAAGAGTTCAGCTCGGATCACACTTTAATCTTGACCTTAGAAGATTAACTGCTGATAAAGATAATCATCTTTGGTAGCTCAGGGAAAGTGGAGGTGGGGGGTGGGGCTGCAGGGAGTGTGTGTGTGTGTGTGTGTGTGTGTGGGGGGGGGGGCATATTTTAGCCCTCCGTCTCTGTTCATGAATAGGAGGGGTGTGGTGCGACAAGGAGACTGCCAGTGTAATGGTGAGCGTACAAAAGAGACTCATCTTTAACTGCCTATTCTGAAAGAAGACTTCTGACCCCTCTCCGCCCCCCTCCACAACAACAAAAAAACACAAGACATCAATGCAATTACTCTCTCATTCCCTGCTTTAAAATCAAGAGGACTCTTAACCTTAAAACCATCAAACCTCTCAGCATCAAAAGCATGAAGAACACAAGATGCTCAGATACACAACACAACACAGCACAGCCAACACAAAGAAGCAGCCGTTTTAAAGCAAGCACTGAGTCAATACATTCCTTGTCAAATGAATGTGCAAGTAGACCTCGCTGGACTCGTAAAGCATGGAGCAGAATATTACAGTCAGCTTGGGGTGAGCAGGGAGCCTGCTGGCCTCAGAGCTCTTGATCACTACTACTGGGGATTAGTGCAGGGAGACGGCCTACCACAGATTGGATTGGAGCTCCCAACATCACGCTGTCCACAGAATAAGGGCAATCAGGGAGGATGCCTGCTGCTATGGAATGGCACTGTCATGGGGAATATTTCCAGTACTATAATACCGTTCACCAGCACATTCTATTCAATCACACAGGAATTCATTAAATCTGTCAAAATGTTGTTTTTTCAATGTGTCTTTTTTTATGTGTGGCTTCATAGTGCAGTGAGATACGTCTCTGAATGATGTGCCGTGTTGTTCATAGTGATCTGCAGTACGTGTACATTTCAAACAGCCCACTGAAACACATGGAAAATCAATGCAAATTCAATCAATCCCTCATAAGGAGTCGTTCCAAGGTTGATTGACAAGATCACGCTAATAATGTGAGAAATAATATGCAGGTTGAGGCCAGGGAAGACAAAAGCAACTGAAGTACTACACCTTCAACTGATAATATCTACAAGCTACATTTACTCCTACACTAAAGTCAGCTATTCAAAGGACCAGAACATGCAACGGCTATCATCTCTCATTGCCTACAGTGTGAATCTGTGTATTGCTGTATTCTCTGTGGCCATTCACAAGCATAGTTCCAATCTACTCAGAAAGGATCTGAGATTTCTCACATGTATGGCATTGCCCTCAACTTCCATGTTTTTCAGACACAAATGTAAACATGCAAGTAAGTAAGTGGTTTTCTAGAAATGAGCTCAAGGCTTACAAGGAACAGCCATACATTTCACTAAAGAGGCCTTCTACTTAAGGTTGATGAATGAATACACATAAACATATCAACAGATACTAAACGAGCCCTCTGCTAGATATGAGCATGTACAACAACAGTCAAGACTCTGAGGGAGAAAGCAAACTGTATGAAGCCGTAATACTAAAAGCGTGACAAAATAGGGGGATGGGGTGGGAGCGTGGATTAGACAAATCATACCTTGCTGGGAATATGGAGCAGAGCACAGGACACAGAAAGCAGATGAGATGAGAGCAGATGAGATGGAGCTGATGTTCATGAATGTCTATGGGGCATTTCCTCCATCAGGCACAATAGCAGCGGGGGGAGAGCATGTTCGCTATGTCTTCACTGTCCTACATTCTGCACGCAAACTCTCCTGTTTTTGTTGGGTTATACTGAATCTCAATCTCCCTTTTTGCTGCCAATCCAGCAAAAGTGGAAACTGCGCAATTTGTGCACCTCGAATAAACGCGTGCAGGAACTCCCTCAGATGGGTGCTTTACATATATTACTTTTAATTGAATTCCTATCTGCCACTGAGTGTGGGGTAGAGAATCTCGATTTGTTGGTAGGGAAACAAATGTCCTGTATTCGCCCATACATCAGGCTTAAAAAGCTGTGGGAGGTGCTTTAATTATTTTTTCCCAGCCTTAATCGTTTATTTTGAAAGCCTGAGCTGCTTATCGATAGCTGTAAAATGAATGTTATGTTCTAAAATGTTTCTTCCTCAGGCTCCTCTCCAGCAGCCAATAATGTTCAGTGGGAGAGGGGGGAGAGAGAGAGAGAGAGAGAGAGAGAGAGAGAGAGAGAGAGAGAGAGAGAGAGAGAGAGAGAAGCGATCTGTGGACGTAAAGCAGTTGATAGATGTGGTCACACTTTGGGGAGGTAAACAGTATTGATTCTGTCCTACTATCATCTCTAATTTTCTTCCAGCCATTGCACAATGGGATACCTTATGACTAATCACAGCCGCCTCTATGTCAGGATCGAGCAGGACACTCTCTCTCTCCCTCTACCCCCCTCTCTCTCCCTCTCTCTCCCTCTCTCTCTCTCTCTCTCTCTCTTTCCCCAACATTATTTTAAGTAGCGTGCCCGGAGCTCTCAGACGAAGCGTGTCAGTATTGAAGTGTCTCCTGGTCGTCAGATCTCCCCCACTTCCTCCTGCACTAATGCGATCGATTGGACCAGCAACAGGGCCATAACACGCTCCTCTCCAGGACACTCTCGCGGTGACATTTCAGGCCCAGTTAGACCCGATTTCCCCCGGGCCATTAAAAGACAAAAAAGAGAGAGAGAGAGAACCCCCGAACCCCTAGTGGAAAGTGGTCTGAGAGGTAGCCGTCGCCTGAGCTTCCTCGAGACCTAATGACAGTAAAAAAAGAAGAAGAAAAAAAACGGTACATGTCTGTACAACCAGGGAGTCCAAGGATTAAATTCTTAATAATGTGCGTGTAATAGTGAAATCTGAGGTCCTGGCCCCGAATGTGTTAAGAGCATTTGCAGGGTCTAGTTTAATGAAGAGAAAGAGAGGGGGAGAAAGAGAGAGAGTGAGAGAGAGAGAGAGAGAGAGAGAAAGCTTGAAGGCTGACTTGCTCACTGACTTGCGTATTTTAGGGCATGTCAGGACCTTCACGCCAACTATTTTAATTGAAACCAGAAAATGTATGTTAGCTCTGACTTGGGCCTGTGAGCACTAAACTGGGGTTTACCCAGTCAAATAGCACATCTTGTGTGCTTACCGCCAGAACACAACTCTAGGCATTACTCTGTGTAAACCTGCACACAAACAGTAATTATTATTTTCATACTTGGTTGTAATCCTTATCTTAGGTGACTTAGGTTTCCTAATTCATTCAAACATTAAACGCCTTTTGGATTGCCATGAAATTATGCATGTCGGGTCAAAGAGCTCGCTTTGAACCACATAATCTATATCCCATCTAGTAAGCGCCAAATATTTAAGACCATAAAAATGCATTATAGCCTTTAAATAGAATGGTCCCACTAAAATATCTCTAAATAACATTTTATATATTCCATTATGGGGGGAAGTGAAACAGCTTTGCATTCAGATTTACAATTGCGGAAGCGGCTCAGTGCACTACACATGCTGTGAAATGTCCAAGATGATGGTATTCATAGCCGGCCGTCTCCTGCAGTGGGCTGCTACGCATGTCTCCTCTCCCAGTGACATGAAATAGGTTAATGCGGTTTAAGGTATGGAATAATAACTAATTATCTTTGGGTTAACTACACCCTTTGGCCATCCCCTTAACGTCCTGCTGTGCTTTGGGCTTGACCCAAACCAATGAAAACAGTTTTCCTTATTAAGTTCCATGACAAAGCTTAACCTGTGGCATCACGCTGTATTCATGACCTCTATGAATCTAAAGATAGTTACAAGGCCAGTATACTCGAAATGACACTGTGGCAAACAAACTAATCAAATTAATCAAATCAAGCCTTCATTTGACTGAATCATTTTTCTTAGTATGTATTTACAAAACAGAATTTATTTTCTATCAATGTTGTACCATAGAGGGCCAATCACTCGGTCGGAGGTCAAGGAACATATAAAGATAGATCTGACTATACAAAAGGAACAATAATAAAAAAAAATGTCCAAGCAGCAGAGTTATAGGTTGTAGTACTACCAAAGTTATTGGATGTGCCTGTTAGAAACTGCACCTGTTCTGTCTCACTCAACTTACTTTTGGTAAATCTGCTTTAGAAATGTACTGCACTATACTGTGCCATAGGTTGGATTACTGCTTCAGTTGCCTTGCTGAAAATGAAGGAGTGAAGGAACAGATACGAGTTTGTTTTCTTGTGAGTGCCACCATTAACCTAAATGCAGCCTCTAGTTTGTGATCTGAACTAATGCAGACCTCGTCTAATTCAATTGAGCTCCTCGCCAGCGATGGGAAAGCCAGGGGGGAAAGAGAAGGAAAATGGACGCCCATCCCTCTCGTGCCAAGTGCAGCAAACAATGCCAGTGATCAAGGGGTGAAGGAGGCCTCCCGATTCATCTCCGGAATGAACTGGAGTCATCTGAAGCATATAAGGAGCCCCGACAGCCACAAATAGATTTGGACAGTGTTGCCTTAACATCTGGAAACAGTGTTTAACTCATCCCATCTCAGGAAGTTTTCACACTTCACGCCTCATTAACCTCCCGGCCGCACGACTCCCTGGGAAGACAGAGGAGCGGGGAGCCTGTTTACACAGGCTTTCCCAGAGCCGCCGCCACCACCACCACCACCGCCACCGCCGCCGCCCAGCGCTTTAGTCGGCACGCACGTGACGCGGCATGCGGTGTGGCAGGGCGGGCGAGGCGCGGCGCGGAGCGGCACGGCGACACAGGTGAGAAGCGTGCGGGCTTCTGGAGCAGCCCAGGGGGCTTGTTGGGGATTGCTCTGTGTTATTTTACAAGTGGCCACCAATGTAGCCTTTTATTTGAATGCACTGCAGAGTTGGGGCGGGTGAATGCTGTTTTACACTTGAGTTTACACTGAGTTTACACTGAGTTTACACTGAGTTTACACTGAGTTTACACTGGGGTAGATGATGGTGGAATTGATGATGTCTCTTAAAATAGACAGAGCTGTGGCAGCAGAGCATGTAGGATCATAGTTGGGTCTGCTCTTTAAGGAGTGCCTTAATGGCCCTCACTGTGCCAACTGCACAGTTCTCCACATTCACATTTACAGGTGAAGGAATCGGTTAGACCAAGGCAGATGCATTTCCTGCAGTGTACCTTTTGAAGTTCCAGGTGACAGTTTCCCTTGAGAACCCTGCTTCATAGACATAGGCAGTATCAAAGAGTCTGAGTGCAGAGATTGGCACATGACCAGCTATGGGTAATTTGCCATCAAAAAAGTCTAAAGCTGGTAATAATAGGCTATACACAATACCTACTGCAACATCCCTGGAAATACGAATTTACCAGTAGGTTAGTTGTCTTTATCAAATCAATCGCTCTCCTTCCAGGGTGAAAATATTCTATTTGCCATAGCAAATAGTGCACGCTTACACCTTTACTGTTCAGCTTGCTGTGTGGTAGTCAGAGGTGTGCTTTTCCATTTGAAAAAGTGAAGTACACCATTTATAGGAATGATATCCTGTACTACGATCTCAGTTTTTCAACTACTGTATAAGTACATGAAATAAATACTGCATTAGAAAAGTGTTACACCACTGAGTATACAACAATACATACAACGTTCACCGTGTGTCTCCATCCATCTTGACTACCAGCCTGATGTCTTGCAAAGTTCAACGACGTTTGTCATGAGACTGTAACAGGGCTAGAGCAACACTGTGTGTGTTAATTATGTATTTATCTTAATTGTCCCGATTGCGGCGTGTGCAGCATCGCAACAAGGCTGTTTAAATTCACATCTTATGCTGGTCATGGCTTTGAATTTGGCCATATTATCAGTTTGTCAAGAGATAACCAACAAAGGCTGGTTATTAATCCTTTGGCCCGAATTCCTGGGTTTATGTGATGAAAATGCATAATGAAACACTTTTCATGAGGTGATAATTAGTGGAGATGGGCAAGCCAGCAGTCACAGGCTGTTGGGTATTTAATAACCACAATGACCATGGGAGATGGTGTTAATATTGAGGTCATGTTTATGATGCCGATTATATCCCAGGTCAGCAACATGTAAAGTAAAATAATTCAAAATCAAACCCCAATCTGATGGCTTTCTTTATATGGCAGCCTATTATTCATGGGTCATGCATTAGGTAGCTTACATTATACAACGCTTTGGTCCAAGAAATCAATTCTGGCCATTCTGAGTGTTTATTGGCGTGTTGGCCATATGACAACCTTACCGTATTATGAGTCCACTTTTTAGGTGTGAGATGTATCCAGTATAGCCACTAAATCAGTCTCCTATATAGTCTGCTGTGCTATGACTTTTCAGATAAAACGGACAGGCGACAGATAAGATGGTGAGATAATTAAATGTTATTGAATATACTCGGTAGACTTTAAACAACAGACCCCAGCAGTTTGGGTAGATTTACTCATAATCTGTCAACATTAGCTGAAGGAAATTTTCAATTTGCTCCAGTCAGAGGAGGATCTAAGCACTCTGTTATTGCCTACTTGGGTATGTGGGCGCACAGCATGGATATAGGCCTTGTGCGGGAGCTTAAGTGAGTAATAGGGAAGAATGGCACATACCCTTTTTCACTACAGAACAACTGCAATGGAGGGATTGTCTTAGCCAAATGCATCCTGCACCAGTACAATGTAAGGCAGATCAGACTATGTTAGCAGCATACACATCACATTTTACACACTGGTGTCTAATGTGTTGTCTTAAGCATTTGTAATTGTGCAAGTGTATCATTAAAGTATATGTAAGGCGTTCCAGCTATTGTCTGGCTGGAGGTAAGTGCTCTAAGCAGTCGTGATATGTATCCGTACTTTAATGGGAATGAGTAGTGCTGGGTGATTAGACTACGCTGTTACAAAGCAGTCCTACTGCTAGCCAAAAAGGAGCGGAGCCACTTGGATCTTTCTCCCAATCGCTTAAAACGGTACTTGACATTTGGCTTCTGTCCTGTCGCTAGCCTTCCACGCATTTTTAGGATTATTTCACATTGTAGGCTTATTAATTCAGGGGACAAAGGCGTTCTTATCTTTGTCGCCCAAACCAGGGATAGAAGCGTTATTGGCACTTGCATTGTTTTTACGGTCGATTTCAAAATTGATTTTTCTGGATCACGTGTTGTGGTTTGTCATTTTTTATCAATAAAAATTGAATGTAGTTAAATTTAAGACAGATCTCCCCTTGTGATTACGATGAGAAAATCTCATTGCATGATTAATCTTGTTCAACTGTAACACATCGGAAGTGGTTAGACAACTTATGGTGTTGCTTTTACGCATGCTATTTATGTTTATTCCTAGAACCATATCTGAACAAATGACAGAAGAACTACATGGATTGTCAAATGTCCCACATAGATTTATAAGTAACATCTATTGGTCTACATACCACTTTATAAAACCCAGAAATCTACCCCCAAAAAGCCTAGCCGTCTGTTATTAAGCAGTAGGGATTGTTGAATCTCGAGAGAATGAGCATAAGAAGGCTAGGCTATATTAAAGAACTTTCTCAGCCTAGAAAACCAATTAATTATCTAAGGTCACTATAACCCCATTTCTCTCCCCTGTTAATCACAATCAGAATGGCTATTTGCCTCCTTCAATTATAGTTTGGCTCGTACAAACTGAAGTAGACCATAGTTGTTATTTCATTTTGCTATTCTCAGAAATAGCTGTAATATCTCAGTCACTAAATCCTACATCTGTTTTAGCGATGGGACTGGGCGATGTAGGCCATTTCATGTATTCTGTCATGTATCCTAGCAATATTCTCAATTCAATCTGTTTTGTTCCTCAGCCCAAAATATGAAATACAAAAAGAAGGTATGGTCATAATTGGACTAGGCCTAATGGCTTGTCCGTCCTCCTCTAGGAATGGGCTCACCCCTGAGTTTGGGAAAATACAAATTGACAAAGGAAATTAATCTACAAAGCTAGAGAGGGAGGGGCGGGGGGAGTCTGGGTCTAGCAAATGAGGCTCTTGAAAATCACCTTCATAATTAATTGCGCAAATTTGTTTCTATTAAATAAAAATAACACGTATTGAGGAACTCAATTAGCATTAATTAAGCTTGATATCCTAATTTGGAAATGTGTTGTGGAAAACAAGCGTTTTCAGAGTCGTTTTACTGTGGTGTTGAATTTCAGCTGGCTGCCTTTGGGCAGCTATTCTCCCCTCTGAGACTTGGAAATGAGAAATGGAGATGGAATATCGGGAGGTGCTAAATTAGCTGCCTGATCTGCACTTATTGCAGCATACACACGCCTATTACTTTGCTGTTCTCTCTTTTAACATTCTAGGCATGGCGCCGCGTCGAGATAGCAGATTTATCAAATGGGAAAATGAATGCATGATGATCAGTTAAATTGAAAATCAGCGCCTGCATGACAGCCCGACCTGACACCTCCGTAATTAGAAAGAAAAATGATGGCGTCCGATGCATAATAGAGCAAAAACAATTTACACTCTCCCATAATGATCCGGCGTTCAAATTGAAAATTTCTCCGGGTAGAAATTGAATTCATAAAGTATGATTCATGGAGGACACATCTCCTGGAGGCTGCCTGGGCCATATCGATTGATAGTTTGTCTTGAATCATACAGCGTGCTGCTTTCAGGCAAAAGCTTAACTACTTAAGCAAATCGCTAATTTCACCTTAAGGCCACCAGTGTGCAGCCAGCGATACTCCTATTCAGACTGCAAATGAATTATACATGAACAGCCCCCACCAACGCGCTCCAAAAAGGAGAAAAAAAACAGCAGCAAATTGAAGGACACCTCCAGACAACTCACAATTTCCAAACACTTGCTTTTTTTTCATGGGCCTAATCTAAAAGGCAATTCATTGACCGAAATGAAGCATATATCTCGCAGCTGACTGAAAGAGAATAAGAAGAAACGATACCTTTGTGCTATGCTACAGAGGATTTTGTTAATAACGTGGAGCACACGTGGAGAATACATTATTAAGGTTATTGTTTTTGGTTGGACAGGGGATTCCCTCCGGGCAATGTATAATGCTCTTTGTCCATTAAATAATTGCTTTATTAGTTTATTGATTTCCTGTCTCTGGATTCTAGTAGGTATAACCTTTGTGGGCTCGTTGATTATTATTTGCTATTTTTGCTGCTCCTATATTTTGATGTGTTTTGCTTATATGCCCTGCTTCATAGGAACTATCCATTTTAAAGTCTTTAGTCATTCAAAGCAAACAGCAGTCGCTGGTTGAAAATTATGTAAATATTTTTGAAAGGGACACGGGCTCAGAAATTCATTTGCGACAGCTCAAACGTAAAGCTGTCCCTCTGATTATTTTCAATTTATTTGCAAATCAAGACCCGATGAGAGTGGGAGGGCTCGAGGATATTTAACAAGGCTATAAACAGACCAGGATGGGCAGAATAAATGCCTTTGATATTTGAATTTTAGATGTGTTATTGCAGGCCTTGTTATGGAGGTATCCCTCAAAGTTTACAGCTAGAGCCATGTGTGTAGGCTATTCTTTTATTCTTACCTCGACTTTAGATCTGGTCAACATTTCTAATATTGTCAAGGCGCAGATGTCTTGGAGCCCCCTCAGCCTCCCCAGGGACCGCCAACCCTATTAGAACAAATGTGTTCTGCTATTGTAAATAGGCACGTTTGGTGCGCCCGTCCTATTACGGGCGACGCATGATCAATAGGCTGATAACACAGGAACATCAATATAAGCGACAGAACAATGAGGGATATCATCGAACATCTATCTTAATATAGCCGGCTACAAGGGCCCTGACAAAGTGAAAAGCTCATGAAAATTCCGCCCCACGAATTCCCATCTCCTATCCAATATGCACAAACACACTCCCAGCTGCCTAGACTATTATTTTCCTATTTCAATTTGACACCCCAGCCTTTCATGCTAATTCTATTATTCTTGGAAGTTTATGTGATTTCATATCACTAGAAATCGGTAATGTATTATAACCCTTTGGGCTAAAATAAACTGAATCCCTGCAGTAGCCACCGGGAAAATAATTACTTTCATATCAAAACTCTGCAGGAGTCGAACGGGTCTTTTCGCCTCCGGCTCGTAACCTCATTTCAGCAGGGCTTATAGATGAATAAATTTGTTAAAGCAATACACAGAAATACAACATCAGGTTTTAAGAGAAAGAGCTACCTATACCCACAGCATAAAGGCTATTTAGGGTCGCACACGCTTTAGGTTTATTGTATACAATTGATTTATTTATGAAAAACTTACATATATAAATATTTCAATACTTTATACAACGTCTGAGGATTTCTGTTGTCTTGTTCTTTTTACAGTTTGTTACACAAGGGGTCTGCTTCTATTTTTTCCAATAAACATTTGATAGCCCATCACACATGTACACAAAATATTCACACAGATAGTCCCCCATAATCAGAGCTTAAACATGTCAGCGAAAAAAATGAAATGTTTTGATATGTCTTTTTTTTTCTTCGGTTACGCTTTTGAAGGTTTTTACTTTATCACCCCTATATCTAGCGGCGACTAAGAACCCTATATTATCCCATGTCTATATCAACTGAGTCTTTGTTTGTGTCCGAGGAGTGGTTGGTAGACGTCGCCTCAGCTGTGTCTGAATAGTCTGCTAAAGACTTGTCTTGAGGTGGAGATATGGGACTGACATTGTCTTGTTCCTTCTCTTGAAGGCATCTTTCATTGCAACCTCCTGCAGACTGATTGTTGTTAAAGGGAATGTGGGTTGGACCGTTGGGCGAACTTGTATTTCTAACCGAGTGATTAACTTGTCCTTTGATTGCTGTCGCGTTGGTGTTCCCATGGTCGGAATCATTGCTGCTCTTATGTCCCAAATTTGCTGTTAAGCTTTCACTGTGTGGCCCTCTTTGAATTACGTTATCAGAGTCAGAGCATGATGTGGATGGCTTCAGAGATGTTTGTGGAACAATGAAACCGAGTGGTTGTGTGATGGGGTACAGTAAGAAATGTCCCTTCCCTATCAAAGGTCTAGGGGATGGTAAAGCTGGGAAATCCACAGCGGGTTTACGCCTTGGCCTTGAGTCAGACAGGAGGCTCTCCACACTGAAAGGGTTAAGTTTCTGGATGGTGGAGGCCCTGCCGTTGGAACCCAAGTTTGACTGCTGACTGCTGTCGGACGAGTCCAGCTCAGATCCACTCGCGTCTTGGTGTGGGTTTCTTTGGTTCTGGAGTTTGTGTGGGGTTTGGTCGCAGCTTGGTTGCGTTTGGTTTCGGCCCAGCTCACTAAGTAAACAGCTTTGCTCGCTGTCCGTTACGTGTGACACGCCACTGTCACTGTCAGATCCTGGAGTGTGATATAATTCCCCTGCCAAGAGTTTGTTCTGTGACCTCAGTAGTCTCTTCTCCTGCTTCCGCTTCTTCTTCTCCATGCGCTCCAGCTCTCTCCGGGCGATCTCCTCCGGATCCATGGGCTCGCCACTGCATGTGGTCGGGTGGGAGTTGTGAGCAGGTCGCCCAGGACCCTTTTTCGTATTTTCCTTTTTCCTCCATTTAGCTCTGCGGTTTTGGAACCATACCTACACACCGAAGAAAAGCAATATTCATTTCCATTTCATTTTTTCTAGCAGGTATATGCAGATAATCTCCACAGCGTTCTGTGACGATGTCCAGACAAAATGTTGTGGTGCATCCTCATTCTCTTTGAAATTTAATTCTGAGTGTTGTAATCGACTCGTTTGAGAAGCCAAATAAAATGCTTGAAAATAAATCATACAGATGACAGATAAACAATAAAACATGTAAACCAAATTCCGGTGTTTTCATTTCCACATTGTTATGTGAATTAATTAATTTCACCGCTATATATAGGTATAGCGTAAATATATCAATAATATTAGCATTTGAGTCATAAACATTTAAATAGCATATGCTTGAGGCGTGTTAGCCTATTAGTTTATATTGAAATAGTGGCCTATGGCATCACAAAATAATGTCACCAGATGATAACACATGGCAGGTGGTATTTAAAAACGTAATCGTATATTATTGTAAAAGTAATCTTTACCCAAGAAATATAAAATAGGTCATTATGCTACTATATTTATATTTCATTATGAAAATGTTGACACGCTTAAAATATGTTCCCGAGGCAACATATTTGTAAATTATTTGTAGCCTGCATAGTGTTACTTGAACTATCAAACCAAAAGTAAAAAAGTAAAAACAAAAATAATAATGACAATAATAATAATAATTAAACTACTCCTTTTGTGTTTGGACTGTTTTTGGATGGATGCCATGGTTTTTGCTCCGATTTGTGTTTAGACCTTTGCCATTTCTCCCTGGATGGGAAACCTAGTAGAGGTAGGCCTCGGTAAGGCCCTATTGATGCACATGTGTGATTTCTCCATGTAATTGCGTTTAAAAAGAAAACAATGTTCTTTTAAAAAATATATATAGCTTATATATTGTAAAAAATGCTATATTCCATTTCTGTCTCCCCATATTTCTCTTTGACGTTTACCATTTCATGCATTGGTGGTATGCACACACAGTATACCGATCTCACAGGGACTATAAAGGCCTGGGAGTCCAAGTCAGGTCAATTTAGTGAAGTTAAAACAGACTGAAATATTCCTTAACGCTAATAATTTCACCATGAATCAATATAACTGTATTGTGCAACTTAAAGGATTGCAATACACCTGATTAGGCTACAAACAGCTGTACACCCGAGACTGAGAACATCAAAGGGGGGTCATGCCTCTGATGATTTATACTTTGCTATTTACAGCATTGTTAAATAGATACAGTTGCACGTTCACGTGATGATTTCTACATGAGCAATGACACTTTAGCACCGACTTAAAAACACAACGTGGAAAATTAACAAGGCATGAAGTTGAAAGTTCAGAATATTTACCTGCACCCTTGATTCTATCAAGTCCAACCTCAGCGCCAGTGCTTCCCTCATGAACACGTCGGGGTAGTGACTCTCATTAAAAGCCTTTTCTAATTCCTCCAGCTGCCAACCAGTGAAATTGGTGCGAGTTCGTCTTCTTTTACAACCGGGGCTATCCTTGTCTGGATCTCCCGAATCTAGTGTAAGAGAGCAAAATATAGCTGTATGTTTCTTCCATAAAGACAATTAGAATGTCTAAATCAACTCTTTCATAAATGTTGCAATGCTCATAAAATAGGCTAATTCACGTTTGCTTAGGGTTTTTTTAACAGGAGTTTTAGCATGTATATAGGCTGTGTATAGTATCAAGTATAGTATTAAGTACAATATTTGATATCTTGACTGAATATATAACAACAGCAATGCTAATAATAATAATGTTAATAATAATAATAATACAGTAACATTCAACAATGTGATTATTTTCTTTGTGGCTTCTTTTTGGGAAGCACGTCCATGTTTGAAAGCTCACTCTGCGCCCTTTGGCAACTGAAACGCTGCCTTGTTACTGTAACAACATTTTTAATGGAGATGATCGCTTCTTTGTTTCCCGAGCCTTGTTTCTATGCTATCGACTGCATGTATACCAGAAATATAGAAATACCATTTTAAGTGCCATTTGAAAACGATTTCCTGCATAAAATGGTAGCCTATACTTAATCGTAAGCACCTCTTTGTACAAGTAGCCTCTGTCGTTTGCTTACCTGTCAGTTTGTACTGTTGGTTATCTCCATTCATACCGCAGCCAGACGACAAAAGAGGGTTCGAATTCACCACTGAAGCCGTACAGGAACCATTAAGTAATCCGTCTATTGAGAAAGGAACCGCTGCAGATTGAAGTTGATGACCGGCTAATTCGTAAACATGGTGGTGGCTTAGATGGTACGGGAAGCTCACCATCCCACCAAGCGAGCCTCCGAACTGGGCATGAGGTGGATCCAGTATCCTGCTGTCCATCATCTCCCAGGCAAAAGGAAACGACGTCTTGAGGCTGGTGATGTGAATTTAAAAAACATGCAGCGAGTGTGGCCAGCGAGGAGGGGACATGATGTGGAGAGGAGGATGAGCTCTACTTTATCAACACGAACCTTCCAATAATTAGCCTCGGCTCTGGGAATTTGAGACCAATGAGAAACGTTAATCGCATGTGACGTCAGAGACGCGCTCTGAAAACGCTTTCCATATCGATTGCTAATTAAACCTGACATCCACCTCAATAAACAATATCAGGGCTGTCACAACAAGACAGGAGGGCTTTGATAAGAACTACATCACATCTACACAGGGGGCCACGGAGAGAGCGATCAGATTGATACCTAGTTAAACGCTAAACAGACACCAACATTTCACCTCGCGCCGTCGGCTGTGCATCTGACGGATGCCGCGCCGTTTTATCCAGCGTGCTTTGCGCTGTCGTGCTTAAAAACACCACACAATCCACTTACCCTTCGTGGGTTGTAAGGAAATGTTTACACGGAGAGGAATGGTGAGCGTTACAAGGGCAGTGCTCTTGTTGGGGTTTGTTGATAAAGTGCTGTCACTACACGCTGCTCTGATGTATTGATACACGGCGATCACAAACGTCGAGTACCAAATAGCCTGATACGGAAAAGGGACATTCATCATCCAAACCTGTCAAATTTAATTCAGAAGTACAAACATCCCGCAGTAGTGCACAACAGCCTATGGCCACATCAACAAGGAAGTTAGTAAATGAAATACGGCTATATCATCTCAATCCTGGGTCGATATTAACGGGAGGTTTAGATTAAGTCATTAATTACATGCCCAACTAATTAAACAGTGCGTAATATTCAACTGGAAAACTATATTCCCAGTCATACCTAGCATGTAATTAATAGGATTTGAACTGGATCTCAAACTGTCAGAAAGGAAGTTGGCCCCTTAAATGTCTAAGCATTTGTGTACAGGGTATTTTACACTGTGGATGTTTGTTATTTGTCATGTATAGGCTATGCAATGTTTCAGTGCTCGAGGGGATACCCACCACCCAAACTTTCTTTTTTTTTCCTCAATGATGGAATTTGAATCATGACTGTTTAAATTAAATGCATAGAATGTTTTTGCCAATTATTTTTTCTAAAATATTAATAATTACTCACAGCACATTGCCTGCAGAGGACTATCTTAATGCTAATATAGTCTACTTAACAGCATCAGTCCATATCTCACCACGCCATGAGGTGTTTTAAGATTATGAAAGACTTCTGGGTCATTG
>NC_084996.1:33978654-34178654 GCF_963854185.1 Sardina pilchardus
TAACAATTTGTAGACAGATCATCCTACAGAAGGGTAATTGTTGAGAAGAATGACCATTAGCAATGTATAATAATGTGACATTTTAGCCATTATTTTTTGTTATTTTACTATTGTCTGGCACACAATTTTCCCCACAGGCCAAGCTAAGTTAGTCAAAACTGGACAGTGAAAAGTCAAATGAAGAGGGGGAAAAAACATATTTATTTGCATCTACATTTGCAAAGACCATAATGTGGCCTATATTTCCATCATGTTTAGGACCAAATAAGTACTATTGATAGAGCCCACCACAAAAAGCCTAACAAGCCTTCATACGTAATGCTTTATTAAGCACAATTATCATGCAGACAGCCTATCAAAATTCAATCATGCATAAAAGGATTATTAACCAAGAATAATACTATCTCATAATAGAAAGTAAGTTTGGTTTCTTCCTTCCAATTTGTCTGGGCTGTAATTACCATTCAATTCAGCAACACCACCTATCTTATATTACTGGATGCGCTCAGCTGCATACACGCAGAGAATAAACAAAGAAACAAAATTGCTATTCGGCTCTGCAAAATGTCCAAGGCCGCGATTGGCCACCACCCTACATGCACGGGATTCTCTTTGTCATCTCAGCAATTAATTTGATCTAAATTGTTTGAGTTCTCTCAAATATAAACTTTTCAAATTGTATTTAGATTCTGAAATGGGGAGCTTTAACTCAAAATGAATTTGAATTTTGAAGTCCTTGGAGGTGCAAAGTGCCATCAGCTTTGATTTCTGTGACAGCAGAGTTACCAAAAAAGTTGTTGCGGTCAATGTGAATAATATTTAGCTGGATGTCCACCAATGCTTTTTCCATTTAGAGTAGAAGAGAAGCAGTCTTCCGCTATCATTTGTATGTTTTCATAAAGGCCTTTGTGCACATTCCTTTTTGGGAAGACATTCCTGATCCTCTCTATGCCGAAACCCAGTTGTTTATATGTGGTATAAAGGTGTGACATGGAGATCAGTCTATTCTTGTTTCATGTCAACCATGAACAATTCAGATAACTGACAGGAACCTACAGTAAATGCACTGCCCACCGATGATATAGGTGAGGAAAAAAACTCACAACAGAGGTCTCCTTGACAGTGTCAAAAACACACTGTGTGAGAGGAGCCATGGCGAAACCATGCGGGGCGACTGTCACCAGGAAAACTGGCATCAAGCCACCGCCACAAAATGTGCAGGAATAACTGTTTGTTCTAGTGATGTGACATAATAGCTGGAGGAGGATGGAGAATTATTATTACAATCATTTTCTACGGCGGAAGCAGATCGAACTGGAGCAGGGTGGAGGAATCCCAATGATGAACCAGGTGTTCCGTGAGAGGTGCCATCTGGCAGAAGAATTAGCAGCTTATGAGCCAGGTGCTGCACTAGCAGAGACGGATCGGAGAGGAGAAGAGAGAGAAGGAGAGAGGAGAGGAGAGGAGAGGAAAGGAGATAGGAGAGAGGAGAGAGGAGAGCAGAGGAGGAGAAGAGAGGAGGAGAGAAGAGGAGGAGAGAGGAGAGGAGCAGAGGAGAGGAGAGGAGGACTGGGTGCTTGTCTCCGGCCTGTGCTGCCATGACTCTGCACTGTTGCATAATAAGAGGGGAGTGCTGCAACACTGTATAGGGCCTGTGTAGATGTGTTTGAGATTGGGTTTGATGTATGTGTGTGTGTGTGTGTGTGTGTGTGTGTGTGTGTGTGTGTGTGTGTGTGTGTGTGTGTGTGTGTGTGTGCCTGATAGTGCATTTGTGTTTACATGAGTGTAGCTTTTTGTTGTGTGTGTTTCTCTCTCTCTCTCACTCTCTCTCTCTCTGTGTATGTGTAACTAGGACTTTTCTCCACTTGCCAGGAGTGATCAATACCTACACGACCCAGTGAGTATATTGGTTCAAGTTGACCAGTTAGATGGTATCACGTGATCAGAAAGCTGGTTGAGCGCACAAGTGGAGAGTACAGCATTAGCACTGCCAGATAGCACCACTACTGATTCTAATCCTACACACTCTACAGATGCTTCATGCAATAACGCTAGACTGAAGCAGACACTTTCACTTTTCAGTCACCATCTTAAGAACTCATGCATTTCTGCATTTCCTCTATGGCTGGCACCCATAACAGTTCTTTTTTAACAGTCATGCTTAATATAGAGAATCCTCTCCTAACCCAACTGAACTATCACACTTGACATGCACTTCCTCCATATCCCCTCCATCCCTCTTGCCTGGGCTTAACTCCACCCTCAGCTGTCATCCTCTGCTTGTCTGTTCTCCAAGTTGCCATGTATTGTGACACAAATGTCTCCTATTCCCACTGGAGCATGATTGTTTTTGCTTTTGTAGCTCGCTTTGGGAATAAAGTGAAATGAATGTAAATGTAAATGTAGAAGATGTCATGGGTAATAGATCAGGGCCATGGGGGGGGGGGAAAGGCTGTTTGGAGGGTCCTATGCCTTCCCACATGATACAAAAATGGTGTCCATAATGCTAAAAGGGCTTCAACCAACTTAACAACCTACAATAAGTATTTACCAATTAAAGGAGTTAAGTTTTGCAAGTCTTCCAGCTCAATCGAATAGCTGTTGATTGCTAATGGTTCATGTTTGAAAATATTATTGTATTATAGTGGATAGCTGGAAATATTATGTCTAATGTCTAATGTCAAAAGTCCCCCCACGGCACACAATTTCACAGTTCTGTAGAGTGAGTGGGTGAGTGAGTGAGTCTAATATGGCAAAAGTGAATTCTGTGGATTTGGAGAGTTATTTTTTGGCCAGTTAGCATCCAAGTTGGTTGCCACCATCTTTAAAAATGATACTGACTTCCGGCCACATGTTCACAAATAATAATTAAGTCCACACACTACACCAAGACACCAAAGTATGGTCTATGTGGAGTGTGCAGTTTTCAAGATGGGAAGATCCGCCAATCCACATGGACAACATCATGTGTGGCAATCCTCAACATCACATCTGATATGTGGCACCTAGGCCTAATTGGCTTGTTCATGAAAATGTGGCCGGAATTGAGCATACTGTATGTCGGACGTCTGACACTATTTCTAAAGCGACAGACAATTAAGTAAATTTTTTGGCTGAAATATCTAGCCTAGCATGGGCCATTGAAATGATGGCAGGGGGTCACCTCCTCCCTCTCTCTAGTTCTATGTGATACTCCACGGAACACAAATACAACTCTGCTGCCCTCCCATGGCCAGTTTGCCAAAGTGCGGGTCTGGCACACAATTGTCTGGTATACAATCTTTGGCAAATGTCAAATGTCAATACTTTTGTATTTATTATTTATGATAATTATATTGTGTGGCCTGCATGGGTATCTTAGACTTCAAGTAGATTTGTAGCAGAGAAGCAGAAAGTCCACATGTGTATACAGTACCCTCTAGAATTATTGGCACCCTTGGTAAAGTTGACTAAAAACAGTCCCACTGCTTTTCTATGGAGTTTAGATCAGGGGACTGCAATGGCCATATCTGAAGCTTGATTTTGTGTTCAGTAAACCATATTTGTTTTGATCTGGACATTTGTTTTTGGTTCATTGACCTGATGAATGATCCAATCATGACCAACTTTTAGGAGCTTGGCAGAGATTGTTTGATTGATACCATGCACCTTATAGGTTTCCAAGGCCTTTGGGAATTAAAACAGCCCCACAATTGCACTGCCCCTCCACCATAATTCTGATTAGGCATGGGATTCTTTTTAGTATAGCCATTCTTCTATGTACGCCAAAGACACCTTAAGTGTTTTTAGCGAAAGAGCACAATTTTCTTTTCATCTGACAATAGACCACACTCCCAGACATGTCATGGTACCATTCTGTAACTCCTGCCATTTACATTGCTCATTAAATGACTGGACTGGCTTTAGCCTGGCATGCCGTCTAAATAATCTATTAGCAGTGAGGTCACTTTTGAAGATTATTTTGGGGATAGCTTTGTCTGTAATTCTCCAACAGTGGTTTTTATGGAATTTCATCATACCATCCTCCATACTGTGCGTGGGGGCAAGATAACCATGGGTCTTTGTCCAAGCATGTTTGTCACATTTCCAGATGATTAGAACCTTTTAATCATCATTTTAACTGGAAATATAGGCATTTTCAACATATTACCTAGTTTCCATAGACATTCTCTTACTTACAAATGTCAACACACTTTCTTTTTACTTCAATTTAGTGTATTCTCTTGTCTCTCCTATGTTGAAAAATGACTAGAGGATTTAGCCTCTAGCCTCAGAATAAATTTGCTTCCCTTGCAGGGTGTATTTTTCCTCATTGTTTTAATTGTGGGAGTACAATAAATCACCAAAATGTTATTTTTTATACCTATTTTTAGTCAACTTCTGGAGGGTAAGTGGTTTTGAAATGATATAATTGTGTTTGTTTGTTCATCGAATTTGAAGACTCAACAATAGCTTTAAAAATGAGAAGAAAAAAATCTGATATTGTGTTTTCTCAATCCCTGATAGTTCAAAGACAACTGAGCAAACACGTGTAGAAAAAAGCAGCAGCAAACAGAATTCAGCCCGATAGGAGGTCCCTCGTGGGCTAGTCCAAACATCGTCCCTATAAACAAAATATGTCACCGGATCTAACTCTTTATTCTGCCCTCTGCCTTTGTTCTTTTTCTCTATTTGATGAAAACATGCACACCCTGTTTAGATTAAGCCCAATCCAACTAATGTTTTAGCAACAGAGTTTGAGGACATTTTTTTACACAAGAAATCTAATTACTTATGTGGCATAACAAGCATCAATCCAGTTACATATTATTTAATAACTTTATTATCCATTTACTATTCTCCCATTTAGTCATTGTCTGTTTTCATTAGGTTTGCTTATATTGATACTGTTTATTTTTATATTGTTATTCTCTTTAGTCGACAGTCTGATCAACTATTTTAATTTGTTCACTGCTAAATTAATTGTTGTATTGTTTTTGTCTGTATGCCACACAAAGGCGTCTGCTAAGTAACATAACCGTAGCTGTAATCACATCTCGCACAACCTCAAACTCAATACAATAATTTGGCTTTCACTACATCACAAGGCCAATGATTTTAGCAGGGTTGATTCAGAGAAAGTAGACAGAGGTGTAAAAATCCAGTCCTAGCACATATCTGTGCCTACCATTCACCTAATCAGCTGATTCTAACTTGCACAACTCCTCAGCGAGGTAGATCAGCTAATTGACAACACCTGTGTTAAGTGCACAGGTACTGTAAAAACAATATGATATGATAGCATTACCATACCAGACAGTATAGCTTGCTGAAGAGGCAAACGAGCAAATGTTCAAGAGAGAGAGAAGGTCAAAGGTGAAGGGTAGACTGGCAACGCAAAGGAGAGCAGAACCACTCTGACCAAAGAAGACCTAAGTTAAGGTTGCATTCTACAAGGATCAACTTGTGAAGTCAGTATTCTCTAGAGAGAAAACTAGAATTTTGACAATTGAAAGCAGGGACATAGACAAGTGGATCTTGGTTCACCCATGGATGAGGTCCTTCCCTGGAGCAGAGAGGTGCAAGAAGTTGTGTGTTTAGTATGGACTGCATCTCCCAGCCTAAATGGGATACCTTATCATGTCCATAATGGAGCACCTGACGCTTGGAAATATCTATGGAAGTTCATGGTGATGGCATGGATAAAGGAACAATGCTGAGTATATAGTATTGGTCAGAGACTAGTTTGTTCAAAGAATGAATATCATGACCATAGGCCAATGTGTTCTTAATGTGTCCTCTTTAGTAGGGATGCACTGATATATACCGTAGGCCTAACATTGCTGTTGGTCAATATTTTGATATTTGCCCTGTTGACTAGTAACAGTCTATCCACAAAAAATATAACATTTTCGTATGGCAGTGGCTGATGTTGATCTGCAATCTCCTATCAATTTTGCACTAGCTAAATGTGTATTGCACAGACTGCCATATTCAGAGATAGTTCTACGAAGGGCTGAAAGATTTGAAAATGGTTTTGTTCTTTTTTATAGTGAATATATTTGTTTCCTTGCTACACAAAAATGATGTAAACAAACAAAATATCGGTATCTGCATCAGTTATCGTCCAAATTGTAAACAATAGCACTGGTATCATCCAAGTATGTGACTGCCATTGCAGGTTGGCATAGTATGATAGATCTTTGAGTGCAGAAAGCAGGAATCAGCAGGATGATTTGATGATTTAGATGAATTGAACACAGCATGATTTGCCATTAAATTCAGGGAGCAGGAATAGAGGGCAGAGACCTCAGTGTGGTATTTTTGGACCTTGCAAATGCCTTCTGGTCTGTGCCACAAAGTACGTTGTGGAAGGCATTCCGTTACTTTCAGGACCCAGATTTTAGCATTAGTTTTTATTATTATTTAGAGAAAATTCTAAATACAAAACAGGGCTCTATTGCGGCTTGTTAGATCTCTGGTGTAATTCGAATGCTATCTGTTTCTAAACCAGTTCAAAAGCATGGAGTACGGCCGCACAGGAGAGGAGGGAGATGGTAACCTGCTTTGTTCGCGTTCAAGAAGAGAAAACTGGATAATCAGAGGCAGCGCCTCAAGCACAACAAGGGCAATAGATGAACTGAGGTTATGTAGAGAAGACCAGGATCTGCTAGAGAGAGCTGTGGGCTATGGATGCTAACAGTATTAAATTCATTGTTGGAACCACTTATGAAGTCCTTCCAACTCCTCAGAACAATAGGGGTGTTGGCTCTTTAAAACATGTAAACATGTAGATGTATCATACATCTATATCATTAACACAGGTCTAACTACAGATAGGTCACCTTTCTGTTTTGCTCCTCTCAGATCATCAACTCCTGGCTTATAGACAGTAACAACCCATATTCAGCATGTGTAGCGGACAGCGTCCACTTCAGGCAAGGCCTATAGTGAAAGGACAGATCTATTTATTTTACTCATTTATCTTGTTTTAAATTTTATCTTTAACCTTTTACTTTTACCGTATTTTTAATGTGTGATTTTTATGTTATATGTGTAACTTCTTCATTTATCTTTTTATTATTTTATTTTGTCTTACTTATTTTCTTTTAGTGTATGATTTTATTGAAGCCCTTTTAATTGGTGGTATGCACTTTTTAATTATTGAATGTCTTTTATTATTTGCTGGTAAGCATTATGCCTCCTCACCGTCTGTGCTTTCGTCAGCTGTACTGTTCTCTCAAGTTTCTGTAAAGCACATTGAACTGCCTGGTGTATGAAATGCGCTTTACAAATAAAATTGCCTTGCCTTGCCTTGCCTAGATAAGGCTATACCAGTCCAGTCAGCACAGAAAGAAACTCAAGGCCAAGGTATCCACCCTGCAAAAATGGGAGGCATTAAAGAGTCACTGCACCCTAAAATAGTTTTTTTGGGCTGTTGATTGATTGAAAATTCTCATAAGTGGTGAACTGTACTATTATCATGTTTAATATTGACAAAAATCAATGTTTGTTGTGATGACAATGCATAGCCAGGCTAATGTTTGAAAGTACTGCTGTATAGATTTTACCCTTGTCCATTCTGTTGCTGAATCATCTTCATTTTCAAAACGACCTGTACAAAAAAGAAATATAAAAAAGAACCGTTTAAGGTGTAGTATTTATACAAATGTCATGGACATGCAAGATCCTACAGAAATATTTCAGAAATGCTAATTAAGGATACATTAAATAACCTGTCAGCTCAATACCTGCATGGTTCCCGTTATGTCCTTTGGCTACAATGCAGTCATCAGCCATGCTGCCACTGTCCTGAAACATCTGAAAGTGGCCACGTTTCCCAGATTCATTAAGAAGCTCTTAAGTGCTATGAACTTCTTAGGAGCATTCTTAGAACGTTCTTAGAGCGCTCCTACGAAGTTCTTAACACTTAAGAGCTTCTTAACGAATCTGGGAAACCCGGCCATAAATAATTTACAAACACAATGTACAGTTACACAATTCGCAATTACCAGAGATGTACAGGCCTATTCGGCTAATACTCACATTGATCACAAAAAGCAGGGTAATTTATTCATCTATCTCAGAAAATCTGAATCAGAGCTTTTGGCGTGGTTTGCATGGGGAGTTTTACTACACTAGCCTAGCCTATTAATCACTATGGTTAGTAGGCTATTGTACTTTTTTACTGTAGAGTAACATGCCGGCACTAGTATGAAACATGCTGTAGAGGGCTGGTCACATGATTTCAAAATAATATAGAAGATTTATTAAAGAACATAATGAAGAATGTTAAGAAACTCAGTAAGGTGAGAGTTCAAACAAAGCGTAGTGCAAATCAGTGTCTAGGGGGTTGTCATGCAAGACGGCACTCAAAAAACAAAATGCTGAGAGGAAGGGAGAGCCCTGTGCATGCGAGAGCAGGCGTTTTATCCCCATGCCAATCAATCACAGTCTTGCTCACCTGTGCACACCTAGGCCTCAATCACCTACCACAAAGAGAAAGAAACACAGGCAGCAAGCAAAGGCTCACAAGCGAACGGGGCCAAGATACCCGCCAAGGTCATCAGTAGGCTATTAGTCAGTCAAAGTAACAAGCACAGCAGAAATTCAAACAAACTGGATCAGAGCCATTAAGCTAGTCAAACTTACTGCTGCTACTTTTCTCACTGTCTCTGCCCCCACCATTACGGACATGATACATAAGTTGCTCTCTGAGCCCCCCACTGGTGAGGAAGAAAACAACAGGACAAATTTCCCATTTCCAAGCATCTCTGCTGGTTTGACCACTAAGTACATTACAGTTTTTTTCAACCTCTAACAAGCGTTTGTCCATTCATTTGGCACATTTTCAAAACTCTAAACACAGTTAGCACCGCATCGGTCTTTTGTGGCCATAGCATTCACACATTTCATGTGTTTTTCACACAGTATGCAGTCAGTGAATACATTTCCACAATGCTTACATTTTCTTAACAGACAATCTATACCTCTTAACAAAATTATGGATCGTTTTTCTATTATTTATAGAATCTATTACTTATTATGTTAACACACAACATCCCACAATAGCAAACACAATATTCCAAACCTTAGATACAGTATAAAAAACTCTGCTTCTGCAATGATATCAGTTCAAAAGCAATATATCTCAGCTGATAATAAACAAACAATTGAATAAATGACACACATGATGTTGGGTAAATTGGGCCAACCACAGCCAATTCCAGTCTGGCTTACAGTAGACTCAGTGGCAGGGGTTACTTTTTCATATGACATTGACACAGTAAAAGGAGGATTTTGAGGAGTGATGTTTTTGGAAACAAAAACAAAAAAAGACAAACACTGTGATGTCTGTACGAGGAAGAGTAAGAGCAAGGGGCCCAGGAAGAAGGGCAGGCCAGTGAGAGGAGCAGTGAGAGGAGCAGGGCCAGGGAGAAGAGTAGGCCCAAGGAGAGGGCAAGGTAGAGGTGTAAGAATGTGTGGTGGTGGCATTCCAAGGGCTGCAAGAACAGTAGTCAGTGATGGAATTTGTGCCACTATCATCGCCCATGTAAGCAACCTAGGCTTTCACTAAGAAAGGCTGGTGAGAGTACAGTAAATATCAGATGCAATGTTGATGACACAGTCATTTTGTGGGGGTTTTTGTTCCCCCCTTTTTACCTGGGCTTTTTGCTGTTGTTTCTTGTCCAGATTGCTCTTGTGTGTTTCATGGATATTTTGTTCACTGTAAGCAATACTGTAAAACGTTTTCTGTTCTATCATACTGTAAACAGAATTTCTACTGTACCGCCTGTATAAACAGTAAAATACAATTTTTATTTGCTTTTTATTGGAATGATTTTGAATGTGAACATTACATGTGGATATAGCCTACAGTTCCCAACCAAGAAATTTAGTGTAACAATGGTGGATTGCATGTTTTACATGCAAATACCTGTAAAACTGAAACATGAAAGTCTATGCAGTTTTTGTAATGTCAACAATAGCCAGTATTTTGAAACCTAGTGTACTCTGACTGACTGCATGTATCTTGTGAAGTTTTATTCTTTGACAGAATGATTTCATTTTGAGTTAGATTCCCAGTGTTTTGGTGAAGTTAGTGTGTGCAGAGAAATGACGAGTTTAGTGTATATGTAACAAAATGTGGTGTAACAACATGGAATGTGTTTTTGAGAGGAAAATTATCCATTTGGCCAATTGTGTTTTGTAGGTGTGAGTCTGTGTTTAGAGTTTTGAAAATGTGTCAAATGAATGGACAAACGCTTGTTAGCGATTGAAAAAAACTGTAAAGTAAGTGTTTCATAATGTGAGACCAGGTAGGCTAATCAAATTATGTCATAAAGCTGATTCCATCGCTTAAATCTATAAAAATCACTGATGTTCTGTGTCCTGTTCTAGGACCAGAGCAGAATCAGTGGTCAAGGTGGTGATGATATAAAAAGGAATAATTTGATTCCTATGTCCAAAATAATTTGATTTTGGACATAGGACCTCATTTCCAACTTAGCCGGGGGTTTTTTGTTTTATTTCTAACATTATTCTATCATCACAGACATGTGCATCGATAGTCTGACGTTATAATTGATTTGTTTCAGGTGTTCTGTGGAGTGGATTAAGACTGTTTTTAGTGGCAGGCTGGCTGTTACTGGGGCAAGGAAAAACTCCCTTGTCCAGGAAGAAACTTTGGGCAGATCCACTGCTCAAGGGACCAACCCAACTGCCTGGGGTTGTGTATAGATGGAGCCTGTAAGCGTGTGTGTGTGTGTGTGTGTGTGTGTGTGTGTGTGTCTGCGTGTGAGGGGCAGGGGTATCCTAAGGGCAGGCATGTGTTATTTCTTGGTGGAGTGGTGGTGGGACAGTTAAAACGGGGGGGGGGGGGGGGGGGGGGAGTAATAATGGTGTACTGTATGTATGTATGGGTTGGAGGGTTAAGGGGCAGTGTACACTATATTGCCAAAAGTATTCGCTCACCTGTCTTGACTCACGTATGAACTTCAGTCACATCCCATCCTTAATCCATAGGGTTTATTATGATAAACCTTTGCAACTATAACAGCTTCAACACTTCTGGGGAGTTTAGGAGTACATTTATGGGAAATTTTCACCATTCCTTCAGAAGCGCATTTGTGAGGTCACAAACTGATGTTGGACGAGGCGACTGGCTCTCAGTAGCCGTCCAAATTCCAAAGGTGTTCTATTGGGTTGAGGTCAGGACTCTGTGCAGGCCAGTCAAGTTTATCCACACCAAACTCTGTCATCCATGCCTTTATGGGCCTTGCTTTGTGTACTGGAGTACAGTCATGTTGGAACAGGAAGGGGCCATCCCCGAGCTGGGCTTGGTCCCTTAGTTCCAGTGAAAGGAACGATGAATGCTTCAGCATTCACCAAGAGATTTTGGACAATTCCATGCTCCCAACTTTGTGGTAAGTTTGGGGATGGCCACTTCCTGTTCCAACATGACTGTGCAGCAGTGTACAAGGTCCAAGGTCCTGACCTCAACCCAATAGAACACCTTTGGGATGAATTGGGGTGAGCGAATACTTTTAGCAATATAGTGTATGTGTGTAGGGGAAGTGTGCATTTGTGTGTGTGGGGGTGGGGGCGGGGGGGTAGTGTGCTGTGTATGTGGGGCAGTGTCTTATGATGTATGTTGTCTGTAAGGAGTGTGTCTTTCTATGATGCAGTGGAGTGGGGGAAATAGGTTAAGGTGGGGTAGGAGGGCAGTCAGTAGTGTCTGTGTGAGTGTTAAGATGTGTTTGTGAGTGCTGGAGAGTGAATGTGTGCAATTTCAGTATAGTGTGAGTTCATGATTCGGAGGATAGAAGCTTCTCCTGAGTCTCTCAGTTCTGGCCTTATGACTACATAGGTGTCTATATAAGGAGAGACTGGAAAAGCATGTTGTCGTCGCTGGACAAATGTAGGACTAGCGCCATTAAATGCATCTTGCTGTGGTGGTGCTCGTGGTGAACACTGGGCCTTGCGTCCTACTCCCGTCTACTCTCCGGTGGCTATTAGAGGGTGCATGGATGTCGCCCTGATGTGGTTCTCTCCTCCATTCTGGTTTCGTCTTGGGCCTCCCTTGTGTATGGCTGGCATAAGCTAAGGCAAGTAATGCACTGCTGTTGTGGTACATTTTAACCCCCAGGTAGCTATTGCTACTCCTAAAGTGTTTTATGGATAATGTGTAGGTTTCTAGTTATTAAAAAGATCTATATGTACGTGGCATAGAAAATGTGTAGTACTGCTCAAGATGTTCACTCCCTCTTTCGTCTCTGTAGATCACAGCAGCAATCTACCACATGTTAGCTTGACCACTGTTTCCCCTACTTATTTTTGTGTCTGGTCATTTAGCTAGTTGTGTTTACAGCCACACTTCAGTAGCCTACGTCTCTGGTTGTGAGACAAGGGCTGCTTAGCTACATTCCCCTCTTTATTTCAACTCTTCCCCTACCTGGGGGGTATTCCATCAATCTAGCTTAAGGCTAAACCTGGCTCATTTCTATAAGCCTCGCTAATTTTAGAGAGATTTCGGTTCCATTACTCCCGCTAACAGGAATCTCAGCTGAGTTGCTGGGGTAACATATGCTTCTGAACTAACCTGGTCGGTGGCAGGCTAACTGCCGAGCTAAATTAATCTGTGTTACAAAAAAAAACATCTGTCTGGAAAACGAGTTCCTAAAAAAGGTTCCGCCCAGCCCCTTCGCTTCTTTGTCATGTCCGTTGTAAGACGTCACTTTTCTGAACCAATGAGGGAACAGAGAGTGGTCGAAGGAAAATCCGTGAAGCAGCCGCGCGCTGTTTGAGACAAGATAATTAACACCCCTGTTGAATCCTAATAAAGCTGACTCCGCCAAATATAAGAAGGTCTAGTTCAAAGTAACATTATTCTCAGGGGTCAGGCTGGTGAGCCTGGTGGTGCCTTCGAAAGTAACATTGTGAATTATCCGGGATCAGGCTTATGTGAGCCATAAGCGTCTGATCATTACTATTTACTGTGTATTGCCACAGACATTCTTACCGACCCCGTATCGTCAGGAATATGCTGAGGGTCCTATTCTCCTCCACTGCCGGTTATATTCGGGCGGTTCCCGACGCAATCATTGTTACTAGTTTCCAGAAAGGAATGCAGAGGCTGCCCCGCTGACTCGGATCACTATTATGTCTACGTGCTGACCCACAACCACATACTAGCACAGAGGGTTCTGGCTGTGCTAGGATGCGATTACTCGATACAGAATTACCACAGACATTTTAATCTATGGCGGACCCCGTAAACAAAGCGACCCACCGCTTCATAATATTACAGTCAATTTCAAAGACAGCTTGCCCTTTCCAGTGTGGTTAACTCCTACGGCGGCGGTAGTTAAACCCCAGCCATCCATTACGCTAGCACGTTACCTGGGACCGGACACAGCCGTATAAGCACTAATGGCTACGCGGATCAGCATAACAAATTTATTGGACAGGTACAAGCTAGTCATCCAACACATTATAGAAGTACATCTAAATGCAAAGTGTGCAAAGTTACTTAAAACAGGTTCAAGAAATACTCAAGCTAAGAGACAAAAACAGACAGAGAATGAAACATACTTTACCAGCTCAGAGGAAGATGACTACACACCGAAGTGTGGGAGTTCATAGCTAATAGAGACTCCATGAATAATGTTTTGTCTACGCTTTTATAGGCTACAAAGTTTGTGATTGGTTCACACAGTGACAGGGGTTACATGAATGGAGATCACATGATGAGTACTGTAGGTGAAACTGAGACCATTGTTGTAGTGAAACCACTTGAGTAAATCAATCAAGACATGACAATACATTTGGTTACATTTCCTGGTCCAAGTTAACTTCTGAGGACTTTGGACAAACGTGTGACAGGAGGTCCACAATAGGCCCACACTCAGTAGCTAATCAAGAGTCTATATATGATTGAAAGGAATGTCATCAGCCTGGGAACTTAGATCCTTACACCGTGTTTAAAACGTGACTTCGATTAATTTAATCGAGGCTAACCTATGCACGGGCTATGTCATGACCAAAAACATGTTTTTGCAAATAAATAATGCAAGAATGTATTATAATTTAGTACGTTGTATTTTGTTATGGTTTTGAAGTAAGTAATTACGTTTCCAAATGGTTACAGGATGGTGTGGCGAAGTGGTTAGCGTTGCAGCCCATCAATCGATCCGCCGGGGTTCGAGGCCCGGTGGGATTGAATGTCTTAACCATAGTTTGATATTACCAGCAGGGGGCTACACCGTATTTCAGAAGACCTTTATCTACTATTACATTGAACTTTTATTGTCATTGTGCAGAGTACAAGTAGCAAGTTACCAGTACAAAATGCATTGATGGACCATGGCCCACACAGACATTTACAGTACATTTGTACTCACCAGTCCTGTACAGTTGAGGGGAAGTAGAACAACCTACTGTAAGTATAGCCTAGGCTATGCAAAGGCCCTAGAACCCATAGCAATAAGGTATATACCTTACTTAAAATGAAGATCTTTGCTTACTGATGAGTGAAGTACAGTGAAGTTTACACTGAGGTCATTCAATGTGCTTTACATAAACAAAAAATCAAACAGTAATAGCAGATAAGAGCATATGGGCAAAAAGTTAGAATAATAAGGATAAAAAAGCATCAGAAAACATTAACAATAGCCTGTACAAATGGGATATTTGCAAACTGTCACAAAGTAATGACTGAATTACATCATAGTTTCCAAAACACATCTTTGCAGTAACTTCCAAAATGACTTCAAAGGTTGGTAACCTGACAGATGCATTGCATTCAGGTGAGTTCATTAATAGGCTAATAGGTATTCGTTAATACCTAATTACTAGGCCATATAAGCAGTAGCCTACACCTTCACTGTAGCTACTGTACAATCATGGCATGCCCATTTGTTGAGGACCCCATTGACGAAGGCGCACAACTGCTAAGGAGAGCATTCCAACCACCAGCTCCAAGGGTCTTCAGAGACCGAACCAACCCACTGGCCTTCCCTGATGACTACCTCTGGGAGAGGTACAGATTTAGTAGGCCCAGCATAGTTTATCTATGCACTCTGTTGGAGCAACGCTTGAGTAAGCCGACTCGCCGTAGCCAGGCTTTGACTACTACACAGAGTGTGTGTATCGCACTACGCTTCTTTGCTTCTGGGACGTTTCTATACACAATTGGGAATGCAGAGGGCCTTGGAAAGGCAAGGGTATGCCGGGAGATCAGACGAGTGTACCTTGCCCTGAAAGAGTACCTCAACATTTTCGTCACTTTCCCTGGTCTGCCTGCCCAAAGGATCAAAGAAGCCTTTTTACGCAATTGCAGGTATGTGACAGTGAAAAGACAAATAATGTAACCATTGTCAACATGTAGACAAACCTCTGTACCTTCCTTTCAGGCTTTCCCAATGTTCTGGGTGCAATTGACTGCACCCATGTGCGCATTCAGGCCCCATCTGGACCTGCGGAGCCAGACTATGTCAATAGGAAATCCTTTCATAGTCTAAATATACAGGTATGTACTACAGTCAGTTGCAGTGCCAAGCATAAGTAGACCTGTGTCACATGTGTACTTCAACAATGTTTGAAGTTGTTGGATAATTATTTGAACCCAGTCACCCTGCCATCCACATGGGATGTAATTTAAGGAAGTCTTACATAATGTACCGTACAAATGTTCACCCTAGCGCATCAGCTCTGATGTCAGTCACATACAAATGTGACATTCCCTTACATTCTAATTGGGAGGCAAAGCACAACCAGTGGACCAATGCAAGGCTTGAAATCTCCACCTGTGTCAGACCCAGAACACTTTACAGAATGTAAGGCCAATGCTAAGATGTTTCAGGAACTTGTCGGCCATTCAGCTTTATTCAAAAATGCAAAACAAATGTTCTGTGTTCAGATGGTCTGTGATGAAAGCTGCCTGATCTCGAACGTTGAAGCAAAATGGCCTGGCTCTGCACATGATGCACACATTTTCAGAGCATCAACACTGGCTCAGAGGTTGGCACAAGGTAAGACAATGTTACACTCTGGTTTAAGCTTAGTTGACCCATGATAATGTATTTCACTTTCTATTCTGTAGGACAGTTCAATGGGATTTTGTTGGGGGACCGAGGCTATCCTTGTCTGCCTCATCTAATAACGCCTTATAGCGACCCAGCAACAGAGGCAGAGAGGGCCTTAAATCATGCCCATGCCAAAACAAGGGCAAGAATAGAAATGGCATTTGGCCGAATGAAATCCCGATTCCAATGCCTTAAAGGCCTCAGGGTTGCACCAAACAGAGCGTGTGACATTGTAGTGGCTTGTACAGTGCTCCACAATATTGCGACCATACGCCAGGAGAGGCTGCCCAGAGCCATTGAGGAGGACCACTGGGAACAGGTGAACCCTGCAGCCCAAGAACCCATGGATGGCAGAAGGGTCAGAGACTTTTATAAAGACACCTACTTTAGTTAAACCACTTGATTTCATTTTTTAGATGACATTAAGTTGAGACGGACGCACTGCTGTCATTTTTTTTAAGTTTTTAATTTTATTTTTATTGTCCAAGCTGCAAAGACAAGGAGAAAACAAAATAAATCCATGCAAACATAATCTTCGATGTGTCTGAAATGTTTACTTACCTCTCTCTCCAGCTTCTTTATTTCAAGCTGCACCTTTCGCATTTTCAGCTTTTTGTATTCAATGTCTAGCAGAAGGTGCCGCTTGTAAATGGAGCGCACATCCTGTGAAAGACACATGTAAGAGTAGGCTTGGTGATAAAGTTGTTGGTTCCAATGAGAGTTACTGACCTCGTTCCGGCCCGACGTACTCGTCCCAGGGTGTGTCTTCTTCACGTTCCTCAGGTTCCTCTCCCTGCAAATAAAACCAAATTTGTTACACTACAATCTAAGAGGCATGTCTAGGGTTCTGTGACCAACTAAACACTCACACATGGGTCAGGTGTGGGGTCATGTTGGTCCAGGAGATGGATGGTCTCTCCAGTGACTGAAAAGACCAAAAAGAGCACCATTAGAAGTCTACAGAATGACAATGGAGGTAGGCTAAACAGTTGTTAATAAGCTACCTTCAATGCAAGGCTCACGAGATCCTTCAGGGAGGATTTCCGAGGAGGTCCCTCCCTCAATCCCCTCAACCAGAGGGCGCCCCCGGTTCAGGGCCAGGGCCAGGTCCTCTGCTGGCGTGAGGTTCTCTGGCGCCTCTCCACCCCCAGTAGTGAGGGCATCAGCCTTCTTTTTTGCTGCAACAATTGTAAACATCAAGATGAACAACCATTTCAACAAGTACTTTATCCCCATTTTAATGTACACTACTTACCATTTTGGATTATGTTTTTGTACTTTATCTTCACCTGTTGCCAGGTGCGCCTCTCTGTGTTCAAACCACTTCTGTGAATGCAAGAAGAATATAACAATATATCTTACAAGAATATATCATGAGAATATATCTTATATCCTGTAAGATATAAGCCTATTATCTCTCTAATGAGTAGCATGAGTGCAATTAGGCTACACTCAGCATTGTCTCATACACTCAGTCATTACAAACATGGCAAAAATCATGTCTTGCACCAGTGACCAAATCACTTTCCGCACTTAAACAACTTCTATTAATGCATGAAGGGGGAAAAAAGGGGGGGGGGGGGACGATTTTGCATCTGTAAGATAATAAGTAGCAATTTTAAACATGCAAACTTCACATCTTGCACCTGGGACCAAACTATATCCCTTCCCACATTACAAACGGCAATTTCACTGCTACAGTAACGTTCTCAGGCACTATAATAGGCTATTAGAAGAAAGAAAAACATATTTAGTGATGTTATTATTAGGCTACAAAATGTAAGTACTTACGCATTTAAACAATCCGCCATTTTTTGCCAGGCCATTTCCCTGGATTTATTGATGGCCACCGTATTCCCCTTCCTCGATATTTCACTTTTGAATTCTTCATACAGCTCGATGATTAGTCGCTGCTCCGCTCCGGAGAAAAAAACGGCTCTCTGTTTGCCCGACATCGCGTTTTCGACACTCGCCTGTTCTGGGCTGCTTATGTACGTCGTGCACGCGCTCATTGAATGATTAGGTTAGCCTGGCTAGAGTTAACGTTAACAAGGCGCGGCTGAATTGCGTTAATGGATCGGCTTTAGCGTCCTTCTAAAAAAATTAGCATATTGTGATAAGTTAATTATTTTCTGTAATGTACTGATAAACCTTAGACTTTCATATATTTTTAGATTCATTACACACAACTGAAGCAGTTCAAGCCTTTTATTGTTTTAATATTGATGATTTTGGCAAAAAAGTAAATAAAAACCAACAAAACCAACAAACAATTAGCATATTTCATCCGACCAATAAAAGAAAAGTGTTTTTAATACAAAAAAAGTCAACCTTCAAATAGATATGTTCAGTTATGCCCTCAATACTTGGTCGGGAATCCTTTTGCAGAAATGACTGCTTCAATGCGGTGTGGCATGGAGGCAATCAGCCTGTGGCACTGCTGAGGTCTTATGGAGGCCCAGGATGCTTCGATAGTGGCCTTAAGCTCATCCAGAGTGTTGGGTCTTGCGTCTCTCAACTTTCTCTTCACAATATCCCACAGATTCTCTATGGGGTTCAGGTCAGGAGAGTTGGCAGGCCAATTGAGCACAGTAATACCATGGTCAGTAAACCATTTACCAATGGTTTTGGCACTGTGAGCAGGTTCCAGGTCGTGCTGAAATGAAATCTTCATCTCCATAAAGCTTTTCAGCAGATGGAAGCATGAAGTGCTCCAAAATCTCCTGATAGCTAGCTGCATTGACCCTGCCCTTGATAAAACACAGTGGACCAACACCAGCAGCTGACATGGCACTCCAGACCATCACTGACTTGACACTGGACTTCAGGCATTTTGGCATTTCCCTCTCCCCAGTCTTCCTCCAGACTCTGGCACCTTGATTTCCGAATGACCTGCGAAATTTGCTTTCATCCGAAAAAAGTACTTTGGACCACTGAGCAACAGTCCAGTGCTGCTTCTCTGTAGCCTAGGTCAGGTGCTTCTGCCGCTGTTCCTGGTTCAAAAGTGGCTTGACCTGGGGAATGCGGCACCTGTAGCCCATTTCCTGCACACGCCTGTGCACGGTGGCTCTGGATGTTTCTACTCCAGACTCACCCTGTGTTCACACTGTCCACGTCCGTCGACGGATCTCGGAGGTTGTGTCTGCCGTATGTGTATTTGCATACACGCGATCTGATTGGCTGATGGATCCGTCGCTGCCTGAAAAGTTGAACATTTCTCAACTTTCTTGACGGAGGCAATGGAGCTGAAGGAACGGACGGACCCACAATGCCTTTCGAGTCCGCCCCATGCAAAGTGAATGAGATCCATTGACGGACGTAGACAGTGTGAACGCGGGGTTAGTCCACTGCTTCTGCAGGTCCCCCAAGGTCTGGAATTGGCCCTTCTCCACAATCTTCCTCAGGGTCCGGTCACCACTTCTCGTTGTGCAGCGTTTTCAGCCACAATTTTTCCTTCCCACAGACTTCCCTCTGAGGTGCCTTGATACAGCACTCTGGGAACAGCCTATTCGTTCAGAAATTTCTTTCTGTGTCTTACCCTCTTGCTTGAGGGTGTCAATGGCTGAATCCCAATGTCCTGACTCACAGACTCACAGACTTTGGTGCGCGTTCTCGCGAAATTCATAAGGGCTTAGGGCTGTCCCAATGTCGGAATTACAACGGGCGTGAGGGTTTGAGTACACACTTACCGAGCTCTTTCCGTGAGTCTGCATCGGTGCAGACTTAACCTGTAGGCCTATTCGGACGGGATTAGTTTTATGGGGGGGCGTAGAGTAATGCAGGTTTATCATATGACCTCTGTAATATAAATGTCCAATTCGGACGGGACTAGACATCTCTGTCATTTTACCTGACATGGGAGGAGTAACTACGATTACGTTCTGCCATCACATCTTCGTCGCCGTGCACGTGATACTTTGCGTCAGGTACGTGCGGCATTTTCAGATTTGAAAGACTACACAAGTTGGCAAACGTTAGCTTTATGTTATGCCATAAGTAGTTTGAAATGGCTAACAATATCAAGCTATTAGGCAAACTACCTAACGTCCTATTAGGAGCTGCACAGCATGTTATGTTTTCATTCAGACTATGGTGGAATTGTTTTCAAATCAGGATGTGACGAAATATTACAGACATCTTTACAGAGGGTCGCGTTTGCACGGGATTAATATTACCTAAGGTAATTTCTCCGGACCGTTTTACGGAAGGTAAAAGTGTCTGTAAATGTCACCGACATACTCCGTTATGTTTACTGACATGGCGCGTCCGGACGGGACTACATTACCTGGTAATTATTACTTTACCTGATGTCACGACATAAAACTAATCCCATCCGAATAGGCCTTAAGCGAATTACCCACAGTTCAACGTGTTGTGACGTTTACCGCGGAGATCATAGAAAAATCCGGAAATGAAGGTTAACAACAGCACGCACGACACACACGTGCATGGTGCAAATGTTAGCAACATCTTTGTTAGTAAACATCGCCAAGGTACATGTTATCTCGTGAAGTGCTGTCCCAATCCCAAAATACTGTACCTATCTGAGCCCATGTGGCCTCACACACTCACTCACTTAGCACCTGAGATCAATTAAGTCTGTGAGTCCCTAGTCCTAGTCTTTAGGGCTGACATTGAGATTGGGCCAATGATGGCCTTCTGGACAGCAGTCAGGTTGGCAGTCTTACCCATGATTGCGGTTTTGAGTAATGAACCAGGCTGGGAGTTTTTAAAAGCCTCAGGAATCTTTTGCAGGTGTTTAGAGTTAATTAGTTGATTCAGATGATTTTTTTAGATAGGAATTTTGGGTTTTCATGAGCTGTATGCCAAAATCATCAGTATTAAAACAATAAAAGACCTGAAATATTTCAGTTGGTTTGCAATGAATCTAAAATATATGAAAGTTTAATTTTTATCATTACTGTGATCGGGATAGCTTTACAGCGCTGGATATGCAGGAGACAGTGTTGATGTTCAGAAGAATGCAGCGTTTTATTTCCACCGTAGTTAGCAGGTAGCACGCCCATAAGGAGAAAATGGAAAAATAAAAGGAAAACCAAAACTCCAAACAATACACTGCTCACAATGCAACACAATTACAATAGTTGCCAATTCAGCACATAGCAAATATATTTAAAAACCCCAAACACCCCCATGATCCTGCAGACTTGGCCTCTTCTCGTTAGTGAGGTCACCCTCTCCACAGTTCAAATGTCCCTCATGACTTCCCGTCTGGTCTTCTCTCAGTCCCCAGACCAGGAAGTAAAATGCCACATGGTGAGTGTTTGAAATGTTTGTTAAATGTCCATGTGTGTGCAAATAAAGCGTGTTTGAAAATAGTGTTGTCAGTCTTGTGTACTTAGCTCCAGTGTGAGATAAACTGTAGCTGTAACGGGCAGCAGCACCGTTACAATTACATTATGGAAAAGAATGTGAAAAAGAAAGCGCTGCTCTGCGGGCGACCCGGACTCTCGCTGCTGCACCCAGTATCGTCTTTTCTGTTGTCGTTGCGCACAATTTTTGTGACAAATTGCTCGCATATCTGTTTGTTTCCCGTATGTGTACGCGTCGTTAGTGATCACTCCTTCTATGATCCACGGTTATCCTGGCCAAGGTTGTTCAACGTAAGGAGTAAGAACTAATGGCGCCTGGCTTAACACCCCTTTCCTCCTCACACTGCTTGCGCTACACCTGGTCTTGTCATGCCAAACAGCACAGGCACTACCTGGGTCAATCAGAGGCTCATCACTCTCCTACACGAGAGAAGCCCTCGTCACTACGGTATGCCAATGTTACTCTACCTCCAACTGACTTGCCTGAATCCATCAAAGCCCAGTCAGTAGGCCCGGGAAGGCAATGGTATGTAACCCTGACTCTGAACTTCTCTTCTCTGTCGTTAAGATAGGGTGACCAGACGTCCTCTTTTGCCCGGACATGTCCTCTTTTTGAAACCTAAAAATGTGTCCGGGCGGAATTTCAGAATCGTCCGGGATTTTGTTATTCTAGCCTAACGTGTTTTCACCGAATTTCTCTCACATAGTAGGCTAATCACGCCCTCCCCCTACAGTTCGCTTTGAATTGAGTTGAAGTGTAGAGCCTGACCTTAGAGCTACCGTCATTGGTCGATATTCTCGGCCTAAACATTTAATTGGTTATTCACCTCATCAGCGCACACTTCCTTGTTTACCACTGGCAACCTATGCTGGCAACGCGCAAAACTATCCGGCATCTTCAGCCATGCCGAAACACAAGTGCAAGTTCACTGACGAATTGAAACGTAATTTCCATGTTTTCGTCTCGGTCGAGATCAATGCAAAGCAGGCAGTTTAGGAGGACTGAAAAGTATCAGCCATTGGACAACTTTTCAACTTTAAAAATTTCTCATTTTGTGCAATTAGGTTTCATTTTTTATTATTTTTGTTTTACCATTGTTGTGACTATACTTTACATTGTATAGCCTACAAATGTAGCCTATAGTTCGTTTTTGCACATTTAAAATTTTCAACTACAAAATAGCCTTTTAAGGCAGTGTTTTTCTGTTAGTGTTGGGCCGGCCAATAAAGCTCATTATCATATATCACCATGTATGTTGACACATTTGTATGAATGCACGTGTTCATAGGTGCATAGCCTTTGTTACCCAAATAACGCCCCCACCCCCCGAAGTGTCCTCTTTTTTGCAAACTCAAATCTGGTCACCCTAGTTAAGACCCTTTTACCTGCCCAGGGAATTTGGAAATATTGTCATCTGTGCAGCTTATATATATATTAAGTTCCACCGGGCGCAAACGCAGCAAAAGCAGCGCGCAACGTAACTGATTGCATTCATGACCAACTACAGCGCACACCGGGCACTCCGGTTTTTATTTTGGGGGATTTCAATCATTGCAGACTGGAAATTATGCTACCAGGTTATGAACAATACATTAGGTGTGCTACCCGGGACAATAACATATTGGACAAGTGTTATGGGAATGTGCAAGGTGCCTATATGGCCACACTGAGGCCGCCCATAGCCAACTCGGACCACAGCACTGTTTACCTGATCCCCTCCTGATGTGGTTTGCAACCGTCTCGCAAAAATTGGATTTCATGTGACCTGTCACTGTTCAGACTTCAAAAGTGACATCCGATACAAATCTGAATGGGCTAGAAATCGGATTTTGGCTGGCAGTCTGAACGCAGCCTTATAGCCACTGCCACGCTCTGCCACTACTGTTTGTTTTGTTATTAATTAGGCTACAGATGATAAAGACCTAGGCCTACTGTATCTTTGCCATTTTGTCTGATAAGAGCATTACCTCGCAATCGCTGGTAATAAACTTTTAAAACTTTTTTAATTTGATAATTTCCATTATTACATTTTGCAGCAGGTTCGAGAACGGATGGGTCCACAAATGAGTTTTAACTCTTTTTGATATTGTGGCATAAGCCATTTTGCCTTCGCCGAGGTCTGAGTTTTCGAGTGGCCTTCTAGTTAGCATATTAAAATGAGTGTGATTGAGGGAGGAGAGAGGGTGGAGTATAATGCTCGTGCATGTGCGCTTAATTTCACGTTAATTGGGATGTTAGCTGCGTGGATTGCTGCGTACGCATGGTTTCATACATCTGAATTCTTTTGTGCGTACGCTTCTTTCCAGATGTTCGAGTACGCAATGTTTTAGTAAGAATTCCACGCAAGTCTTTGTACATGAGGCCCCTGATGTGCAATGATAGTCCAACCAACGACTCTCCAGCAACATCAAAAGCCCCACGACCAAATGTCCGCCAACCAGTTGCACGGCCCAAGAGGTGCCAGGTAACTGGCCTGTTTTAAAGGTTGTCCAATTAGTAAAGACAAGGAGCCCTCCCTCCAGTTAGTCAGGTGGGTGGAACCTGGACACAAGTAGAGAAAAACACAGCAGATCATCCAAACCCTGTAACACCCCCTGCCAGAAGAGCAAAACTATAGTTTGCAATGTAGACAGCAGAATTCATAAACAATATACATATGCATATATACACACACTTTTTTTTTTTTTAAATTGAATCATCTCACCCACGAGACAAGGTATCAGCCACAACATTGTCCTTTCCTTTTTTATGTTTAATTTCAACGTTGTAACCCTGAACCAGCAATGCCCAGCGCATTAACCGCTGGTTATGGTTATACACAGAGAATGTCTAATAAGGGGAGAAGGACCACTAGCGAAATACTTCCGCATGGTACTGCAACTAGAGGGCGATCGCGAGCAAGTGATGAATGAATGGGTAGCAATGGAGCTGAACCCCCCAGTACCACATTTGTCGTTATATAATTTTTTCTCCTGAAATTGCATTAATGCATGCGATGCAGGATAACTTGACTTGACAATCAGCGGACCAATAAAATTTTCAATATGTGTTGTTATTCCTAAAAACCCTTTCAAAGTTTTCATGTCACGTGACACAAGCGAACCACTTTACGGCCATAGACCTAAAAGAAGGTTCAGCTTCACGACGGTCGTAATCGGTCGCGATTGTTGCGAGCATCCATGAGCTAAATGCTAGCATGTTACAGGGAAAACGGCCCATCCTATGAAAAGCAGAAAGGACATGAGTGACTTTTTATTTCATTTCCAGTGGAAAACCTATACTCAGGTAGCTACTACGACAATGTACATTAAGAAATGAAGTTGTCAACTGTGAAAAAAACGAGTTCTAGCCGCTTAGCCCCATAGACCACAATTCATTTATCACTTGCTCGGCAACGCCCCTAGCGGAATTTCAACAGATTGCAGGAACAATCCGGTACAATGGAGTTAATAGGAAGTGGACCGGCTCTCCCTAAAGGGGCTCTGTTATACATCTGCGCCAGAAACACAAGGGGGTTGTGGTCAGTGTACACCACGACAGTTGATGAACTGGAGCCAACATATACATCAAAATGTTGGAGGGCCAGAAGCATGGCCAGGGTCTCCTTCTCGATTGTAGAGTAGTTCAGCTGATGGTGCTTGAATTTTACTGAGTAGTAACAGACCGGATGACACATACCCCTTTTCCACCGACGCGGTTCTGGTGCTGGTTCGGAGCCAGTGCCAAGTCTGGAACCGGTTCTTTGCTTTTCCACACAAAATAACCTGGCTCTGGGCCAGGAAAACTGGTTCCAACTCAGCACCAACTTTGAGCTGGACCAGAGATAAGAACCAGTTACGTCAGCAAATCAGAAGCTTGCGTTGTCCACAGAGGCGGGAGTAACAAAAAAAATCTGAAAACAATGGCGGCAGCTCCAGGGGTCTAACTGGAAATATTCAATGTGAATAAAGGTTTCTTGACCACTTTTAATGGCTAATTTTGATACGGTTTATTGTTTATATGCGACACAAATGTGTCCCGGACACACAGATCATTGCAGGTTGCTGTAAGCTCCCGAACAGTAAAGTTAGCTTGTTAGCTTGTTGACCAAAACATAGCAACCTAGCATGCTGATATAACTACTGTGGTGTTTCTGGTCAGGCTAACGTTAGCAGCAAAAAAAGCAGCGTAGCATGGTCATAACCATAACAACGGGTGCTAATCAAGTGCTAATGTTGGCTAACATGCTTTTCTAGCGACTGCAATAAATACACATGCAACATAGGGCGCGTCCGGTTTTATTCCACAAATGGATACAGTGATACAGTTGAACTCTTGACATTTGAGCTTTTTGTGCTCAAAGTTAATCGTAATAAGTTTTTCCACCACATATCCATTTCTGCTGGTTGTTTTGGGATACAAAAGCGCACGTAAACAGTGACGTAGCGACGCAGCACTACTCTGGAACTCAGTCTGTGGAAAAGCGAGCTGGTTCTTGATTAATCGGCAGGTAGCACCAGCAACGAACTGGCACTAGCACCAGCCCGGAACCAGCACCTGGTTCGTGGCGGTGGAAAGGGGGTAACATACCCCCTTCACTATCTTGCAGTAGCACTGCACCAGCTCCTGAGGCGCTAGTGTAGCGCCTTTACTCTGGGTAATAATAATGGGCTACAAGAATTACTCAGCATGTATCTATGCTTAGGCTGGAACTACAGCAGGGAGTTAAAAGGGATAAGAAAGGGGAATGGAAATATCCTTGGGCCTTAGGAAGCTAGGTTCGCTACTGGAGAAGCAGTAATTTGACATAAGACAGAGTCAATGTACATAAATAAAACAGTAATTTATTAACCAATAATAAAGGATAGTGATAGTTCAGGTTATATACTCAATTCTCGGTAAGTAGGTATATCTAATAATAATTTCCCCAAAATAATAAAAAAACATAAATATTAAAATAAACAAAGAAAAGCAGAGCTCTGAAAATAAAAATAGGCAAAGTCCATAAAAAATGCAAAAAGGGAAAAATGGATGGTCCGTGGGTTAGAGGGTAAAAAAGGGAGAAAAAAGGGGACAGTCCAAGGGAGTGTCGAGTGTTTTTGTATCAGTGTAAGTGACGGCTTATCTGGGGTAGGGCAGGAGGTCCGGTCTTCCAGGGATGCTCCAGGTTCAAGGGAATCAGGTCAGGATCGGGTGGGTAGGCTCGCCATCAAGGGTTCAATCAGGATTCATACATGTATAAAAAAAACCAATCTGCATACAGCAGTATTGTATGATAAATATCAATGACAAAAACTCACACATTCATTTACCATTCACACGGGCCGCGGCTAAGAGTGCGCCCAACATTCTACAGAACAATCTTAAATAACGCCTCATTAGTCTCGAGCGCTTTCACCACAACGTCCGTTGGGATCAACGACTTCATAAATGAAATAAATGTCAAAAAGAAATACTACAAAACTACAAGAGAGACTCGAAGTTAATATCTTCCGACTGGCTTTTGAACAGCGCAGTCAATACAGTACAGTCAATACGAAATCTTACTAACATACGTCTATCGTCTTCTCATCTTATTCACAACAAAATCTTATCAATATACTCCTATCGTCTTCTCATCTTATTCACAAATTAATACAGAAGTGATACTAATAGTAATCCTAAATACAATACAATCTCAATAGCGATTGAAACATTACATCACAGTTTAAAAGCTCCGATTGGTTTTTAAGAAATGGCTAGCTATTAATAGCGAGATGCTAATAACAACTCACCGGAGTTTCACGGGGAAGGAATATGCAGACAAAACAGAAGATCGTCAAGAAAAAGAGTTGATACAGTAGAGATGATTCAGGAAGGTGAAAGAAAGGTGAAAGATGAGTGATTAATCAAGAAGTTCACGGGGAATTCAAACGGGTGGAGGTCTCAAAGTCAAGAATCATAAAAGTGAAAAGTCGATAGGAAAGCTTAAACAGAACGGTCGCTTAGCAACCAGCACTCCACGAGCTGCAACAACTGGAGCAGTGCAACAGAAACATGTGTATTGTTCATGTGTATTGTGTGTGTCTCTGGTAACAAACCAGAGGTGGGTTACACCCTCCCCCCTTAAGTTACCTTGAGTCCCTTCAAGGGTTCTAATGGGGTTTGCACTAAAAGCTAGATTCTAAGGAGAGAATGGTTATCTAATTCATTAAAGGAGGTTAGGGCTGTGCTTAAACCTTCTAAAATGGTGTGGGCAAACAAGATCAGGGGGTTTCCTAAGTGGGAATACTGAAACCGGCTGGGAGCTCTCCGCAATCTCTCAGATCTCCTGGTTGGAAGATCTTCAGAAGGCACTTCATCATTTGGCACTTCATGGAATTCAGGTGCTACCAAGGGCTCTCGCTCCAAGTCTTCATCTTGAGACCTGCTTGCCATGTCATCCACAGACTCGGGTAAGTCACTTCCACCGACCACTGCTCTCTCAGGCATCACAGCAAAAGAAGGACTTCCAGCAACAGCAGCAGCATGGACTGGACCCTTGACAATGGCACTATGGACAGGACCTTCAACACCCTGGACTGGACCCCCGAGAGCATCAGCCTGGGTAGGACCCTCCGCAGCAGCAGAAGTACGGACAGGATCTTCAGCAGCGGCAGCAGTACGGACAGGACACTTCGCTGTGGCAGCAGCACGGACAGGACACTCGGCGGCAGCAGCAGCACGGACGGGGCACTCAGCGGCGGCAGCAGCACGGACAGGACCTTTGGCAGCGGCAGCAGTACGGACAGGACACTCAGCTGTGGCAGCAGCACGGACAGGACACTCAGTGGCAGCAGCACCACGCATGGGGCACTCGGCGGCGGCGGCAGCAGCACGGACAGGACCTTTGGCAGCGGCAGCAGCACGGACAGGACACTCAGCTGTGGCAGCAGCACGGACAGGACACTCAGTGGCAGCAGCACCACGCATGGGGCACTCGGCGGCGGCAGCAGCACGGACGGGGCACTCAGCGGCGGCAGCAGCACGGACAGGACACTCAGCTGTGGCAGCAGCACGGACAGGACACTCAGTGGCGGCAGCACCACGCATGGGGCACTCGGCGGCGGCAGCAGCACGGACGGGGCACTCAGCGGCGGCAGCAGCACGGACAGGACACTCAGTGGCAGCAGCAGCACGGCGAGCAGGACCTTCAACATCCTGGACTGGACCCCCGAGAGTATCAGCCTGGGCAGGACCTTCCGCAGCAGCAGCAGCTTGGACAGAGCACTCACCAGTGGCAGCATGGATCAGTCTTCCAGAAACATTACAGGCAGGGACGGTGTCATTCATGGATATCACAGGTAAGTATCCAGCATACGGAATTCTTGGAAAAGTGTCAGAGCTGGAGTCACTCTCAGAGTCTGAATCATCGCTGTCTGATAGTTTGACAGGGTTGTTCCTTGTTCGAGGTCGTCGCTTCACTCTGACCTCCAACTGCTCCTCACTTTCCTCATCCATCAACACTCCACAAGGCAGCAGCAAGTCTCTGTGCAAAGTGCGCTCGGGTCCATCTCCTGCCTCTGCTTGGACGACATACACTGGTAAGTCGTCAACTTGCTTGACCACTCTATAAGTGGTGGGTTCCCACCGGTCAGCCAACTTGTGTTTGTTCCGTAGTCGAAGGTTTCTGACGAGGACACGGTCTCCCTCCGCCAAGGAAGACGCACGGACAGATTTGTCGAAGCGCCTCTTGTTCCTGCCAGCCACCTTCTCAGCATTCTTCATGGCTAGCTCATAGCTCTCCTTGAGGTGGGACTTGAGTTGTCTGACGTACTGAGAGTGGGAAGGAGACTGGACTCCTCGAACTGGCAACCCAAAAGCAATGTCGATGGGAAGACGGGGCTGTCTACCGAACATCAGCTCATAGGGGGAAAAACCAGTGACGTCGTTCTTGGTGCAGTTGTAGGCGTGAGTGAGGGGTTTGACAAAATCACGCCATCTGCTCTTCTCCTTGTCTCTCAACGTTCCCAGCATACTCAGGAGGGTGCGGTTGTATCTCTCCACTGGATTTCCTTGTGGGTGGTAAGGACTCGTTCTGATTTTCTTAGTCCCAGTGATGGCACAGAGCTCTTTGATGGTGTGAGATTCGAAATCCCGGCCTTGGTCACTGTGGAGCCTCTCTGGGAATCCATAGTGGACAAAGAACTGCTCCCACAGACATTTGGCCACTGTGCATGCTTTTTGGTCTCGCGTTGGTATGGCCACCGCATACTTGGTGTAGTGATCGGTGATGACAAGGATGTCTTTGGTGTTCTTACTATCCGGCTCAATGGACAGGAAATCCATGCAGACCAACTCCATGGGTCTTGTTGTCTGGATGTTGACAAGGGGTGCAGCTTTCTCCGGCTGAGACTTTCGTCGAACACATCTGCCACAGGCCTTGATCTTCCTTTCGACGTCAGCAGCCATCTTTGGCCAGTAGAACCGGGATCTGACCAGGTCAAGAGTACGCTCAACCCCAAGATGCCCCATGTCATCATGCAGACCCTTGAGCACAATTGGTCGTAACTGTTGAGGTAGCACGAGCTGACAAACTGGCTGGGAGTTGCACTGTCGGTTTCTGTACAGGATACCGTTCTTGAGTTCGAGACGAGTCCATTCTTTTGCCATGAGCTTGAACTCTGAAGACTCAGCCATGAGCTGAGGTGTGACCTTGTTCCCTGATTCAAGCAGGTAGATGACTTGGCCTATAACTGGATCTGCACTCTGTTTTCGCCGAAGCTCTTCATCTGAAAACCTGGGGATGGTGGCATGTCCTTCCAGGCAGTCATCCTCCTCAAAAACATCTGGAACTGCCCCAGGATGGAGAGCAAGGGATTCGACTAGTGTCACTGGAGCAGAGGGATCTGGCTCAGCAAGGCAGAGGTGCTTATTACAGGCAGCAGTGACTACATCAGCAGGCATGTCAGCAGCTGAAAGGGACAGATGTTGGGAGGTAAACTGCTGAATCCTCTGATGCTCTTCCAGCGAAGCCTGGTCACTCATCAGCTCTCCATGAGGACGTCTGGACAGCCCATCTGCATCCTGGTTCTGTTTTCCAGCTCTGTACTTGATGCTGAATGTAAAGGTGGAGAGAGCGGCCAGCCAACGGTAGCTTGCTGCATCCAGTTTCGCAGAAGTCAGGATGTAGGTCAAGGGGTTATTGTCAGTTAGGACTGTAAAGGTGGTTCCGTAGAGGTAGTCATGGAACTTCTCGACAATAGCCCACTTCAAGGCCAAAAACTCCAACTTGTGCGCTGGATATCTGGACTCGCTTGAAGACAATCCTCGGCTGGCATAAGCGATGACACGGCTTTGTCCATCTTGTTCCTGATAGAGAGCTGCTCCCAGCCCTGTGGTGCTGGCGTCGGTGTGTAGCACGAAGGGCAGCTTCAGATCAGCGAACCCAAGGACAGGGGACGTCGTCAGTTTCTCAATGAGAGTCACAAACGCCTGCTGGCATGCAGGGGTCCAACGGTCTGCAAACGGCTCTTTGGGATGGAAATATTTCTCGCCAGTCTTGTTCTTGTGCCCTTTCCGGGCAGGTGGATATCCGCTAGTCAGGGCATTCAGAGGCTTCACCATCTTGGAATAATCCTTGACAAAACGGCGGTAATATCCAGTGAATCCCAAGAAAGACTGAAGTTCTTTGAGTGTTTTAGGCACTGGCCAGGTGGTTAAGGCTCTTATCTTTTCAGGATCAGTGTGGACTCCATCCCTTGAGACGACATGTCCCAGGTATCGCACAGAGGTCTGAAAAAAGTGACACTTCTCTGGAGACAACTTCAGGCCGTTTTCTCTGAGCCGTGTCAGGACGTTGGTGAGTCGGCTTTCATGCTCCTCTAAGGAACTGGAGAAGACGATCAGATCATCAATGAAGACCAGCACCTCCTTCAGATTGATGTCTCCCATGCACTTCTCCATCAGCCGTTGGAAGGTGGAGGGGGCGTTTGTTATTCCCTGGGGCATACGATTGAACTCGTAGAAGCCCAATGGACAGACGAAGGCAGTTTTGGGTTTGTCAGTCTCTTCCATCTCAATCTGGTAGTACCCAGACTTCAGGTCCATGACTGAGAACCACTGGGACCCAGAGAGTGCGGTAAAGGTCTCTTCCACATTAGGCAGTGCGTAGGCATCTTTGATGGTCTGGTTGTTCAACTTTCTGTAATCCACGCACAGCCTGACATCACCACTCTTCTTCCGGACCACCACAATGGGGGAGGAATATGGAGACTCTGACTCCCGGATGATTTCTGCGTCAAGGAGGGTCCGGAGATGTTTACGGACTGCCTCATAGTCTTGGGGGTGGATTGGCCTTGACCGCTGCTTGAAAGGTGTTTCATCTCTGAGCTTAATGTGGTGTTTCACTCTGGTCGCCTGGCCAAAATCCAACTCATGATGGGCAAAGACGTCAGAGAACTGCCTCAGTCTGTGTGTGACTCGGTTCTTCCAAGACTCTGGTAGTGGAGAGTCACCGAAGTCGAATTTCAAGTCAGGTGTCTCAGGTGAACATGGCTGCTGGTAGGACAGCTGACAACACTTGACTGTCTCAGGGTTCTTGGATTCCGGAGAAGGGCTGGAAATGATGTCAAGGGGGGTGGTCAGCTCAGCAATAACACAGTTCGCAGGCAGTGTGATGTCATGCTCTGTTTCATTTCTGACCCACACAGGAAGCTTGGATGGATGCTGTGATGGCAAAGTGATGAGACACGTGTCCACAAAGATTCCACCCAGCAGGGCTGAGGTGCTCGGGTGTTCAATTAGGGCACAACTCTCAGCGGTGACATTGCTGGTGCTCACATGACCCTCTAGTCGAACTCTTCCTCCAGCTGGGACTACTTTGGGCTGTCTCTCTCTCATTGTGAGTATGCCAAGGTGTCCACTCGTTCGCTGTTCTTTTCGAAGTGCCAGCATTTTCAGGATCTGTGAGTATCCAGGCAAAGAGGAAGTCAAGCTGGAGGTGTGGTAATCACAATGTTCATCATAAAGCATGTCAAGAGTGTTGGTGCCAACCAGAACAGGAATGTCACTGCTGGAGCGGATGTCAGGGATGACTAAAGCGAGGGTGACTACTTCAGGCTCAGATTCAATGAACTCCTTGGGGAAAGCTATCTTCAGTTCTACATACCCTAAGTATGGAACAGACTGTCCGTTAGCTCCCTCAACTTCAAGCAGATGCTTCATGGGCTGAATGGGCTGATCAGACAAGTGGTCTCGGTAGAATGACATAGAGACGGTGGTCACTTGAGAGCCCGTGTCAAGCAAACTGTTGCAGTGCACGCCAGAGATGATGATGTTAGCAGTGCACTTATGACCAATGAGCCCTCTAGGAAGGTTAAAATGCTGCTTGGAACCTGTATAGCAAAGCCTTGCTTTAGTCGTTGGGGTTGATGTGGAGCAGGGGGGTTTCTCAGTTCCTGTATGCTCCATAACAGGAACTAATGCTGGTTTAAAGGAACGGAGCCGGAAACACCATGAACTTTGTCCCAGGCCCGCTGCCTTTCTCTGAGTTCTCTTCTCTTTGTGTCAACCAGCGCTGGATCGGCCTGGCTACTACATGCTGAAGAGACGTGGCCATCCTCTCCACACTGGAAACAGTACCAGGGCTTCGGTCTCTTGGGAACAGACTCACCTTGAGTGGCTACTGCACGGTCGGAGTGGGTCCAAGCGCTGTTGACATCCTTTTTCTTCTTTGAAGAATTCTTGGACTGCTCAGACTGTGAGGCTGTCAGGGAGGCAAGCTGAGCTTTGAGTTGAGCAATCTCCTTTCTCATTTGCTTCTCACCAGCAGAGAGTGTCTCCGTGAACTGTGTATCAATGCCAAGCTCATCTGCATTGCAGTCCCATACGTGGTGGTGTTTGTACTGGACTTTAGTTCTGGAGAGGCCCAAATGCTGGGACATTCTGTTTGATTTTGCAGCCTGCTTATCCTCCTCAGTCCGGAGAAGCAGCAACAGATCAGAGAATGGAGGCGGAGCATTCTTCTTGTGCTCAAGCTGAAGACTGGAAATGAGAGCGTTGTTCCAACAACCTCTACAAAACTGTTTTAACAGCTGGCGGTCAAAGTCACTAAATAGAATGCCTCCTCTTTGCACGACCCGGTTGAGTGCTGTCTGCAAACGGCTCAGGTAAGCAGAGGGCTTCTCGCCAGCATCCTGGTGGGTGGTAAGAAACTTTGCGAAAAGCTCATCGCCATCTTCAACTGTGCCGTAGGCAGAATCAAGGATGTGAATGTAGGCACTGACATGAGCGTGAGGCCCTAAGTGTTTCACCAGGTTGGCTGCAGGAGGCAACAGGCTCTCCACAATCTTCCTTGTCACGTGCCTTGCAGACACACCCGGGTCAGAAAGCAGAAACTCAGTGTGGCTGCGCCAGGTCTCGTAGTCCACTTCATGGTTAGGGATGGGCAGCCTACCAGAGAAAGACCGCAGCTTAGTGCTGCTGTGAGAAGACATGCTGTCAGTGCCTCGGACAATGTGCTCCACTACCACCTTCTGCACCTCAGGCGTTGTGAGCTGACTCACAGGAAGTGTGTAGGATGGTCGTCTGCTGAGCAAGGGAACGTCAGTGTCAAGCTGAACTGGAGGAGGAGTGGCACTAAGAACATTAGCTGCCATGACAGATGGTGAAGCCGAACTGTGGCAATCAAGAGATGCATGCCGGTCATCAGAGGTTGTTGCTGGGCTGTGCATGGTTGAGACACCTGAGCTTTCAACAGGGATGGACGGTGAGGAAACAGGTGCGTCAATTCCAACAGAAACTTGAAGACGGGAGAGCTCATCATGCAGAAGTGACTGCAAGTCCAGACCGCTCAGTTTAGCTATGTCTCTTAGTGAGTCTAGGTATGTCTGTGTTAAACTACTGCCTACGTATTTTGAGTAGACACTAGAAAGCTGCTTAATGCAGTGGACTGTGTGGGGATCATCTGGGGAAGACCTATAGTGTGGTAACTGACCAAGCTTTTCTATTGTGAGCCTTGACTCAAATTCAACAATGACTGTGTTTTGTAATTCTGGATCAGAACTACTTACGTGTATCACCCGTGAAAAAGGTCCATGTTCCTCTAAGAATCTAAAAATTTCCCCATCAGCATCACTGTCACTTAAACCACTCACTAAGACAGAGTTAGACACTTTAATATTCTGTTGTGTAATTATTTCCATGTTTAAATATATAATATTTTAACTACCAGTAACTGTATTAGTATTATGAAAGTGTATATCAGTATCAGTAACTATCAGCAATAAGCAAGTGCGTATCAGTAACTATCAGTATTCAATAAGCAAGTGTGTATCAGTAACTATCAGTATTCAGTAATAAGTAAGTGTGTAAGTTCAAGAGGAAAGAGAAACAGAAAGAATAATAGAAAGTGAAAATGTATACCTTACTATGCAAAGAACACAGTATGTTCGACTCAACTGTCAAATACGTGCTTCTCCTGGCTGGGCTCGCCAAGTTTATGTAGCGCCTTTACTCTGGGTAATAATAATGGGCTACAAGAATTACTCAGCATGTATCTATGCTTAGGCTGGAACTACAGCAGGGAGTTAAAAGGGATAAGAAAGGGGAATGGAAATATCCTTGGGCCTTAGGAAGCTAGGTTCGCTACTGGAGAAGCAGTAATTTGACATAAGACAGAGTCAATGTACATAAATAAAACAGTAATTTATTAACCAATAATAAAGGATAGTGATAGTTCAGGTTATATACTCAATTCTCGGTAAGTAGGTATATCTAATAATAATTTCCCCAAAATAATAAAAAAACATAAATATTAAAATAAACAAAGAAAAGCAGAGCTCTGAAAATAAAAATAGGCAAAGTCCATAAAAAATGCAAAAAGGGAAAAATGGATGGTCCGTGGGTTAGAGGGTAAAAAAGGGAGAAAAAAGGGGACAGTCCAAGGGAGTGTCGAGTGTTTTTGTATCAGTGTAAGTGACGGCTTATCTGGGGTAGGGCAGGAGGTCCGGTCTTCCAGGGATGCTCCAGGTTCAAGGGAATCAGGTCAGGATCGGGTGGGTAGGCTCGCCATCAAGGGTTCAATCAGGATTCATACATGTATAAAAAAAACCAATCTGCATACAGCAGTATTGTATGATAAATATCAATGACAAAAACTCACACATTCATTTACCATTCACACGGGCCGCGGCTAAGAGTGCGCCCAACATTCTACAGAACAATCTTAAATAACGCCTCATTAGTCTCGAGCGCTTTCACCACAACGTCCGTTGGGATCAACGACTTCATAAATGAAATAAATGTCAAAAAGAAATACTACAAAACTACAAGAGAGACTCGAAGTTAATATCTTCCGACTGGCTTTTGAACAGCGCAGTCAATACAGTACAGTCAATACGAAATCTTACTAACATACGTCTATCGTCTTCTCATCTTATTCACAACAAAATCTTATCAATATACTCCTATCGTCTTCTCATCTTATTCACAAATTAATACAGAAGTGATACTAATAGTAATCCTAAATACAATACAATCTCAATAGCGATTGAAACATTACATCACAGTTTAAAAGCTCCGATTGGTTTTTAAGAAATGGCTAGCTATTAATAGCGAGATGCTAATAACAACTCACCGGAGTTTCACGGGGAAGGAATATGCAGACAAAACAGAAGATCGTCAAGAAAAAGAGTTGATACAGTAGAGATGATTCAGGAAGGTGAAAGAAAGGTGAAAGATGAGTGATTAATCAAGAAGTTCACGGGGAATTCAAACGGGTGGAGGTCTCAAAGTCAAGAATCATAAAAGTGAAAAGTCGATAGGAAAGCTTAAACAGAACGGTCGCTTAGCAACCAGCACTCCACGAGCTGCAACAACTGGAGCAGTGCAACAGAAACATGTGTATTGTTCATGTGTATTGTGTGTGTCTCTGGTAACAAACCAGAGGTGGGTTACACCAGCATCGACCTCCAGCTTAAAAAGAATGGAGAAGTTAGGAGCAGCTAGAACAGGAGCATTACAACAGTCTGTCACTGTTCAGACTTCAAAAGTGACATCCGATACAAATCTGAATGGGCTAGAAATCGGATTTTGGCTGGCAGTCTGAACGCAGCCTTATAGCCACTGCCACGCTCTGCCACTACTGTTTGTTTTGTTATTAATTAGGCTACAGATGATAAAGACCTAGGCCTACTGTATCTTTGCCATTTTGTCTGATAAGAGCATTACCTCGCAATCGCTGGTAATAAACTTTTAAAACTTTTTTAATTTGATAATTTCCATTATTACATTTTGCAGCAGGTTCGAGAACGGATGGGTCCACAAATGAGTTTTAACTCTTTTTGATATTGTGGCATAAGCCATTTTGCCTTCGCCGAGGTCTGAGTTTTCGAGTGGCCTTCTAGTTAGCATATTAAAATGAGTGTGATTGAGGGAGGAGAGAGGGTGGAGTATAATGCTCGTGCATGTGCGCTTAATTTCACGTTAATTGGGATGTTAGCTGCGTGGATTGCTGCGTACGCATGGTTTCATACATCTGAATTCTTTTGTGCGTACGCTTCTTTCCAGATGTTCGAGTACGCAATGTTTTAGTAAGAATTCCACGCAAGTCTTTGTACATGAGGCCCCTGATGTGCAATGATAGTCCAACCAACGACTCTCCAGCAACATCAAAAGCCCCACGACCAAATGTCCGCCAACCAGTTGCACGGCCCAAGAGGTGCCAGGTAACTGGCCTGTTTTAAAGGTTGTCCAATTAGTAAAGACAAGGAGCCCTCCCTCCAGTTAGTCAGGTGGGTGGAACCTGGACACAAGTAGAGAAAAACACAGCAGATCATCCAAACCCTGTAACACCCCCTGCCAGAAGAGCAAAACTATAGTTTGCAATGTAGACAGCAGAATTCATAAACAATATACATATGCATATATACACACACTTTTTTTTTTTTTAAATTGAATCATCTCACCCACGAGACAAGGTATCAGCCACAACATTGTCCTTTCCTTTTTTATGTTTAATTTCAACGTTGTAACCCTGAACCAGCAATGCCCAGCGCATTAACCGCTGGTTATGGTTATACACAGAGAATGTCTAATAAGGGGAGAAGGACCACTAGCGAAATACTTCCGCATGGTACTGCAACTAGAGGGCGATCGAGAGCAAGTGATGAATGAATGGGTAGCAATGGAGCTGAACCCCCCAGTACCACATTTGTCGTTATATAATTTTTTCTCCTGAAATTGCATTAATGCATGCGATGCAGGATAACTTGACTTGACAATCAGCGGACCAATACAATTTTCAATATGTGTTGTTATTCCTAAAAACCCTTTTAAAGTTTTCATGTCACGTGACACAAGCGAACCACTTTACGGCCATAGACCTAAAAGAAGGTTCAGCTTCACGACGGTCGTAATCGGTCGCGATTGTTGCGAGCATCCATGAGCTAAATGCTAGCATGTTACAGGGAAAACGGCCCATGAAAAGCAGAAAGGACATGAGTGACTTTTTATTTCATTTCCAGTGGAAAACCTATACTCAGGTAGCTACTACGACAATGTACATTAAGAAATGAAGTTGTCAACTGTGAAAAAAACGAGTTCTAGCCGCTTAGCCCCATAGACCACAATTCATTTATCACTTGCTCGGCAACGCCCCTAGCGGAATTTCAACAGATTGCAGGAACAATCCGGTACAATGGAGTTAATAGGAAGTGGACCGGCTCTCCCTAAAGGGGCTCTGTTATACATCTGCGCCAGAAACACAAGGGGGTTGTGGTCAGTGTACACCACGACAGTTGATGAACTGGAGCCAACATATACATCAAAATGTTGGAGGGCCAGAAGCATGGCCAGGGTCTCCTTCTCGATTGTAGAGTAGTTCAGCTGATGGTGCTTGAATTTTACTGAGTAGTAACAGACCGGATGACACATACCCCTTTTCCACCGACGCGGTTCTGGTGCTGGTTCGGAGCCAGTGCCAAGTCTGGAACCGGTTCTTTGCTTTTCCACACAAAATAACCTGGCTCTGGGCCAGGAAAACTGGTTCCAACTCAGCACCAACTTTGAGCTGGACCAGAGATAAGAACCAGTTACGTCAGCAAATCAGAAGCTTGCGTTGTCCACAGAGGCGGGAGTAACAAAAAAAATCTGAAAACAATGGCGGCAGCTCCAGGGGTCTAACTGGAAATATTCAATGTGAATAAAGGTTTCTTGACCACTTTTAATGGCTAATTTTGATACGGTTTATTGTTTATATGCGACACAAATGTGTCCCGGACACACAGATCATTGCAGGTTGCTGTAAGCTCCCGAACAGTAAAGTTAGCTTGTTAGCTTGTTGACCAAAACATAGCAACCTAGCATGCTGATATAACTACTGTGGTGTTTCTGGTCAGGCTAACGTTAGCAGCAAAAAAAGCAGCGTAGCATGGTCATAACCATAACAACGGGTGCTAATCAAGTGCTAATGTTGGCTAACATGCTTTTCTAGCGACTGCAATAAATACACATGCAACATAGGGCGCGTCCGGTTTTATTCCACAAATGGATACAGTGATACAGTTGAACTCTTGACATTTGAGCTTTTTGTGCTCAAAGTTAATCGTAATAAGTTTTTCCACCACATATCCATTTCTGCTGGTTGTTTTGGGATACAAAAGCGCACGTAAACAGTGACGTAGCGACGCAGCACTACTCTGGAACTCAGTCTGTGGAAAAGCGAGCTGGTTCTTGATTAATCGGCAGGTAGCACCAGCAACGAACTGGCACTAGCACCAGCCCGGAACCAGCACCTGGTTCGTGGCGGTGGAAAGGGGTAACATACCCCCTTCACTATCTTGCAGTAGCACTGCACCAGCTCCTGAGGCGCTAGCATCGACCTCCAGCTTAAAAAGAATGGAGAAGTTAGGAGCAGCTAGAACAGGAGCATTACAAAGCAGTGCCTGCTGACACTCATCACCCCAGACAAAAGGAACAGACGGGCTGCATAACGTAGTGAGTGGAGCCACCACCACCGAAATTTTTTTGCAGTAACACCGGTAATACCCAGTCATCCCCAGGAATCGACGGAGTTCGCATCGGGTTGACGGAACCGGGTATGAAAGAATAGCCGTAATCTTGGCGTCCACTGGACGTACCTGCCCAAGACCCACCTGTTTACCCAAATAAGTCACTGTGGCCTTACCAAATTCACACTCGGCCAAGTTTAGGGTCAGGGAGGCCCCAGCTAGACGTAGGAACACCATTTTCAAACTGGCCATGTGGTCTTTCCAGTCATTGGAAAAGATCACCACATCATCCAAATATACATTACGGAACATCTCCCAACACCAATTGCATCATACGCTGGAATGTGGCGCGTGCATTCCGCCTACCATAACAAGCAAGGGGAGCTCCATGCACTGTTACTAGGCCGGGCTAATCCGTGATGTAGCAGGTAATCAACCTCCTTCCTCATGACTTCCCTTTTCCCAACAGGACAGCGGTAAGCGTGTTGTTTGATGGGAGAGGCAGACCGAACATCAATATCGTGCTGCAACACGTTGGTGCATGTTGGCACGTCACCGAACAGACTGGGATGAGCATGGAGGAGGCCAACGACATCGTCTCTCTGGCATGTGGGCAAATAAGACAAGATATCCCCCATTTTCTCTAAACATGCAGAGTTCGACAGCCTACCATTTGATTGCCCCTCTACCAGACCCATTAAACCATCATCCGACAGGGACCCGTCACAGGCTAAAGAAACGGCTGGACACTCCTCAGTGTCCGCACACTCAGACTGACTGCCTGTTGAGACATTCCTGGAATAGTAGGATTTGATCATGTTGATGTGACAGGTTCGGGTTTTCCTCCTACACTCTGGTGTATGAATGACATAGTTGGTCTCAGACACTTTACCCTTTTACAACATACGGCCCTGAAAATTGAGCATCAAGGGCAGAGCCTGGCACTGGCAACAAAACCAAAACCCGATCACCTGGTTTAAACTGCCATTCAACGGCTTGTCTATCAAAACGGCGCTTCATCTGCTTTTGAGACGAAGAGAGGGCCTCCCTTGCCAGACCTGATGCATGGTGCAATCGCTCTTTGCACTGTGCAATAGACTCCAACACATTTGTTTCCAGAGGCTCGATAGACAGTAGCTGCTCTTTCAGCATCTTAAAGAGGAACTATGCAGGATTGGCGATTTCATCTCTGGTTTCGTTTTTCGTTTTCGCTGGTTTTATGCTTGCATTTTCTCTGCAGAGCTTCCCCGACAGCTTTAGCGTGTATATTTATACATGTATAGGCTATATGTAAATATATAAATTGCAAGCGTGGTTCTTCGTCTCAGATTTCCAGATGTAAACAAGGAGCGATCGTCTCCTGCAGAAAGTTGCATAGGGTCTCTTTAAGTGGGCCACGCACATTTCGCCCAAAAAAACAAGTTCTGCAGGACTGAATCCAAGGGATTTCTGTGTTGCATCTCGGATAGCAAACAGAACCTGGGGAACCCCCTCATCCCAGGCTTCCCCCTTATTCTGGTGAGAATAAAACAAATATCAGATGAAATGTTGATGACACAGTAATTTTGTGCTTTTTTAAGTTTCCCCCTTTTTATTTGGGCTTTTTGCTGTTGTTTTTTGTTCAGAATGCTCTTGTGTGTTTCATAGATATTTTGTTCACTGTAAGCAATACTGTAAAACTTTTTTCTGTTCTATCATAGCCTACTGTAAACAGTATTTATACTGTACCTCTAGTGAACAGTTGGAAAAAAAAAGATGATTTGCTTTTTACTGGAATGCTTTTGAATGTGAACATTACATGTGGACATACAGTTCCCAACCAAGAAATGTAGTGTAAAAATGCTGGATTGCATGTTTTGCATGCAAATATCTGTAAAACTGAAACATAAAAGTCTATGCTGTTTTTGTAATGTCAACAGTAGCCAATATTTTGAAACCTAGTGCACTCTAATGACTGCATGTATGTTGTGAAGTGAAAACAAGCTTCATTCTTTGTCAGAATTGTTTCATTTTGCAGTGTTTTGGTAAAGTTAGTGTGTGCAGAGAAATGACGAGTTAGTGTAGGCCTATATGTACTGTAACAAAATGTGGTGTGACAACATGGAATGTGTTTTTGAGAGGAAAATGATCCATGGCCAAGTATGGGTAAGCGCTTGTTAGGGATTGAAAAAAACAGGGAGAGGGAGGGACACGCCCACGGAAACGCAACGAGTCGCCTTCGTTTTCTACGCGGAGCCACTGATCCCCAGCTACCTAGAGGCGCATGCAGATACAAAAACTTTTCGATTTTTTTTTTTTTTTTTAAATTATACAATTTTCTATCAAGCTTAACACATATGCAAAATAAAAAAAATGACTCCAAAATCTTACTGACGTATTTACCTGGCGAAAAAAAAATACAATATGGGAAATCGAAATACATTTTCCAATTTCCGATGTTTTACGTATTTGGATAGAAAATTTAACTGATAAGTCTTACACGGACCTACCTACATCTATTAAACTATTTGTCCATCAACATTCACTAAACTATCTGTCTATCAACATTTATTAAACCTTGTCATAACCGCCATAACAACCAAAATGATTTCCCTAGCAACCAGGATAGCAACCACCATATGTGTCTGTGCAATACCTTCGTAACAATCTCAGCAACCGCCCCTATGTCAACCTAGGAACCACCAAAGTAACCAGCATTTATTACCTTGTCTCCATCCATCTAAGCACCTTCCATCCAACTTTTTCTCCATCCATTTACTTCAATCCATTTAAACTGTCCAACGGTCTATCAACGTCCATTAAACTATCTGTCAACATCCATTAAACTGTTTATCAACAGCCATGAATATCTGTGTCAATTACAAGGCTAAGCAACCATAGCCATAACCATACAGAACCATACATAGCAATTTCTATAGCAAGCAGTCCTAAAAATAACATAGGGAAGTAAGGTAAATTGGGCCATCAGGTAAAATGGGATGAATTTGTTTTTAGACCTGTAATCTCTTTAAATATTAGCTGCCAATCAGAAAACATGTCATTATATTGTTACTGCACATGTCCTTTACAAAATAATAATTTAGATTGGTCTAAAATATCATAAATATGAGGGAGCCAAGATTTTAAAAATCAGTGGACTTGCAAGTTAAGCTGATTCTGTCTGATCATAAGGATATTGTAGTTGAAACAATGATTGAAATGTAGGCTATGTCATTTCATGAGAAGTTTTTTAAGGAAAATTAATTTTAGTGACTACTGTGTGCATCAGGCAAATTGGGACAAAAAATCTACAAAAATGGGACACTTCTACATTACATTAACCATTCGCATTAAGGTGTTAGCATATAGCCTTTTCACACTCAAAGTAGGCCTTTCACATTCACACACTTGCTCGATTAGCCTTAACGTGCCATAGTTATTGTTAGCCCATGATTGTTACTTTTTTGTTTATTTTGATATCCTTTATATTTATTTATTGTTTATTTGCATTGGTATTGCTTGAATTGATATTTGTTATTGTTTTGCTATTCTCTTATTGTAGCCTAGTCTAACTAACTCTTTGAAATTGTTCACTGTTAAATTAATTATTGTAGCCTATTGTTTTTATATGTTGCTTTGGACAAAGGCGTCTGCCTAGCCAATTTGATTTATCCCAACTTTGGCATCACGTAGGCTGAGTAGACTAGGCATCAAGGGCCCCAAGACAAGACAAATAACGCTGCATCACTATGATACATCACTGCCTTCCTGTGGCAAATTCTGGAAGGAGCCAGCACTGTCGTGGTTACGTCAGGACAGAGTAGGCTACTCGGGCGCGTCCAAAAATGCGATTACCCAGTGAGCTTCTAGTCCTAACAGCAGTGACTTCCTACTGACATAAATAACAGGCTGCTAGCAGCTGATCGCACAGTCATCCAGTTAGCTGAAAATTCAACTCTGGTGCGACCGTCCTTATGACAGGATTTCGACGCGTTATTGCGATCCCTACATAACAGAAGCTGTATTTTTACGTTAGTGGTAAGTGGAGGTACAACAAGTATATACTTTGTAATGTACTTACATGATTAAACAACAGGTTTCCTACCAACTTCGCTGTTTTCTTTTGCTGTTTTCCATAGCAATGGTATTGGTACTGTTAGCTCGCTAGCTTGCACTTATTTCAGGCTGTAAGGTGACATTAATCAAAATCTAACCAAGTTACCTCTTGTTATATGTTCTTGTGGTGTTTCTGGCATGGAACACCTTTGGAAATTGGAAAGCGTTTAATGAATGTTAATGTTTAGTGACTATATCGGTGTGCTAAGGCTACTGAGCTAATGGCGAATAGCATTGTTAGCTTGCTACTTTGTATTCCTACAATGTTAGCTTGGATGGCTAGGTAGGCAGCTAACAATGTGATACTGACAGTATGATCTCGTTTAAAAGCTGTCAACGTTTTAGTTTTTTACATCTGAAGACTAGTGCTCAGTTATAACATCTAACTGCTTTACATAGTAAAGTGTTTGGTAATCGCGTGCTCTTTTTAGATGTGGAGTAGGCTACGTTCTGTGATGCTTCTGTAATGAAGCATGAATCAGCATTGACAGTATAATGAACAACAACACTCGACCTGGCAATTAGTAAGGCCTGATTGTAGGAGTTACTTAACAGTCCCGTAGGCAACAGAAAGCCGATCAACTAAACCCATCGCAAACTCATTAAAAGATTACCCGACTTGGCTAGTCTGTTACCTTAGTCAGAGTGTGCAACAGGATGTCGCAACTTTGTATGGTGGTCTCACAGTTTGATACTATGGTTGGTTGATACAATTATACTTCTCTGCGAGAGAATGTTTTTCATGTAATACGGTATCGCATATTAGGTAATTTGTGTCATCCAGGGCAACTAGAGATGTGTCAATCGTGTGTGTGTGTGTGTGTGTGTGTGTGTGTGTGTGTGTGTGTGTGTGTGCAGAACAGGGAGTATTCATCACCGCAGTGCCATGGAGTTTCCGGATTTGGGAGAGCATTGCTCGGAGAAGTCCTGCAAGCGGCTAGGTAAGTCATTTTTGACATATTGAGGCCACATGTAGCTTACAGATATTTTACCAATATTTTTCAATTGAATGGATCACCAGCACGTCAAGTGGAACAGCAACTAACTCCAGGTCTATGAGGTTGGAGGGATACCTTGCCATGAGCTCCCTTAATAGATTTTTGATTGGAATCAGGTCTTGACACGGTTTGGGCCACTTTTTTCTTGCTTAGTTTGGCTGTTGTGAGAAATTTTGTCATGATTGATGACCAGCTGACCAGCTTCTCTGACCGTGTCGCCTCGGTCGCCTGGTCAGGCTGCTTTGCACTATTCGGTATTAGAAAAAACAATCTGTACCTAACCCAACACATTAGTGGGGACAGGCAACCTTGATAAAGTAAACAGCATCAAACATGGATTATTTTTGTCAAAAGAATATTCACTTTAGATCAATATTTGGCGGAGACACAGACTGTTTACATTTCAGGTCCTTGTTGTCACCAAGTAGATGCTAACTTTTTCAACGTTTTTGTACAACCTACCCTGTTTTTTTAAATGTGCTTCAAGTTGCATAGAGGCAGCGCCTATAAATGCCTACCAGTCTTAATTGTCAGTGCAAATCACTTGGAAATCAAATCTCCTGAAAGAACCTAGTGGATCCAACTGACTGTTTTTGCTTGTCAATAAGACTACAGAAAGACTCTGGAGACATGGGCCAAAATGAACTTTCCCTACTCACTAGAACGTTTCTGGTACTGCCCTCATTTCATCTTAAGAGACGAGTTGTGGTGTGTGCCAGAAACTATTTTGGTAGTTTCACACATGGAAAGCGTTTAACATTATTCACATACATGTCGGTGTACCTCAACATGTGTTATTATATTGGATAATTTTATGTTATTGTAAATGACAATACTTTTTGACTATGACTAGAACATTAGGGGAAAAAAGTGCAAAAGTACAATTTGTCGGTACAAAATGCATTTTCTGTCTTTTTTTATCCTCAAATTCACTTTAAAATCATCTTTACCAAATTTTTCTGTGGGCAGAAAACTGAAACACATTTGGACTTCCTGTAACATGTTGTGGTTGTGATGGTTGTGATGTAGTCCAACATAAGTTTAAAACTGACCTGTGGGGTGTCCTACGAAGCAAGTTAGACAAATCTAGGTTATCTAGACATATCAAGGCTGCACAAAGCCTTGACTCGGGTATTAAGTTAAGTGATCCTACGACAGCAGGTATGTGATAAATTTGTCAAACTAGGCTTTCAGCTCAGATCTGTGCGCGTTCTCGTGGTTGGGGTGATTTTGATCAACCGGGAAACGTGGAGACGCACAAGACAGCTTAGGTTTAAAAACGATTACTTCCGCATTTATGAGCGATAGCGAAATCTAGGGTGGTCTTTTTTAGTGTCTAACCTATAACATCAAAAAGTCGATGGTCATCAGATATTGTATGGCATGCATGTCCATAGTAGTGACATATTTGCACGCACAACATAGTTAAAAGCGCCTTCGAGATTCAAAATGTTTGCAGAGGCGGGGCTGGACCTGTTCAAAGTATGACAGATTAGCACACGTGAGATACCTTCGTTTTTCAAGATAATGGATTGGTTAGAATTGGTCAGAGGGCGGTGATATTTCACGATTTGAGCTATAACTAAGCACATAACCCGCTCCCGACCAGGTTTGGTTGCGAGCATAAGATACCATGGTGATACAGCGACGCTAAAACAAATCCACTTTCATATGACAGCATACCCTGGATTTGAGCACAACACACCTCGCTAAGCCACTAATCGAGCTTCGCAGGACACCCCACTTGTTAAACTTATTTATCAGAGGAACTACTTCAGATATGCATCCAACTTAGTAATAGCCTACCGACAAAATCTCTAGTTACAATTTGAACTTCATAATAACTGATGTGGTCCTAAAACTTAACCACTAAAACATTTCCTTCAAACTGTTTTGTCCATGCCAACACATTTGTAAATATGCTATAAAAAATAGTGTATACCAGTCTGATGTTGAAGCAAAGAACAATAATAAACACTACAAACATTGTATACAAATATATATCTTCACTGATCTGTTTCAGTTGATCACTTGAAACATTTTAAATAATGATATTTCAAGAAGGTTTAATATTTAGAAAAAACAAAAAACAAAAAACAGACTCGTTTAATATTTAGACCTTCTGAAACAAAGTGTTAACTCTGATTGTGAAACTATCCATATGATCCACAATCAAAGAGTGATTTAGCTATATGTTTTGTCACATTTAGTGAATACATCCTCACAATCCACTAGAATTTCCCATAAATTGAGTGCGTTTCCTTCCTAGACTTCCTGCCAATGAAATGTGACGCCTGTGAGGAAATCTTTTGCAAAGACCACATCACTTACGCCAATCACAAGTGCACTTCATCCTACAAAAAGGTTTGTACATTAGCCCATGCATTGCGCCATAATTCTATTGTTATGGACATTGTGGTCACATCAGGAAATGTGCAATTGGTCACCGAGTCTTGTTCTTGCAGGATGTCCAGGTCCCAGTGTGCCCGCTGTGCAACATTCCCATCCCCATCAAAAGAGGAGAGATGCCAGACATTAAAGTGGGAGAGCACATAGACCGCGACTGCAAGTCCGACCCAGCACAGAGAAAAAGAAAGGTAAGGCACACTCGCCAGTCACATCGTCACAGTGACCACTGATTGCTGCCGAGACAAGAGAAGCCCCATGCCATTTGCTTGTGTTTCGGTGTTGCCAGATCTTCACAAATAAATGTTCGAAGGGAGGCTGCAAGCAGAAGGAGATGATTCGCGTGACGTGTGACGACTGTCACTTGAACTACTGTCTGAAGCACAGGCATCCGCTGGACCACGACTGTAAGGCAGACGGCAAATCGGTTTCCAAGTCTGGGTGAGAACCATCAATATATCATCTCATTTCAGGCATTTCATTGTCATTCATGGCATTCAAAAGAGATCTTCACCTAGTTTCTCAATAGAGCAACATAAACTTTCCTACCAATACAGAAGTATCATAGAGCAACCTTTCAAGTGTGGTGGATCAAAATCTAAATTCAGACAGCTGGTAGGAACAGTGGTTTTGCTGTAGCAATGATGTAGTGATTAGCCCAGCAACAAGAGGATCTAACGTGATCGTAAGTAAAAGAAAAACAAAGCAAATGAAACTAGGCAACTAAGAACCAAGCAAATCAAAGTGTTCAGCGGTAGAAGCCATGCTGGGCATTCAGATGACTTCAGGTCACTACTTCACAGAGCACAAGTCTCATAGACGCAGGAAGCATTTACAATGTGGGTGGGGCCAGGACATTTGCGGGGGTCTGGGGATTTTCGCAAATCATTCCAGTCATTTCCAGTGTTCTGGTGTATTTTAACAGATGGCTTACTGGAGAAGGGCGATACCTAATTTAGTTCAGTTACACTTCCTGACCTCGTACATGCAAAAGCAAACCTGTTGGCTGAGCTTGACTTTCTTTCCAGAGTGACAGAAATCATACTGTTAGGGTTTAAACTCAAGATATAGCCTGCTGTTATATTCAATTCAAAAAACTTTATTTATCCCTGAGGGGCAATTTCTCCATGCAGGCATAGCGACACATAAGACGCACAACATATAAGACAAACAAGACAAGACAAGGGGGGAACAGGACAGACAAGGGTGTGTGTGTGTGTGTGTGTGTGTGGGTCCAACTGAAATATGGTTCAACTGAAATATCTCTCTCGTTTTGCCCCCTAAGAGATAGACTACTGTCTCTCTCATGGCTAGTTAAAGCTACACATCAACCCCTCCTAGACATGCTAATTCCCCCTGGCCCCACCTGGCCCAGGTGACCAGGGTGCTGTTCTGACACAGCCAAAGCAAACCTGCCAGGTTTGTTCTCTTTTTCATGGCATCCAGATTGATTATTGTTTCTCGTTGTCTATAATACAATATGCATAGGCATACTTCTGTTATCATAATGATGTATAACCAAGCGACAGATGGAGTAGTTTAATTTTCGTCAGGCTACTTTGACCTGCTAATTGATTTACTAAGCAGGTACATACCGTTCTGAAAAGACGGCAGAGTGGATAGATGAATACATTTTCAGCATGGAAAAAGTGTAAAAAGTGGGTGGGTTGCAATGGCTTTGACATCCATGATGCTGTTGTAGATAGTCAGTTGTGCCCCAGGTTTTCGGTCCATGAACTCCGTGCTTTTAGATAAGCACTCGCTGGGATTTTCTCAATAAAAGTGTTTGTGTTGGTATGCAGGCATGCTGCTCTGATGAGGGCCCAGCCCACCTCCAGTAGCAGCTCTGCCACTTCCTCCAGCAGGGGGGGCTCTCGGCCCATCTCCAATGGCGTGCCGGGGAATTCCAGGACCCACAGCAAGTGAGTGCCTCTGAGCTGTGGATTTGTTGAAAATCCTTTTGTTGTAGCAGTCATTCTCCTTTTCATTTCGTTTGTCTGAGAGAACTAACAGAAGGCTTCTATTTGATGTCTCTCCAGTGCACAAGCAACATACACTCAAGCCCCTGCAGTGGCTGCTTCAGCACAGAATGTCATACCCCCATCAGTGTCTTTCCAAGCAGGACTGGTGAGTGGCTGTCTGTCTGCTAACAGACCAATGGAGTTCTACTCCGTGAATATAAACAGAAGGGAACATGGCGATCCTGAGAAGAGTGTTTCTGGGAAGTTTGTCATGGGGGTTACCCAGCTGTGTCATATGTAGTCACTAGGCAGTTTCGGCTTATCAGCTGTGTCAGTCATGTTCACCAGTCATTTAAACACGTTCCTGTGTTAAATCCACTCCTTTGTATTCATGTGTAGCTGTTGTCCCTGATTTAAAATGGACTCTTTGTGTATTTTGTTGTTGTTTCAGACAGAGGAGCAGGCTCTGCAGAGAGCTCTGGAGATGTCCTTGGCAGAGTCGGCGCAGCCAAGCCCTCCTCAGGCACTCAGGTAGCTGAGCTGTGACACTTCGGCCCTGGTCCCCCTCTCTGCGTGTGGGAGTTGGGTGCCCTGGTCCCCCTCTCTGTGTGTGGGAGTTGGGTGCCCTGGTCCCCCTCTCTGTGTGTGGGAGTTGGGTGTCCGTCCTCTCTCTCTGGCCCTCAGTGCCTTTAGCTCTGCTCCTGATCTCTCTCCTGTCTGACCATGGCCTTCTGAGTTCTTGGGTTTTGAGAATAGCTACGAGATAAAGTGTTATCGTTTCATGCCATTTCTTTGCTTGATGCTTTCTTTGAAACAATACAACAGAATATTGACAAGTTTGTGTTAAACAGCAATGTGTAAATGTGTGTGTGTGTGTGTTAGTCCGCAGGAGCAGGAGGATCTGGCCCTGGCTCAGGCTCTGGCTGCCAGTGAGGAGGAGTATCAGCGTCAGCAGCAGCGGAGACCACAGGTAGCCCGCCCCCGTACCCGCACCCGCGCCCGCACCCGCACGCGCACGCTTAGCCGTCAGTAGCATGCTAACAGGAGCCCTACTAGGTACAGAGTCCCCACACACTTGCTCTCGCTTCCTCTCCCTCCTCTGGCTTCTCCTCTCTCACTTTTCCTCCCTCTGTTGTTTGCCTTTGCAGCTTTCTTTGCTACCTTATAAGGATGCACAATATGATCGGTACACCTTTGGCATTAGCACACTGGCAGATAACCACTTAACAACTGCATTATTGGCACTGGCAGATAGGAGCATTTCTGCAGATATCCCTGGCAGATAAATTGGCAAGACCATCAGTACAGCCTATTAGTGTCTCAGCGGAAGCATCATATGGATATGTTCACATTTATTTTAAACTGTAATATGTCAAATTGCATATTTTACTTCTACACCATGTAGATTTCCTCATCATGAGCATCTCCATTTAGATTAGAGAGAATAAGAGTGGCAGTTGAATGTGTATATCTGCAGCAATAAGGCCATGACAATAAAGATAATGGGCTCATTCTAGTAATAATAATAATAATAATAATACATTTTATTTAAAGCGCCTTTCAAGACACCCAAGGTCACTTTACAGGGTTGCAAAATCATCACATAGAAATAAAAAGAAAAGAAAAATGTTAAATGTTAAAGTCAGTTAGCCAGTCCATAAGCTTTTTTGAAGAAAAATGTTTTCAGTCTACTTTTAAAGACAGTGATTGAGTCAGAGTGTCTGATGTAGTCTGGCAATGAATTCCATAGCTTGGGGGCAATGTAGCTGAAAGCCCTCTCTCCCAGAGTGCAGAGGTTCACATCAGGGACACGTAGCAGGCCTGCTGAGGAGGATCTCAGAGGGCGGGCAGGAGTGTACACTTCCAGTAGGTCAGTGAGGTAGGTAGGGGCGCTGTTGTTTAGGGACTTGTATGCCAGGAGCAGGACCTTGAAATTTATTCTGAAGGCAACTGGAAGCCAGTGCAGCTGCATGAGCGATGGTGTTATATGGCTGGTGGATTTGGAGCATGTTATAATCCGCGCTGCAGAGTTCTGGATGAGTTGGAGCCGGTGAAGTAGCTTATTTGGAATTCCAGACAAGATTGAGTTGCAGTAGTCCAGGCGGGAAGTCACATACGCATTGACTAGGACTTCTGCACTCTGCTGGGTGAGTGCTGGGCGGAGCCGTGCAATGTTCCTTAGATGGAAAAAGGCATTTCTTGATATGGTGTTAATGTGTGCATTGAACGAGATGGTATTGTCCAGTATGACACCAAGGCTCTTGACCTGTTTGGAACAAGGGATGGTGCTGCCATCTACACAGATGGTGATAGGTTCCATCTTAGTAAGAGCTGATTTGGACCCAACCAGTAGCAACTCAGTCTTACTGCTATTCAGCTTCAGGTAATTTTGTGTCATCCACACGTTGATGTCATGGAGGCAGGCAGTAAGTGCAGCTGGCGGAAGGGTGGCAGTAGGTTTCACTGAAAAGTAAAGCTGGGTGTCATCAGCATAGCAGTGAAATTGAACATCATGTTTCCTGAGGATAGTGCCAAGTGGAAGAAGGTAGATAATGAACAACAGAGGGCCCAACACAGATCCCTGGGGCACCCCTCTTGTCACAGCAGTACTCAAGTACAGAAGAGACCCTCAAAGGGAGTAAAACAGATTTGTATACAGTTAGAATGTAAATAAAAAGTGACATATCGGATATCACTCTTCAATATTGTGCATCCCCTACTTATAACTTGTATTCCTGGTTCTTGGCTAGCTTTGTCAGAACTCCTTGTGACTCTTGCCATAGCTTTGATACAAAATTGTGTATTTCCATTCTGTACAGTGAAGTACTGGCTCCAATTTGCCAAAGTCAAGCACTGTATGGCAAAGGAAATTGCAAATGTATTGTTTTGTTTATTTTTTTCTAAGATGTCTAACTCTTTCCAGTCATTAACTAAAGCCTACTTTACCACATAGAACTTGAACTACTTGCTATTTAGTGTATTTGCTTCATAAATGGCTTTCCTCTGTCAGCTGTATTTTAGATGACCTCTATCATTCAGTATTAGGACAAGCCTACCTTGTTATGTAGAACTTGCTATTTTCAGCCATTTGTAAATGATAGATGAGGCTAAACGATCAGGCTTAGCACAAGTACAAGCAGTAGTTGTTGCCAACACTTCAGGTGTTCCCCTCAACTGAAGCTTTGCAGGAGGCATTTCTGATCTGATTTGTGTGCTGAAAGAGTTTTGTCATGTTGGTCCTCATCACAGGGAAGGGATAGCAGACAGTCCAACTGCCTCCTCTCCTAACACGAGCACCCTGGAGGGTGGACGGACAGATGGACTCACTGAAGGAGCGTCCGAGTCTGAGATGCCTCGTACGCAGGAGAGCCTCCAGTAGCCTGCTGGTGACCAGGCATCAGCAGACCACTCCTCGGACCCAGCATCCCAATCTTCCCAGTTCAACCAAAACAAATACACAAGACTTTGCTATCTGCATCACACTTTTTGTGTGTGTGTGTGTGTGTGTGTGTGTGTGTGTGTGTGTGTGTGTGTGTGTGTGTGTGTGTGTGTGTGTGTGTGTGTGTGTGTGTGTGTGTGTGTGTGTGTGTGTGTGTGTGTGTGTGTGTGTGTGTGTGTGTGTGTGTGTGTGTGTAACTGCTGCTCACAGACTTTAGCCGGGATCCGCTGCATTTATATTATACCGCTCAAATTGTACATATTTTCTATAATGGTCATGGTAATCAATGCCATAGAAATTCCTTTCTTGAATAAATTATTTTAAAGATGTTTATTTTGGCTCGTGATCGTGTTTTTAATTTGTCTAATGAGGCAGTGTTTTCTGTGATCACGTCATCTGGGAGCTAATGTAATAGAATTGAACAAATGGTGCCTTTTTAGCTGCTGTTTGTGTGCGGCTTCACCTTTGGGACTAAATAGTCCACCTTTGCAAAGATGAAAATAGAAATGCATACAATGGGTCACTCATGCTGATGCGTCTCATTCTGTGAGTAGACCAGTAGTTTGTCATCTTTAAGGGCTTCACCAATAAACTCTTATCTACACTTATCAATACATTTGATCTACATACCAATAGCCATTTTATGAAGTCTTAATTCTTCAAATTCTGGCTGTTTGATCTGCTGGAAAATCATGTGGGCACTGTCCTGTTTGATTATGTAAATTAGACTTATCATCCACCTTTATTGCCATTGTTTGTTCTTCAATGTATGCATGTCTTCCATATTTGTGCGTAATTCATCTTCAAGATTTATGTCATATTGACACTTGAGAAATTGTTCATGTTCTTTGGCGAGCAGAGCCATTGTTGTTTGCATCTGTTATTTCGCCACCAGGGGGTGTGGTTGCACTGCATAGTGCTCATGTCATGTTCTGATGTACTGTGTGCATCAGAGAACACCTCTAGCACATTCATTTAGTGTTTGTGAGTTCAGTGCTGACGACAGTACATTCAGAGGTGGAAAAAACATGATTTCTTTCTTCCAATCATTTTCTATTCTCCTGTATGCTGAAATAAAGGCTGTTCTCTCTCACCCACAGAGCACTTACCCTCATTATTCCACAACGTGACCACGTCATATGAAATCAAAGCATTATGTAACTCTGAAATGGAAGTGGCTGAACTCTTAGCAGCAGATGAGCGTTCCGTTAATGGAGAGGGTTTGATGCTTCAAGCAGGGTCACCTGAGGGTTCCGCATGAGAAGTCCTTATCCTCAGCCAGTTGGTGTTGAGCTGCAAAGTGACTAGCGTGAGTTTTCCGTGATGATTCATGCGCAACCCCCTAAGCCAGAGACATTTTCTGTCATCTTTTGTATAGTGGCATCGCCTGTGCTATTGTGCTAGACTGCCTATACATAGACTACTCAGCCAGGCTGAACAGCAGAGGTGTTGTTGACTTCTCTTCCTCTTCTTCCCAGCGCCTCGTTTTGCACTCCTGGAGGTGTGATGATGGGGATGTAATATAATAGATCCATCATCGGTGAGCACTCGCTCGCTTTTGGTCTTGGTCACCATCACACACTCTTGGTCAGCACAGATAAATCTGCCGCTGTTTGGGGGAGGCAGTTGCAGAGATTGACAGAACCAATACAAAGCACAGGTGCAGTGGAGTGAAAAGGTGATGTACTCCAAAAAGGAAAATGCTGTTTTTGGAGACCTCCCAGATGTTTGGGGCTATTTGTCAGACCGACGCGAATTGAGTCCCGCCTGGCCTGTCTGAGTGCATCAATGCCTCTTGCTTTATGAGCCGAGTGGCCCGCTCTACAGCTGTGGGCTGACAGCTGGAGCCCAGGGGAGGGAGGTGGGGGAGGCAGGCACTTGACTGAGTAGCCTTTCCTCTATCCTCGGAGAGGACAGGAGGGTCCATGGGGTCAAGAGAGCCAAGGGACCTCAGCCTGTGACCTGCAGCCCACTGGGCCAAATCTGTGGCCTGCGGCCCGCTGGTGGTTTGTGAAGGCACTGCAGGCGGTCCCGGCTCATGCATTCAATTGTGCTGCTCACGGTGGGAATCTTGATTTGTTTTGCAGCCGTATAGGCGAGAGGCTGATCCCTCCTTCAGCATGGTGGTCCCTGGGTCCTAATCTCGTTGCTTGTTGCTCTTATTGTTTGGGACATGGAAAAGCTGTTCTCTCCACTCGCTTGTTTTGCTTCTGTTCTCTAGACAAGAGAGACAGCCAGTCTGTAAGTGCTGAGTGACAGCAGCCTATTTTCATTGTGTAGAACTTTACTACTTGCTTGCTTGCTAAATGGATATCTTTTCTTTAAAAAAAAGATTACATTTGACACAGAACAATGCTGCTAAAAACTGCTCATTTGAATCCAATTACACATTTCTGATCTTGAGGTACATTTAGCTTTCCACTTTCATTCAATTTCACACAGTGTATGCCAAAAGTAGTCGTTTTCATGTAATTTTCGCTGTTGGGTTTCCAAGTGACGCACTGTTAGAGACTGTGTCGAGCAGCATCAAGACCCGATGACATCAGGCACTGTGTGTTCTAGCAGCCCACACTGTGGTTCCCGGATATTTCCTCACCTTTCATTGACCACGCTGGCCCTGCGGCAGAGGTGCTGTCACATCTGCATTATTCAGTGGAACGCACGCTTTCTTTGTGTTTACTCTGAGCCGCATGAAGAAAAACACATCCCTCCATTTCCTACCGTTTAACAAATGAGGTGGCCAGGTGTCTCGGCCCGATGCTCAGGTGCATTATTATTCCACACAGCCACAGAGCTCTCCATCTCAGCTCCACGTGTGGGCCGTGGGCGCCTGACGGATTGGGTGGAATAAGCGCAGCCGATATCCCTCTCGCCTCTAGTCAACGGAAGAGCAATGGAACAAACAGTCTGGAAAAGAATGCTTTCAAATTCTGCATATGCCTTCAGCTGACAGCCTTCACACGGGATTTTTTTTGCACCGTGCTATTTTCTGTCTTTGTCAACATCAAGTCTCTGAATGAACAGCTGGAGACGGTTTGAACAGTTTGATTGACACTCACCTGGTCCTAGAATATAATTGGATGTCTATTCACTGATCATCGAACAAAGGAAAGTCAAATTTAACAGGATAGAGACATCGACCTCTGAATATGTATTGTTGAAGAGATTTTCTGTAGAATCATATGCTCTTCTTCAAGTGCAGTATGTGCATACTTTCCCCAAAAGAATGACGGATAAATGAACCTCATGCTGAGCACTCAATAAAGTGGTGACATATTGACAGACGACCAGTAAAACACCAGTGTGCCGGCCGGCACTCTGAAGAGCCATGAAAGATTGAGTGGTGAGCAATTCAATGTCCAATGCCAGAGCTGTGCTGGTAAAAGCATATATTAAGGCAATCAGTTTTAGTCTCAGCGCTATAATTTCCATTATGCAAACTGTGACTGCTATTACTTTGAATAATGTAAAACATTTCATTTCTGAATTCCCGTGTCCCACTGATCCGTAATAAGAAATGCTTTATAATGTATTAGTGCCGGGTCTCCACTCCCTCCACTACTGCTTTCAAATTCACGTTCTGTGAGCTCTGCAACAGCGCCAGTAGCAGAGGAAACATGGATCCTGAAAAATGCTTGCAATGAGCAGGCTTGGCAACATACTCGCCTACCACATGGAACAATACAGCTTGTGGGGCCCGAGTGGGGGAGGGGAGGGGGTGGAGGGGTGATGTCTGTGACAGAGGATATTAAGACTGGATATGCCGTTTGGTTCTGATAAAGCGAAGGTCACTGCAGGGGTCTCCTCTCAGGCAGCTTTTCTCTTGTATTCACTCAGCGTCCGCGGAGGGGTATTGGTCAAACTGCGGGGCTATAGATCTTGTAGGCAATTAGGCTGCTCCGGCTCCAATGGCTGAGCCTGAGTGCGGAGAGGTGAAGAAGTGAAATCATTAAAAGAGCCAGCCAGGCTTCAGCCTCCGCCACCACCCTCACCACCGCCACCGCCACCACCACCACGGAGGGACCTCGGAGGAGCTGCCTGCAGTACAGGAGGAGTGGAGGAGAGAGCCTGTCAGTAGGGACAACAAGAATGCCTGGCGTCTGTGCCTGTGTCTGTGAGTGTGAGTGTGTAGGCACATATACTGGATGAGTGCGGCGTGGAGAAGACTGGCAGCATAGATTATAATGATTATGGAGGGACGGAGTGTTGGCTGATTGTGTGTGTGCCCTAAGTGCAGCCATTATTAATTTAGCCTCCTCGGCGAGGACGCCCACCTACGGCGTGTTGTTTGTCAACCCCTGCAGCATGATATTAGCTGAGAAGTGAGCCTGCTTTTTAACTCCACACACCGAGGGGGTGAGCTCACTGCTATGAAAGGCTGCTCTCTGCTCTCAGATCTCAGTTCAGGACAGATTTGGGTTCTGGATATTTTGGCTAGATATTAGAAAAATACACAAATAGCAGCAATTAAACATTTTCCAAAATTTTGGTCTAAGAAATGCTTGGGTTGAAATCTACTCATTTCACAAAATGTTTGTCTAAGAAATGCTTGGATTGAAATCTACTCATTTCATAAAGTATGAGTGTTGTTGTTTTTATTATTATTGAACATTGGTTTGTATTGTACGACCCTACATACTCACTGTTACCATTAGCTGACCCCAGCAATGAACATGGTGTATGTGCTACATATAAGGAGAGAATTGGCTGCATTAATCATGCCTGCGCACAACTGCAATGAAACTGCATTTGCAGCAGCATGGTCTTCATAAACCACAGCCAGCACGCGACAGCCATCGGCGCAGACAAAGTCTACCAGGCAATACACACAGCTGGTTTAGCCAAAGTCTACCAGGCAATACACACAGCTGGTTTAGCCAAACAGATAAATATTAGGATCAGATGTAATTGCTGTGAGTGTAGGTGTTGCGGTTGTCGCCACAAGACTGCTCACAAGGAAGACTGATAGCAAAAGCTTTCAGCACCTGCAGTATAGGAGTGACAAAGCCTGATAGGATTTAGTGTGGTCAGACAGTGTGTGTTTGTCTGTGTGTGTGCGTGTGTGTGTGTGTGTGTGTGTGTGTGTGTGTGTGTGTGTGTGTGTGTGTGAGAGAGAGAGAGAGACAGAGAGAGAGAGTGACAGAGAGAGAGAGAGAAAGAGACAAAAAGAGAGAGATATGCATTGGTAAAAAATTGCATGTGAAATAATGTAATGAGGCCATGACCATGCAGTGGATAGCCTGCCAGGCCACTGGATCCACATCTGTGTTTGGTCAGATAAGGAGACAGGACACATGGGGTAAAACATCCCTTTAGGTCACTTTTCTCAATGATGTTTCCTGGGAATCAAGACTCCCGTCAATCAAAGGTGTCATGGAGAGGGCCTTAATTAGCTCTATTTCAGTGTCTGAGTTCCCACCACACATGAGCGCTACCTCCGGCACAGACACTGCCAAGTGGAAGTCGATTGTGTGGCCATGTCAGATCAGAGTCGATGCTACGTGAGTCTCCACTTTAGACCATCATTGATTGGTTATTGATTGACCCAAAAGTCAAAAGGAGGAGCTTTTAGGTTTCATCTGGCCTTGTTCAAACTATAACAGAAACCATATCAAATATATCACCATGATCTTTTATGCTGTCAGTATTTGCATTTTCTTTAGAAGCCGTTTCCCAGACAAGCTTTGCTTTATCACAGTCCATTACTAATGACCTACTTCTGTTTTAAACAAAGGAGTCAACACACAAACAAGTCAAGCTAAAAGGCTAATCTGAAAACTAGCCATATTAACTCAGGCGAAATGCCAAAGAGCCCATGAGTGTATGGCAGCCATGGTGGTTCAGTGGAGGCTAGTTGGAACAACACGTGTGTCTCTGTCCCTCTCATGTCGTTATTGTCTCCAGTATCTTACAATGACTACCATGACATTTCTTTTGAAAATTATAGTTTTAAAAAAAGTTTCTTCTTTTCACGACTTAATGGGAACCACTGTGATCTTAGTCACAGATTCATTAGGACACTTTTCCCATTGTGAGTTAACTGCCAGCGTCAGGACGAAACATCAGTGACAAATCCCACCGAGTCCTCTTCAAGTACTAGCAGAGATCAGCAGTATGTGATGTTCCTGCTCAGTCCCAAATATGACTCCTCTGACAGCAGTAAACATGCCTCATGATCAAAGCTTAACCTTCACTCACTGGCAGAGCTCACTGCTCCTCTTCTACAGACCAAGTAATCCTATTCTTTTGTAAATGTTGAACAGACATGATTGCCTCATTTGAAAAATCACACATTAGCTTTAATTTGTCTTTCGAACCACAATATTTAGACAGAGAGTTAATTTCAGTCAAGCACAGTTCAAATTAATGAAAACGTTCAGTCTACAATTGAGCTTTTGTCTTTATTCTCATAACAGCTCACACACATGGCAGTTAATTAGATAACAGCTATGTTAAGCTGGAACCTGGAGCGCTGCTGAGGACGTTATGGTGGACTAATGGCGCTATAACACTGAAGCGACACATTAGGTTGCATTTTAAGAGCCGCGAGAGCTCAGAATTGTTCACAGTAATCTGTGTCAAGTCTGTGCTGGGAAGGAGGTCCATATTATAGTTCACAGGCCTAGCCTATATTTAAATTTTATATCCCACCGGCTGATTTTTAATAAATATACATGAACTCATGGTCCTGGATGAAGTCCACATCTTATGAATGACGACAATAGTTCTTAGAATCACTGAGAGGATTTAGCTGTTCTTCTTGTAAGAGATAAGAGAGACAGTGGCCTGCCAATGCATCTATTGTATGGCTCCATGTTCTTGAGTCAAGAGGCACAGTTGTGATTCTGCATAAATAAGCATGTAGACCTGTGCTGTAAATTCTACAAGACGCAAGCTCGAGAGGATTCTTGTTAAGTATGTGAGTTGTGCCCATCATAGCTATATGTATCAAGCAAAAAGATCTCACTGCCTGAATGTGACCAATGCGTTGAGGGACACCTATTATGTCTGTAGAAGAATGATCAGCTTTGCGGCACAAGTTGGGTGTTTCTTCCCATCGCAGTGCCCAAGGAAAAATACTTTCTCAGTGACACTCAGTCAGCAACACTCGATGACCGTCATCGATGTTTCAGTAGACAATGAAACCCATTCTACATGTAGAATTCCTCAGTGCACGCCGTCAGCACACCTTGAGCTGAGAGTTGAGATTGAGCACCTTGCCCTCAAGGTCATGACTTGGTTTTCAATTCAATGCTATCTTTGTCATTGAGCGAATTGGCCCTATTTCATTTCACGGTCATATTATCATGGTGAGACGTCAGCAGAGGTGGCGGTCCCTGAACATTTGTTCATGCTTTATGTGCTTTGACTTTGCAGTTCTTTGTCCACTGTTGCCAAGCAGAGTAAATGAGAGTTCCAAAGTCGTGCTTGTCACAAGGCAAAGCAATAAGGGCAAGGTGAGCTCCCAGCAGCATTACAATGTCATTAGTCAGTCCCGTCTGCCATGAGTCTGTGCTGACAGTGTCCTTCCTACTACGTGCAGCCCTGGCTAATGAATGCAAGAAGAATGAAAATGGATTTGGTGCTTAGTTCGCTTGAGCTTTGAAATGAAAACATTAATTTCATCATGCCATTGTGCCTCCTTCGGGCTATTTAACTACAGCCGTCATTATTTTTTTGTTTAATGAATGATTCACAGAAGCTCTAGTGTTCACTCAGTAGATTCAGATCTCTTCATTCACTGTACAGTCTGATGTAGAGTAGCAGTTCATCAGACAGAACTGTGCTGTACATGCAGTGCTATACACTAGAATGCCCTTTCAAACCTCGTCACTGTCAGCATCAAAACCTTGTGGAGTTTTGATTGGTGTGAAGTATGAACTTTAAGCTGACCTTACACACTTCACACTTGACTTTTTGTCATCCCTGGAGCATTCACACTGTGGCAGTACATGACAGTTGGGAGCAGAAGACATTCTGACTGCCCATTTAAGAGGTGGAACTGGTACATTCACCTCAATGCAGAGAAACGCTCAGAGTTCTCCTGACATGTCCATTCGAAAGCATGAGAGGGAACGTCAAGGTTCACGTTCTTTGAACAAATCACTTGTCTTCAATAAAGAACTTCTCTCCTCCGGTATAAGCCACACATGAGAGTTGGAGAGCTGACAGCTGCTGCTATTCTGAGTATGCAATACATTTGAGATGTTGCACTAGCATGCAGTGTGTGTGCTTCATTATGACAGGACATGTGGCCAGTCATCATTAGCCTGATACATGGACACAGACAACGTCACAACTTCATTACCATGGTTAGGAAATATGTGTCATGTTACAGCAACGATCAGATTTGGAACCATTTAATCTGAGGTTCATTCCTGTACACCAAGAATAAATATGATGTATGAGGATATGAGAATTCTAATGATCCATTTTTAGGGGAGCTTCATGTTGTCTTGGTGACAACATCTCATGGAATGTCTGCTCATCTTTAATGGACCCTGACAAGGCAGTCTGCTCTAATTAGGTTATGATCAAAACCAACGCTTGTCTTGAGGATCACCGTTTTGATTTCTGATCTGATATAGTCTGAGTTCCCAGAAGCAAAATGGCCTAGTTACTTCACAGAGAGAATACATGTGTCACCGAAGATCTGAAAGGTATCTACATGGCCAAATGAAAAGAAGCACCTGACCTTTGGTAGATAAACCCCATTTGGTGGGGGGGGGGGGGGACTGCATTAGTAACCTGCAATTTCAAGACAAAATGTTGTATCATCCATACCAACATTGCAATGAGTCAACAACATTTACATGTACCCTAGTCCCTGTTTTCACCCAATTGAAAACACATATTTGTTCAATTTCCTTTGCCAATGGAAATGCTAAATTAATGGAGAATGGTAATAAACATTCATTCAATTCACAGAAGCGGCCCAGTTTGAGATGCCTTCTATTAAACGTAGTACATTTTCACATGTTGGTCTATTTATAAAGGCAGCAATCAAGAACAGACAGCCTGTTGGTCAATATTGGAATGAGAAAGCAAATGGAGCACATCTTAGTTGGGTTATTACTCTTTCTGCAAAACCAACTGGTGGCCAAGGACACAGAATGTCCTTGGTCTCATTGAGGCAAATGCAAGCTAATATTAATCAATTTACTACAGCAACTAATATCTGTATGATTTAGTGATATATTTCTTCAGCCTGCAGTGAATAGACATTAAGTGCCTGCAACATGTACACTGAGTAAAAAGAGAGATAAAAAGTTGCTTAATAATACTGTCATGTAATGTGCCCATGTAAATGGGCCATACACCTTTAAGGGCCTTCTGCTACGTTCCTACGCACGTACGCTAACCATCCCTAACGCAAGACTGATGTAGAGTTAGTTAGTTGAGTTTACCAATTGCATCCTGTACATGTTATCTGCGCGTTGGCTATAAAGTACTTGTTGAAGACCAAACGCTGGTGGACATTCGAATTGTTTACATACTATTGTGATGTGTGCCTGGAATCTTTGGTTTTTTGATCAGGTGAAATTACCATATAGAGCTTTTCTTGGCAAAAACACTCATGTGGGCTTGGCATGCCTAGAATTAGGACTTTACTTAAGAGTCCTCCATGCCTAGTAGGGTGAAGGCTCTGTGATGATGTGTGGAAACCAGGGCTGTGAGCTACAGAGGAGAATGCACAGAAGAGGTCCATACAGACAAGATAGATGCTGTAAAGAGGAATGGTGTCAATCCCTTTCTTTGTATTCTTCAACTCTGTAGACTTAGGAGAGAGTCAAACGTGGTCAAATAAAGCTTTGCAATGTAGTAAATCTAAGGGTGGCAAAGTTTGTGGCACATGTGTTTTTGTTTAAAATAATATTTGGTAACCTCTTTTTACTGAACATTAACAGGGGTGAAGGGCGCTGTACTTTTCACTCAAGAAGTAATGTTGTGTAAGAAGTAAGAACCAGCGAGAAATTGCACACTGCCCATCCACTCCCCCCAATCCATCAACATGCACATGTAGGCTCCCATTTCCATCCTAATCAACACGTATATCTGTACAACAATCACCTCAATTAGGAACAAAATGACAACGGTCTCTCTAGGGGCTTAGGGGCAAGCCTATGTGCTATGAAATGTTCTGCTGGGCAAATTGAAACGTGACTAAACAGTGCCTTTGTAAATTGCTGGACCAGGCTTGACCAGGTGTCGCCCATCTCAGTGCTATGAAGAAGACCAACTCTGATAAGTGATTCTAGAACACAGGAAAGGAGATGTCGCGGTGAGTTTAGTATACTTCTACTGCCTTGGCTATTGCACTTGACCAATCAACATATACATCAGTCACCTACCCCGACGTAGGAGTTAAAATGGTTATTGCTGCTAGAGGAACTAGTTGCCCCTCAGTTCCATGCAGTGCACCATACACAAAGTTCTAGGAACTACAAAAAAGGTATAGGAACCACAAAAAGTATACAGCGTGAAAACACCTGGTGATGCCCAGAGTGAAACTTCAAACTGTGGCATAGTCCAACCAGCTATGCCACAGAACCCTGGCAGATAACCCTGGTCTGAAGTAGAACATCAGTACTATCACATAATAGATCATGACTAGACTAGGACGTATATGCATTCTAAGACTAGAACATGTACCTTTTCAACATGCCAACATGGAGTTGCATGTATTTTCAAAGCTCTTAATTACCACTGTTGTGACTACAATGTAATATTTGTCTTGCAAGCTTTTATAACTGGAGAGTTTTTTAAATATTTGGATGACAGTCCTCCAATATGCTGGATGTTATCATTGGTTTGCACTATCCTGGCAGATACAGTCATTTGCTGTTCAGTGTAATTCATGTCAATTATAGAAAGGCATTGACGCAACAAGAGGAAGGGTTTTCTATTTTGGTCAGCTCACACATGTTCATGCGGTAGCAGGTAATTAATTTGTCAATGTCATTGTCACTTTGAATGTATGTTTGTGGAAATGACATGCAAAATGTTGTGTTTTCAGTCAACTTACTGCAATGACCAAAAGTGGATAACACATATTTTGTTATTTCAGACACAAAATTGTTGTCATATTACATATTAATATGAAAAGACAAGCTTGTTACAAAAGCATTACGGACATTACGAGTGTGTTTAGTACAATTATGTAAAATACATTGACACCTACATAATGTTTATAATAATAATTGTTCTGAATAATATGGTCTATACCGCAGAACGTCTAACCATTGATTTTTCTCTATAATTACAATTCCCCAGCACTGCCATGACTTTTATATGGAAAGTGTTTGTGCAACCAGTGGATTCAGTGGTAGGCATGATATGGTCCACTCTAATGCCTCAAACGAACCTACAGCTGAGGTTCCTTGCATGGTCCCTGGATCCAGTGTTGTGCATGAACGAGTTCAAAAGAACGTGTTCATTGAACACGTTCATTTTTCTGTGAACGCTGAACTGAACGCAGCACATTTCTAAATAATGAATTTGAACGTGAATTCGCTCAGATTATGGGAAATGAACGACGAACGTCACTGTTGATGTCCAATTCAAAGTTACGGAATTTATTTTGTCCTGAGAAGTCGAGTGACACTATCTGCTGGCAATTTAGAAACAGTAGGCTATGTCGTTGTCACACTCACTGCCCACGGGCGCCACTCCTAAACTACAGCTTTGCACTACCTTACTACATTACCCATGATCACGTTACGCAGGATGCATTGTACACAGAACCGCTGCTATGTTAATGCAATCGCGGAAAGATTTTGCACTTGTCAGTGATGATAGAGGGATGCATAACGTGTTCAAAGAGCCCTACAGTATGTCACTGAACAGTTCCATCGCTGCAGGTAATGCAGCAGGCAGCCTCCTCCATACTCCCGGTGTAAAAACTACACTCTTCTGCTGTCAGTCATGCACAGCTGACGCATTTATTATTAAATATTAATAAATGCGCGGCCGCATTTATTAGGCGTCGATAGGCTATCTGCCATAGACCTAAAAGAAATGTATCTGCCCAGCGAAATAAAGCCCAATTTACGGACATTCTCAATTAGATGAGAACAGGTGGCTGTAGCCTATATTCCGTCAGAAACAGATTTTCATTCAAATGAACTGAATATGAACTAGTTCAAAATTAAAAATGGTGAACTATGAACGTGAACAGTTCACTTTGCACGTGTGTGAACTGAACTTTGAACTAGTTACTGAAGAGTGTGAACGTGCACAACACTGCCTGGATCTATTTAACATCCAACCCTCTTCTCAACTGTGTCATACTGTATGTTGCTTCCTTAATAGATCTATTTGTATGCATCAACATATTAACACAATACATGTCTCTATAGGCCTGCTCCACATACATGGTAAACAGATTAAAGAAAAGTGGCACATTATAGCCTGCAGCTGTTGAAATATGCTTGAGATATGCTGTATGTTTTGATTCATGAAGTAAGCTTCACATTCAAACACCAACTGATGCAATACCCACAGAAATCTGAATTAAACAAGCTTATTGAAATGACAAAAGAGTGGATTTGCATTCTGCTTAAATCAAATGTGGGGATATGTCTTTTTTCACACCTGCACTACCGGTCAAAAGTTTGGGGTCACTTAGACATTTCCATTTCACTCCATTATAGACAGAATACCTACATTCTGTCTGCTTACATAATTGCAAAAGGGTTCTCAACTGTTCATCAGCACCCATTCATCCAATGTTCCAAAAGCATTCTGTTTACTAATCTGATATCATTTTGAATGGCTAACTGAGAAACCCCTTTTGCAATTATGTAAGCAGTGCCCTGATAAAAAAAAAAATCACTATGGCCTAGTACAACAAAGACAATTAAAGTTATCAGAACACACCAATCTTCTGACTGCGAACAAACTCATAAAAACACAACAATAATCAATAACAAATGATCAAAATCAAAGTTTGAATGCATCAGTTATGTCCTCTATATGTTAAATACATTCTTACATAAATACATTCTTACATTAATACTGTTGCTTGTCTATGACATTGTTGCTCATTTCCTGATATATATTAGAATTATATAAAGAATTCTGCAATGCATGATCAGAATGGGCAGATGAGATAGATAGATAGATAGATAGATACTTTATTGATCCCCAAGGGGAAATTCATGAAGAGGTTCCTCCTCCTGTAGCATGATATAGGTTGTGTTCCTTTTACACTGGCATACTGCAGTGAGGTGTGAACATTAAACTGAATGTGGAGGAGGAGCTTTGTAATGTGAGGAGAGGGAGAGAGATAGAGCGAGCGGGGATTAAAGGCAGAGAGAAGGGGGAGAAAAACAGAGAGAGAGAGAGAAAAAGGGAGAGAGAGAGAGAAAGGAATAGAGAGGGAGAGGAAGAGAGAGAGGCAGCGCTGCACTGCCAGAGGAGAAGACACACACACACACACAGCACACTGCTGAAATAGCATTGCAGCACATGTTGCCTTTTTCACTGGGATGATCACAACGTGGCTATGAATCTCACTGCTGGTTCAACTGGATTAGACACCAAAAGATCTGGTGAGTGTTGTATATGTTGTTTGAGTTCTTCCTTTGTGTACCTTTTAGTGCCGCTGGCACAGTATACAACTGCTTGTTCAAGTCAGTTTCGGTGGAATTACAATGTCTTTATCAGTAAACTACAAACATGCATCTATAGCGAAGCTTATATAATAGTTCTGGCATTTTAATAAATGTTTTTATATCAGCATAATCCATAGTTAATGACGAAGCATTACTTCAAGACATTGCACTGTAGGTAAATTGGGTGTATGCATGTGTAAAAAACAAATTAAGACTTACAAAAAAATATATAAGGTGTCATGTTGGATTTGCTCTGAATGTAAAGAAACAATATGAAAATAGAGAAAAAGACATGCAAAAATACAAATGCAAACACCCAGTACACACAGTCGAACACACACGTGTTGGTCCTATTTGAGTTCTATTCGAAAATGACTGTGAACTGCTCGAGAAATTCAACAGCCAGAGATCAAGGTCTCCAGATTGCCAGAGGACCAGAAAAAAAACAGGCTCTTTTTCCTACGTTGTCATGACAAATTCCAAAGCATTCTTGACACATTATACTCCCTCACAAAAAGATTAGATTAGCTGACTGGTTCACCCATCTCCCTGAGTTACTGACTCAAAACTCTAAGGCATCCACTCCCCTCAGGCAGGTGTCATAGCATCTCTCACAGCTACACTTCTGTGGGAATGACTAATTCCTCCTCATCCTTCTCTGAAGCTGTGCCATCTGCAAGCATCTTGACTAGAGATGGCCTTGTTCCTAATGGCAGTGATGGCTGATATTGTTATTGTATGATACTTATCACTCAGTCATTAAACAATGGCATTCTCATGACTGCACGTTACGTCAGAATGAGCCAATCTGACTTCCAAGGCATTTGAAGATCAAAGTCAAGCTCCCCCCACCCCCACCCCCACACACAGCCCAAAATCATCATTTGATTTGGAGAAGTGAGAGCTAAAGACTTACGTAAGACCAGCCCAGCTGTGTCTCTGCAGTCTAAAAGGCACAAGTCACCACTAAGTCAGTCCAAAGGAGCCGACCTGGATCCCAAAGCCTGATGGGTTTGTCCTGGCAGGTGGGGCCGGGTGGCTTAAGGGGCTGCCTCTCCCTCTCAGTAGCACTGCTGGGTTTCTTCTTTATCCCTGTCACTGAGGATCAAAGGATAACATCACCTACAAAGTCAGAGCATGAGGGAAGAGATTTGAACAGAGGAGAAGGAGACAGTCAGAAAAAAGTCGGAGAGTCAGAAAAAAGTCACAGAGAAACTCTTTTGCATATGTGTTGTTTATTATTTTTTTAAAGGGGTGGGGGGTATTATTGATTGAGAACTTATTGACGTTATAATTTATACGTTATAGTTATAATTTCCCTTGTCAGGGTATAAGGAGTGGCGTTATTCATTTTGTTGTGTGCTGTCAGTGTGTGTGTGTTCCAAATCTATCTATCTATCTAAATAGAATGTCCAATGCACAGTAAGAGACAGGAGCGGTGTCGCCCAGTGTCACAGGATGTACGTAAAACCAGTAGAATCAATAACTCGATTGCTGAGACTCACAGTGTGTGTTCATAACCTTGAGGTCTGAGATTGCTGTTTGCTTTGAGTCGTAACCTTGGGGATTGGGAAATGGGTCTTTGCTGGACATTCATTTTTCAAAGAAAAAAACACCAGGACAGGTTTGCATGCTTTTGTCATCTGATATCTTTCAGAGGGCTTTGTGATGGGGAAGCACATCAGTTCTCCCCCACCCTCTCTCTTTCTTCCTTTCTTCCTCTCTCTCTCTCTCTCTCTCGCTCTCTCTCTCTCTCTCTCACACACACACACACACACACACTCCCTCCTGTATCTATCTTTTTTATCTCCTTCCCTCTGTCCTCCATGTATGTCTGTGGCCCTAAAAGCTCCCTGTATAAATCATCCGTTCTCACACATTTCTGTCTGTGAGAGAGGACTTGTCCTAGGAACGCATCAAAGAAACTGTGATCAGAAAAGAGGTATTCATGGCAAGCGAGCTTTTCAAAGAAAATTGTTGCCATGTTCCTTTTCTTTGCGGAGGCATTTTTTTCCTTTGCCTATCAATATTTTCATATGGTCCTCACGAATTAGAACACTGACGTCAATAAGTTCTAAATCACTGCTGGATGACTAAAAGTGAAAAATTGACTCAATCATGCAGTCATTTAGGAATCTATTTTTATCAGTAGCATACAGTACGGTAGACTCACAATTGCGTCTCTATTTTTTATTGTCACTGACTTGATTTTTGCATCCTGAGGTTATTTTTCAGCTAGTGATCTAAATATAGATGTTGAAATAGGGAAACAATACACTGAGAATATTGTGTCATTTCAGATTAATTGCTTTAGAACAAAGACAGGATACCCAAGACTCCATCACTTTGGAAAAGGTATGGCGTTTCTATGTTCTTAATTGGGTCTGTGTTTTCTTTCATACCATTTTTTAACATCTTTATTATCACCCTGTTATGAAATTCTATTGGGATACTCTGTAATAGTCTTTCCAAAACCACGTTGCCTTGGATAAAATAGTGTATTATTATGCAAAGTCCCTTCAAACACCTGTTACAGCAGATACTGTATGATATGCTACTGTAAGTGTCATTGAATTGTAGATTCAATTAGTTCAGCCCAATTAAGCAACAAGAGATGTTTTACCCCCCCCCCCCCCCCCCCCCCATCCCATACTCATCCATCTCCCTTCGCTCACTTCAGACATGATAACCCACTGTGAGTCATAAATAAACCAATTAGTGCTGTCCGCTTTTTGATGCAACCATCAATTAAGTCTTTTGATATTTTAGCACACCCATGTTTAGCCAACATATCTTTTTTTGCCCAAGCTTATCGTTGATTTTTTTTTTTTCAAGGATTCAAGGATAAAAGCAAAAATGTTCCTGCGAGTTGTCTTGCACTTCAGAGGGCTTATTTACTGAAGTGTTCTTCCCTGACCGTAGTTTTCAATCAATTGTAAGAGGACCTCTTCCAGGAAATGATTTCCCTGTTACTCACGCAGGAGCCTAGCCTAGGTACATCACAATGGCTGATCCCGAGGACTTTGGCAAGACGGCGGGCTACTGGAACTCGTCCGACAGCTACCAGCTCAACCCGGCGAGCGTGATCGTGTCGGTGGTGTTCTCGCTCATCTTCCTGCTGGGCATCGTGGGCAACAGCCTGGTGCTGGCCGTGCTGCTGCGGAGCGGCCAGGTGGGCTACAACACCACCAACCTCTTCATCCTCAACCTGAGCGTGGCCGACTTCTTCTTCATCATCTTCTGCGTGCCCTTCCAGGCCACCATCTACTCGCTGGAGGGCTGGGTGTTCGGCTCCTTCATGTGCAAGGTGGTGCACTTCATCATCAACCTCACCATGTACGCCAGCAGCTTCACCCTGGCTGCCGTCTCTGTGGACAGGTGAGTAACCACGAGGCTACTGTACACAACACAGCACATGTATCTATACTGTAGGTCCTACCCACAGATATACAGTATATGTATACAGTATATTTCACATTTCAAACTGCTAACTACATAGGAGGATTAAAGCGCACTGGTTTACCTTAAGTAGCTCTACATCAGTGATGGTTGAAAATAACTGAAAGGATTAATGATCTAGCAGAGGGTGGGATTGTGGCTTAAGGAATAAAAAAGTCACATCTCACATTAGATCTGTATTATGGGGAGACATGTGATACAGCACAGTCTGAAATAACTCTGAAATGGTAGAATATGCTGAGAGCATGAGCAAGAAAAAATAGGGGAGAAGGTTTATTTGGCCTGCTGCCACTAATGACTAAGGTTTACTATGGAGAGAAATCACAATAATAGCAATAGCAATTATTTCTGTGCTGCTTCAAATAAACACAACTATTTTCATTAATACAGAAAGCAAAACTAATCTTTGGTTACCCCAATCCCTCAAGGAATTTTTATACAATCCAAAATATAATTCTTGTATTATTCCACCCTAGAGATAATGGGGCATGTTCTTGAATAACTATAGAAGTAAAATGACATCAATATCCTATGCTGTTTGCAGGTACCTTGCCATCCGTTACCCGCTGCGCTCTAGGGAACTGCGCACGCCATGTAATGCAGGCCTGGCCATGGTGGTCATCTGGGGACTGTCTCTGGTCTTCGCTGGCCCATACCTGAGCTACTACGACCTGGTCAACTACGAGAACGGCAACATGTGCATTCCGGGCTGGGAGGAGTGCAATCGGAAGGTGCTGGACACCTGCACCTTTGTGTTCGGCTTCGTGATCCCTGTTCTCATCGTCACCCTGTCGTACACCCGCACCATCAAGTACCTGTGGACGGCCGTGGACCCGCTGGACGGCATGTCCGAGTCCAAGCGGGCCAAGCGCAAGGTCACCAAGATGATCATCATCGTCACGGTGCTCTTCTGCATCTGCTGGCTGCCGCACCACGTGGTCATCCTGTGCTACCTGTACGGCGACTTCCCCTTCACCAAGACCACGTACGCCTTCCGGCTGCTCTCGCACTGCATGGCGTACGCCAACTCCTGCCTCAACCCCATCGTCTACGCGCTGGTCTCCAAGCACTTCCGCAAGGGCTTCAAGAAGGTGTTCAGCTGCATCCTGAGCAAGAGCGGCCGCAACAAGGTGCACGTGGTGCACGTGGCCAACACCGTGCCGGGCTTCGAGGCCGCCTCCACCGAGGTGTCGCAGATGCACGAGGAGAACGCTCGACCGGCCAACGAGCGCGAGATGGAGAGCAGGCCACTGGCATCAGGATCAGCAGCACCTCCGGACGGAGCCGTGGCGGCCATTTCGCTACCTTTTCAGAGTCAGCCTTGAGCACCCAGACGGAAGTGTGATTTCCACTCTGATGGAACGCCGTCACAGAAAAAGGGCATGCACTGGAGCTGTAGGAGATAAGTGGATTCTGAGCTGTTCCAAGGACTTTGATGCTCGACTGCCAGTGAAAGCATCCATAACTAAGGCAGTCACTGGGGTGTTGTTTCAAGCCTCTTGCCAGCCTACTTCACTTAAAAAAGATACTGAAGGTTCAGTATGGCTAAACCTGTTGGGTTCCATTTGGACCTGGAGATAAATGGACCTTGTTTCACTGGTAAATACATGTGCCAAAATTAACTTAAAAATGATTTTAGTATCAGCTTTATATAAATATACTGTATATATCTGTAAATGTATAAATATATATACATATATGTTTCACTTCAAAGCTATTTCTACGAGTTTTGTTGTAACCGATGTAAGCTTTCTAAATGTGGCTTTGTGATGTTTCTTGTTTCAAACTCATTGACATGAAAAGTCTGCGGCGCTCCTAACACTGACTGCACTTTAACTCTTGGTCTTGTAGCCTTTCATCAGTATTTTCAACTTGAAGCTGTGATTTCTTATACTCTCAATCCTGTTGCCTTCAGTGACTGCATTCTCACTGGATATATAAAAAACAGTGTTTATCATATCTTGTATGTACATGCTCTTTACTGCCTCTTTTCTCTCAGAGATTAAAGGTTGATTGCTTCTGCTTTATGAGACGATTGTAATGAAATGTAATGAACAGAATGTGCGGAGCAGTAAAAGCTGTTTGTAAATTTTGCACTTTTCAAAGTATTTATGTTTACTCATTTGGATGAAACTGTCGACTTTATTATACACCTTCTGGTTATTTAATACTTATCTAAATTGTTTTCATGTCAACATGAAAATGACTGAATTTCTGTTGTCAAATGTTACACATTGTGAAATGTTAATATGAACATTGTTGTAAATTAGACTTAAATAAATTATCTCAAAGAGATGGAATTAACACTTGCAACTTAATCAATACCAGATGACAAATCAGTAAAACTCACACTACATATTCCTAATATGCAAAAGAAACATTTAGACTTTTTTGTTTGGAGATATCAAATCAAACAGATGCTTATCTACTCCCTTAATAAGGCTGCAGCATCATCATGACTGGGATGCATTTTTAATGCCCTTTTCCTTCCCTTTTCTATGCTCCGGAGAAAGTGCAGCTCGATGATGCCAGAATGAGAGTGGATGCACTTAATGTGAAGCAAACCCTCGTGGAGCGAGTGGCCATAAACAGATGAGGACAGTCACACAGGCCATTCTCTCGGATGATTAGTGGCCGGCCGCCTGCCTGGCATTTCATATCATTCCCCTGCTGCCTCTCTCCGTATTGTTCCCAATCACAATCACCTCCAGATGGAATTAACACTCATGGGTTGATTAGTGAGAAAAAGGAGGCCGCTTCTGCAACCACCTTTAGCACTACTTGGAAAACGAAATACCTCAAACAGCGTGGGGGTGGGGGGAAGGTTCAGAAACATTTTCATAGAGCATTTTGAGCCATTGTAGTTTTTAACTTCCTCCTATCCGCATTGCATCAGCAATCCACTGGCCCCAGATAAAAGCAAGAATAAAATTACCCTCACCAAAGAAAGAAAAAAAAACATTCTCGTCTGTAGTTCAGAGAGCAATCATTCTGATGCAAATGGAAAACACAAGTACTTCTGTGATGAAAAAAAGCGTGGGATTCAATTAACTCATTTCTGCCATTCTCCGTTAATGAGTAGTGACAGATCTAAAAGCACAAATTACACAAACATCCACGCTGTTCATGGTCTCTCCTGGTTGCTCTCATGAGGGTAAATATGATGCTTTCTGTATAAAAAGTATGCAATTCTAAAAAGCATCTACAGTCCAGTATCAACCATGTAGTATAACATGCTCTTTACATCCACAGATAAATAGAAAGAACCCTAAAGCATTTGTAGTATAGTATAGTATGGATCACAACAGATAGTAGTTGCATGTTTTGGCAGAATAGTATGGTGTGTTAATGGTGGAGGTGTCTGAGGAACAGTACCATTGACCACATCAATCTTCTACAATATTGATCACTTGTGAAGATGGCAAGATTGATGTGTATTTTCCCTATATGCAATTGGGTCATTTAAATTGTTATGAGGCTTTCTAAGGAGCATTCCTCTCACTGGATTGTTTCCCTCCCTTGATGCACTTCTCCCCACACTTTTATGGTTTCATTCATTGCATGTGTTGAGTGAAGTTGATGTTTGCAGATGTCTGTAGATGCTCTGTGTGGATCATGGCCAGGGCTACACCACATCATTAGAGTGCACTCATAACAGCACAGAAAAACACACAGACTCTGGCTCTCTGGCGCATGTTACTGTTTCCATATCTGATTTTCACCAAACATTACAGTAATATGCAATACTTTGTTGCATACAAGAGCACAGAAACAGCAGAAGCAGCAAACACTGTGATTGATGATACTGCTCTCTCTTTATTCATCTACTCTCTATCCCTCTTTCTCTTACTTTCTCCCCCTCTTTCTCTTCCTCCCATCTCTCTCTCCCTGTGATTGCCTTGAGAACTCTGTGCAGGGGAATGGAAATGAGCATGGCATGTGGTGATGGCCTCCTGAGACCCTGCTCCTCTGGTTTGCTTCCGAAATTTGCATACAGCCTGTCTCTCTCTCTCTCTCTCTCTCTCTCTCTCTCTCTCTCTCTGGGTAAATATGTGCTGTTCAATTAAAGAACCGGAGTTGGATATTTCGCATCTTGGCTAAAAAAGTAATTATCCCACCAAGATGTTGATGGTACGAACCTGCTGACGTACACGGTGTCCAGTAAATAAATGTGACAGCCAGTGTAAACAACACAATCATGAGTCATAATTGTGCGTGATTATCTGTGTTGGTGAGAATATGAGCCGACAGGGAGACCTCCAACAGTGCACTAAAGCAAATCACTAGAATGCCAAGTAGATATACCTACAGAGCCCCTACTGTAAATAACCTGTGTGTTAGTGTGTGTGTGTTTGTGTGTGTGTGTGTGTGTGTGTGTGTGTGTGTGTGTGTGTGTGTGTGTGTGTGTGTGTGTGTGTGTGTGTGTGTGTGTGTGTTTGACCCAACAAGACTACCAATTGATCTGATTCAGTCAATAAGTCAATAATAAATAACTTGAATGCTGAACAATAGACTAAATAGAAGAAAAACTAATTAAACAAATGAATAATCATTACTATGCCTATTCCAGAATATATATACACATTGTGATATACTGTATATAGATAGATAGATGGATAGATAGATAGATATGAGAGTCACCAATCAAGCAAAAAATGAAATACAATGAACATACTGTATACATGCAGAAATGAAGTCATGGTTAATCAATTGAATTATTCACTCACAGCAGCTTTTTGCAGTGTTTGTCTGAAAAGTAATTACATTTCCCTTCATAGCAGGGTGGTGTAAGGCAAGGCAACATTTCTAGCTCAGGTTTTGCAGACTCGATTAGTTTGATAACTGCCTTTAATTGTGTCCTTTGATACAGTGATACATTAAGTGAATACATCCATTCATAATAGTGAATTTCATTGAGTGTAACAACATCTGATTTTGCACGTTTAGAGGTAATGCAGGTATATTTGTAGATTTAATGATCGTTTTGCAAATTGGTGGAAGACAAAGAGACTGACCAGAACTGTCCATGTGTTTTAACTGGCGTGCTTTGTAGTGTCTTTGCCAGGGCATTTAAATCCATTCATTACTGAACAAAAAGTCATTTGGTCGCTCTTCACTGGGTCGATACTTCTCCTCATTTTCTTTTTAATTGAAAAATGCATCACTGCTTGCGAATGGGTGACAATTGAATAGCCTGTCCTATCAATGCGGTGTAACAACAGTGAGACATTTTTCACTCTGAATTAAAGTGACTATTCAGATTACTTTTGTCTCTTGGCCACAGGAATTGTGGTCTTTAATGAAGAACTTGTCCCAAATTGAAAGCAGCTTCTATAATGAAGGATAGAGTAAAACAGCATGGACTGATCTCTTAAATGAACCATTGAAAACAGAAAAAAGACCTTCAGACAGGTTTTCTAATAAAAGACCCTAATAATCACCATGAAGCGAAACTTTGAGTTAGTTCAAGATCTGTCAGCATAATCACTGAGAGACTATGAGCCCAGAATGGAAGTACCAACTAAAGTATTAGAGTGACCAACTAAAGAGCTAAAATGTTGTTCATGTGGGGATGAAAGGTCTACGGATGTATACAGGTCTCATTATCAGCACCCACTGTACATAATCAGTACTACTGACATCTACCTACATTTTGGTTTTACTATTTCATGTATAGAATATTCTCATCACATACAGTATATCACATAAGAGTATAGCGGTCATTTTCAACCTGCATTAGGATTGTTTGATATCCAAAGTTGATTTCACCCAATTATTCCAGTGGCTCTCTGAATAAAATGATGTCATCTCCTTCAAAAGCCAGATTGTATGGAGGAGTGATTTCAACTGGTCCTCCATTTTATCTCAGCAGGGCGGCCACTGACTTGAATACACTAACTAAAGAACCTTTCCACAAGGCTTTGCCACAAGGATGAGCTCTGAAGTAAGTTAACGTGACATGGCTTGAGGATCTGCTTGGATGCTATTGTGCTGGCTTCCAGCAAAATTGCATACTTGATTTTGCAGCTCAGTTGCCTGCGGCAGTCCCCTCATGGTGCTTTAAACAGACGGTTTGGGATGCAGCTTCCTACAAAAGGGGTTGTAAGTAGCTTCTGGTGTCAAAAACTAAAGCTGACTTCAAATAGTTTATTCAAGATGAAATAAAATCCCAGTATTGCTCTCAGGCCTTATTTTGTTTGATATATTAGGCTAACATTACTGTTAAAAACAAACAAACAACAAATCAGAATACATGACATTCTAAAAAATGTTCCTTCATAAATTTGTTATTGTGTTGTGTTTTAACAGTGTATTTCTTGATGTTTGAAAAAGCCATTTATTGTGCAGCCTTGTTTAATGTGATGATTTTGCAGAGTATTTAATAAAGACTGATTAATGAGGACGCAAACACATGAAATGAACAACCCCTTGGGACAAAATGAATTACATTTCCTAACACAGCTTGATCAGTATGTTACTTTACATACTTTTTCCCTTCCTCTAGAAAAACCTTTGGTAGTGGCTATTAAGTAGGCTTTTAGGCCAATAAAAAAATTACATTAATCCCTCTAATGAATGAGTGCTATGCTCACAGCTGTTCTGTTGACAGCTCTTCAGGCATGTATGATTTAAGCAAGAGGCTCAATCCATCCAGAGCTCAAGAGCATTGTTCTGTGTGCTTCAAAATGACAGCTGTGCCACTTCTGAAGTATTCAGGAAAGCAATGGGCCTCAAGTATTGACGTTTAACATTCAACAAATCAGACCAACAATCCGGGTGCGCCTGGTGGATACAGGGTGAAATCTAAACGCCGGCAGATTGGGCTGGGTTTACCCAGTCTAGCTTTTGGCATCAGGACTGCTAGTGCATAGGGTCAAATATGTTGTGCTATGCCCCTGGTTATAACATACTGTAAATATAATGGATATTTATACAAAGCATAATTATAATTGTTTATAATTATAGTGGGCCTATATATTTGTTTTGAGACTTCAAAGCTTAACTGACATGACATATCCCATAAAACCATAAATCCATAAAATCATAACTGACATGACATGTTCCATGAAATGGGCTGCCACATGGGGATGCATGAATACCCCATAAAGCATCTACATGTGAAACATGTAAATAAACATGGTAATTATTGAAACCCAACACATTTTATTGTGCTGCTCTAATCCATGAATGTAACCATTAGCGGTCGCCTCTACACCCATACTAACCCGAGGTCGCTCACAGCCACATCATCTGCAAATGATCTAATGGTCTGATGGTGGAGCAGGACGTGGGGTCACCAACCCTCCACCCAATCCTACAGTTGCGCTGAATATACTGGAGCATGCTTTGATAACTCATCCATGTAGAAGTAAGAAGTGAGTGTCCTGTAGAGAAATATTGAGACTTTATCTGTATTTTTCCTGGCTACAAACGCATGGTTAGGAACATAACGTTGGTTCTCTGAAGGGGAATACGAGACATTGACCAATGGGAAGTCATTCTCAGATGATGCCATCGATCTGATTTTCAAATACCTGGCCACTGTCTATATAAAGGTGCACCGCAGAAAACTCTGAGCGTCCCCAGAACTTCCTCACTTTTAAAGATTATTTTTTTGGGCTTTTTATGCCTTTAATTGGATAGGACAGTAGAGAGTATGACAGGAAGCGAGAGGGAGAGAGAACTGGGGTGGGATCCGGAAAGGACCACGGGGCGGGAATCGAACCCGGGTCGCCGGTGTGCGGTGCAGGTGCCCCAGCCAGTTGCGCCACGGCTGGGGCCTAGAACTTCCTCACTTGATCTGGGTATGACGTTAACTTGGAGGTGGCCTTGTGGGCAAGATTTAGGACAACACAAAGGGGCTATCAGTCAGATAATATTTTGTATCATTATTATTCAGGCAGCATGAAGCCCTGGCCATTATCACATCTTATCCCAGCTTAGCCTATGCAGCAGTGAGAAGACCTAGCAGCCTCTGGTAGTAGTGCGTAAGAGTCCACCTCCCACCTCTCTCCTCCCTCCTCGGTCTTGCCTCCTCTGATTGCAATCAGATGAATGGGATGTCCTCGATGGTGTTTGACTCTGAATGATTTCCGGGGCACGAGCTGGAGGACCGAGGAGAGGGGCCGTATGCAAATAGAGGGTTGAGAAGAGCCCAGTGTGTTCCAGGTGCACAGCACTACATAAGCATGGACAGGTCTGCTTGGCTATCAGTGAATGCTATAGCCTCTGAGGTGGCTGAGGGTTGCTGTTAGGTGATGCTGCAGGATCACTAGAGAGCTGGCCATCACCATTCATATCCAAAACATTTAGAGTGTGAATGCCGTCAAGGCCAGTGCTGCGTGAGCCCTGACAAAGCAGGTCTCAGCCACAGCTGGTGCTACCAGCCAGGGGATGTGTAGCATTTCAGTGGAGCAGTCCAGCACATGCGAGTCAGCCTGGGGCCTGTCACCAGCACTGGGGCCGGCCACAGCTTCCTCCTCTTGTGCAAGGGGGGAAATGTGAACTAGTGCACCAGCGCTTCCAGAGGGCAGAACTCCAGACAAGTGTACAGTATGGGTGAAGAACGACGCCCCACTACACGTCACATGGCGCACTAGTGAGTAAAACCACCTCAAGGAGGACGTAGCTTTCCGATGTGGTCTCACACAATGTGGTGCGAAGTGCAGAGTTTGGGCTCCATCTTGGCACAGTGGGGGCATAAGGTGGGTGAGCATGGAGCCACCTGGGCACACGCCTGAGGCATGCTGGTCTGATGCAGGGATAGCCAGGCTGTCTGGAGCTAAGCAGTCACAGCAATCTGACTGCTGCCATACTTACTTCTGATATTTCAAACATGTTGTGCCTTTAGAAAGGCTTGATGTGTTAACCTTGACGGAGGCTCTTTGTTGGTTTTGCTTTGGACCAAGATGGGGAGAAGCTGGAGAGGCTCGGGCAGGGAAGGGTGGAGTTTGGTTTGTTTGGTGCGCTGGAACTCACTGGCAGGTTGGCGTCTTCAAGTGTAGGTCCAAGATTTCATGATCGCTGAGTAACAGCAAGACTGAAAGAGAACAGCACTTTATCACTGAGGCACCTCCATGTGTTCTGTTCGCTGTCGTTCACTTGCATTCAATATAAGACAGTTGAGGGACTATTGGAAATGAGGTGATAATTGCATGCTATCACACGTACCCTGTTTCTTTGCCATGCTTATACTGTCTGGTTGCCTTACTGGCGACTGAAACAACAATGGCCTCCATCAGATCACTGATATGGATAATTGAATGGCAGCCATTCAGGCATAACAGTTCTATTGAAGGGCATTAGACAGGGAGCACATCAATTAATTGACAGCCCTTACCTTGGATCACCCTACCTGACTCTGAGCACCTCTGAGTCACTGCATTTTTCCTCTTATGCCTTCCCCTCGGCTGCAAATGCTTTGCTAGAAAAAAGCAATATAACCACTTTATAATTTTATAAGAACTATTAAGCAACCTTGTTCTTATTTACTATAAACAGTTAGGCCTATCAATCACTACAAACAGTAAGTATTTCTAGTCTTAATTTGAACCACATATCTGAAAAATTATGTTTTTTCTAAAAATATATATATATACATTTTATAATTGTGTGTTGTTGTGCAAGTTCCTCTTTCAAACAAGCACACTTGTTCTCGATGTTGTCTTCCTCTGGTTGAAAACAAGGAGAGTCCGTAACGATTCTGCAGCCACCGAGTTCATTTCTCGGCCCCTTGGATTGATTAGCTCTCTGCGTGCACCTCCAACAACTATTGGAGGGCTGCTAATTCATCATCCAGGCCAATAATGAAGGCAAACCCCAGAGGAAGGAGCCAGTGCTGTTCATTTTGCCCATACTGATGGAGTCCTCTTTTAAACTTGATAATAAGAGCACAGGAGCAACAATAATGTGAATAAACACATGCATGGTAATTAAGACCACTTAAACACTGATCAGCGTAATGCATAACAGTGCTGTTGTCATGGCAACATAGAGACTTTTGACATCTAGGGCATAAAATGTGCTGAAATTACCTCATAAATGTACGCAAAATATACTCATCAAGCACAGTTAAACAAGGTGTGTTCATAACATTAAAGAGCTTAAGTGGGGTTATAGCTTTGCTTGTGTTGTAACCTAAAGCAAAAAATTCAATTCACAATGCATTGGAAATCCAGGAATGGCGGCTGATCCTGCGACTAGTTCATATTCTGTTCAGGCATGTTCAAGCCTGCCCGGCAACCACACACACAGAGTCGGATGGACTCAACTCAAGCAGCACATGCAGCAGGTGCTGAGTCTCATTTGTTCTCGTCACATTGATACTAAGCCTCCAGGCAGAGGGGGGAAACTGTTTGTTTATGAGTGTGTGTGTGTGTGTGTGTGTGTGTGTGTGTGTGTGTGTGTGTGTGTGTGTGTGTGTGTGTGTGTGTGTGTGTGTGTGTGTGTGTGTGTGTGTGTGTGTGTGTGTGTGTGTGTGTGTGTGTGTGTGGTGTGTGTGTGTTGGTGTGTGTGTGTTGGTGTGGGTGGGTGGGTGTGGGGGGTGTGTGAAGCATGATGTGGTCTTGTGTTTTACCTTTGCCTCTTGAGAAACAATGCTGTGGCATCAATATTTCAGAGAGAAGGAATTGTGATGTTAGAAGATGTTTTCATGGGTCCATATCAGACTTGGGGGTATGTGAGTATCGTTGCATTTCTGTGTGTGTGTGCGTGTGCGTACGTGTGTGCGTGTGTGTGTGTGTGTGTGCGTGTGCGTGTGCGTGTGCGTGTGCGTGTGTGTGTGTGTGTGTGCGTGTGTGTATGCTGGGTTTCCAGGAGAAGCAAGGGAAATGGCTCAAGAAAACAATAATAGCACAACACAGATGTACAGCAGGAGCTACAACTTGTTTGCTTCTATGCCATCCTGAGTATCGGACAAGGAGAAAACTGTGTGTGTGTGTGTGTGTGTGTGTGTGTGTGTGTGTGTGTGTGTGTGTGTGTGTTGAAGTGTGAAGCATGATCAAATATTGACATGGTGATTGCTAACAACAGCAGCAACAGTGGCGGCGCGGCTATCTCGCACACGATTATTCTAACAGCATTGATTCCTTCCAGGCCAGAGATGTGGCCCCCTGACCTCCCTGCTGGAGCAGCAGCACCGGGGCATCAATATTGCATGGGCTGTGGAGAGAGGCCCTGATGAAGGCCCAGTTAAGGCCACACGTGATTGACAGGACGTGGATGTTTTCATGCCATGGGGGTGTATATGTTTGTGTACAGTATGTGTCAGTTTGTTGTGTGTGAGTATTTGTGTTTGTGTTTTTGTGTGTGTGTGTGTGTGTGTGTGTGTGTGTGTGTGTGTGTGTGTGTGTGTGTGTGTGTGTGTGTGTGTGTGTGTGTGTGTGTGTGTGTGTTGTGGGGTGGGGGGTGGGGGGTCGATTGGGGTGCATCACTAAGAAACAAGGGAAGGAAGGAAACGGCTCAAGAAAACAACCATGATTCACACTCGGTAATTATTTTCCGTATTAGAATGTCTGTTGTTTTTAAGTAACAAGATGTTAATTAGCAAGATGCCAATGGCTGATTTATCTTAGAGGAGTTGAACGTTATTGAATTATTCATGTTGGAGTGCAATGAAAACATGTCACGAATGGAGGCAGTGTGTGTGTGTGTGTGTGTGTGTGTGTGTGTGTGTGTGTGTGTGTGCTATGTGTGTAGAGCTGCTGCTGTGTTGCCAGTGGGAGATCAAGATGCTACGAACCTTCGAGCGAGATCGACCCCAACAAGACGGAGCAGGGCAGTGCTTTGAGGTCTGTGTGGTCACATTACTCAGTGTCAGTGAGGTCACTCTTTGATTTTGGTGAAAGGCTATTGGTATGCGTGCGTCATATTCAAACCCCTCCAATCCATGCTTCTGAGGCAGTGTGTTAATTGTTTATGCCTTGATCTGAGCCAACATGTTGGTTTCAGTTTTACAGAGCCATGACTGGGTATGAAGTCCAGAGGGGTTTTTGGAGTGGACTCACAGTACAAACAGTAAAGAGCACGGAATATGACCAAAAAGTGTTGGAAAGGAACTGCAGACCAGAACTACCAACACATCCCAATGCTGTACACTTGCTGAACTAACTCAACTGTAACATTTGACAATGTGAAGCTGAGTTCAGGGAGGCAAGAGGGGCTGTTGTTCTAACCTTATTGCAGTTCCAGGCCCTCTATGGGTGGGGAAGAGAGCCAAACACAACACAGCACTCCAGGCCAGAAAAAGAGATGATCTGTCACTTCACAGGCCCAAATGAAGAGGCATGGGGGTTCTGTGAGGAGGGCCAGACCCAAGATAGAGTAAAGCCATGACGCGCGTGTCACTGCGCAGTATTGTCTGTGCTGTATAGAGCAGGGCGGTGAGACTGAGCCAGGCGGAGAGCGGCCCACAGATGAGAATGGAGGAAGGGGACAGAAGGGCATCCTCATTGGCTGTGGAACAAAGCCATGCTTCCTCATCAGACAGCCAGACTCTTCATGAGTGCACTCCCAGAGACGGATGGGGAGAGATGGAAATTCAAATGAGCTGTGCTCCTCAAATAGGAAACTCTCAGGTGGGGGAAATGGAATTCAATTGTTACGTGACGTGATTATAGACACTAGGGCCAGCTGAGATATCCGGACAGAATTGCACGCTACAAGCTCAAAGCTGACTTGAGCTCAGCAGGAATGGAACTAGGCAAGGCCGTCAAAGAGCACTCGTACACCTGCGACTTCAGAATGTGATAATGCAAAGATAGCAATGAGCCTTGACTGCAGATGACTAACACTCAGAGACCTGGGCTATTTTAAGGCAGGTACATACAGTACACGCTTTGTGTTACTTTCTATCCAGGAGTTTTATATTAGTCTGGGTATTAAGGAAAACATTAATTAAATAGCTACACTCAAGGAAAACCTTGACTCTAGTTTATGACATAGAAATGAGTATGTGAATGGCCTTTTCAAACTAAAACCTTCAGTGCTCAAATGAAAAAAGAAATCCTTTTCAAAACAACATGTACATTACTGATGCAGTCAATTTTCAATTTTCAAAGGAATAAAAGAGCGCCATTAAAATGGGGGAAAACATTTGGGGACTGCATTTATGTTGTCTTTACTTGTACTCTGCACAATGACAAAAAGTTTAATCTAAACAGTCGGTAATTGCACAGCCTTGAATTTTAGCAACGCTACTTAATTAGATATGACAAAATAGATTTTTTAAATGGCTATAGGCAGGTTTTCAAATGGTTTGTAGGGGACCATCTTTGGGTCATTTGGATCTTGGTTGAAAACAATACTAAAACAATGTAGTTGGAACAGGACAGTGCCTATAAAAAGTATTCACCCCTCTTAGATATTTCCCCTTTATTGGTTTTTAGAGTCTTGGTCAATTTAATTTGGCCTTTTCACAATCATTTACAAAAATACATTCTTTAATGTGAAAGTGAAAGTAGATGTCAACAGAGTACTGTAATGTTGATTAATTAAAAATATATAACGCAAAATAAGCACTTTTGACCCGCAATTAAAGCGAGGCCGCATGGATCTCAGTTAGGCTTGCATATCTGCTGCCATTTTTCTCAATTTTGATTTGCAAAATTGCTCAAACTCTGTCAGGGGGATCAGGTGTGAACAGCTCTTTTCAAGTCCAGCCACAGATGTTCAGAATCACAGGATTGAGGTCTGGGTTTGGACTTGGCCACCTTAACCATATCTATAGTTTTCGCTGTATGCTTTGGCTCATTGTCTTGCTGGAATGTAAATCTTCTCCCAAATCATAGTTCTCTTCCAGACTAAATCCGATTGTTCCCTATTCTATATATTTTGCTCAAATCATTTTTGCTTTACCTTTACAACCCTTTAGGACCTATTATCGCCACGGCATGATGTTACCACCACCATGCTTGAAATTAGGGATGATGTGTTTGCCTTTGTGTGATGTGCAGTGCCTGGTGTCCAATACCAGGAAACAGATACCTTTGTTTAACAAGATAGGCCAAAACTAATCTGAATCCAATTGTAAAAATATAATTCCCACATCATAACAGCCTGATCATTTTTTTAAAATATTCATTAGGTCATTCATTCAGTAGTTTCAAAGTGATCATTTTCAGTGAAGGGTGTTTTTTGGCTGAAGCATTTCCAATGGGTTTTAATCAAGCTTCACCACTGAACTGAACTGAGCTTTTGATCAACAGATGCTCATCTGGACCATTCAGTCTCTTCATCCGCGTTTGTTAAGCTCATCTCATTATTCATTATTGATACATGCCAGCGTCTAGCACAGCAGGAGATGCACTTGTGGGACTTGTGTGCTACATTTTCTGACAATTTGTTTTGCTGTAAGGGCCAACAAACAGAGATCCCAAATGTCATCATTTAAGAGACAGTAAATCAGTGTGGCTGATTGCTTGTTCTTGTCTGGCTGAGTACTGTGGGAACACATGCAAATACTGTGGCGGCTACCCTGGCATCGTCTTCTCATGGGCATCGTCTGGCAGATGGCAGTGGGATTTCATTGGTTTTAATTTGTACATTCCTAGTTGGAGTTGCGTTTGACAGGGGTGCTTACATTGTCGGTTAAAGGAACAATAAAGGAATATGACTCCCCTATACAGAATGGCCAATTTGATCTAACACAAAAAGAAGCACTTTGGCATCCTTTTTTGTCTCCCTAGTGAAATGATGTATTGTGCATGTTACATGTAAGCAGTTCAATTTAGCATTTTCTGTTAGACTAGTACCTGGATATAAGTTCATATGTAGATTTGGCTAGCATGCCTGTCTATTATATTAATCCCTGGATTCATCTGAAAATAAATCCCTACAGCTTCTGGCAGGCAGCATCACATGGACTTGTTCCTCCAGTTGGTTTTGTCTCACAGAAAGACCCCCCTGAAGCAACCTTGAAAATGGAACAGCCTGACTGAGAGGAGTATTTTCTTAACAGGAGGTTACAATACTCTTCACACCTCCTCCAGTAGGCCTACCAAAAGTGATGATGGGAGATGTTTTTTTCTCGAACTAAAAGCCCCGCTGGCCTTTTTCCGACAGACAGCACTTGTGTAGTGTGGAGGTGAGTCATGGCCTCACCTTTGACACTCTCCCCATGTGTGTGTACATACTGTACTGCACTGTGCCGCTGAGTGGGCTCCCAGGCTGTGGCGTGGACAATAGGTCACATAAGTGCTGTAGGCTCATGGATTAAAGTTTTCCGTCATATGACGGATTTCCGTCAACCGGAGGCGCTAGAGGTCAATCATGAGATTGATGCAGATCCGGGGAGAACTGCGTTGATGAACATTAGGCTACTACTAGGCTACTACCACTATTAGGCTGCTACTACTAATAATCATCATCATCATCATAATGATACAATAATAAACGAGAGAAAGGCCAATTGAAACAGATGAAAGAACAGTCTTGATTTATAGCCTAGGCTACTTTGGAGCCGCATGCTTAACAGCCTATTAGGCTTTTGTAGGTTAAACAAGCTTTGCAGAAGTTCAGGAAAGCTGTCGTTTTTTCGGTTTAATTAGTCTATGATTTGGGCTAATTATTCTTCATAAAAATAAAATGAAAATAAACAGTAGTTTCGCCAGTTGTAATAGTAGGCTAAGCTATAGAATAGCTTCAGGACAGACATCCACGCACTAGCTGCGCAAAGTTCTGCGTTGTTTGCGATGACTTCTTGTCCGCACTTGCTAGTTCCCCGATCTCATCAAATTAGACTACTTAGAGGTCGGCAGTGTTGGGGAGCTTAAAGATGAATAGTCAAAAAGAACATGGATATAGCCTACTTTCGGTCATTATTAATAGAGTCGGGTGCGCCCGAAACGCAGAGACAGACAACGGAAAAGTGTGTGTCTGCGCCGCGCCACGCCACTATTAGGCTATCCTACTGTTTAGTTTAACTGCTAATTTCTCTAAAAATAATTATAATAAGCCAACAAGGTTAATTTATACAATTCAAAAGGATCCAGTAGCTTAGGCTATGTCTATACTGTTATGCCTATACTATGCCTAATTTGTTTTCTTCAAAGGGAAAGTCGTAGGTCCGCTTCCAATAAACGAAACTTATATAATAGGAGTCCTATGACTGACGCGTGTTCTTATAAAAACGTCTTGTCTTCCAGTTAATATTCTTGAATGTTTATTGTAACAAACAGCACAGTTCTCATACAATTGACACGACCAACACGGTCAGAAATACCGTGGAATTCCTAACATTTCTGCCGTGCATCACGTTCTCACCCAACAACTAAAACGTCTTAAAGTGACATGCACCTTTAATTAAACAACATGTCACCTAATCACACTAAGTAAAGTTACACCAAATTATATCCTGACATCAGAAAACATCAGAATTCTTTAGCATATTACATTTCAAATCAATTATTCCAAATCTTCAATAACAGAGGCCTATCTGACGGTTAACCTATGGCTGTGAGTTTTAATTGTTTTCATGCATGTCTGATAACAGATGAGGAATGTTTTGGAGACATACATGCATTTTAGGCATAATGCTGGCCCTAATCTCTGACTGAAAGTGCACAGAATTTATGCATTTACATAACAGTATTTAATAAATATTCTCGGGGGTGACAGTGACACCCCCCAACCCCCTATTTTTTTTGGGGGGGGGGGGGGGGGGGGCGGCCAACAGGCTATGGCCGGCCCTCGGAGCACTCTTAATAAGCAACAGTATTGAATAGCTAGGCCTACTTTAAAATGTGTTACTTGTAAACAGAGGGTACAATTAGTCTGTATGGCCCTATTTTATGTAGGTCTACGCTAAGGCCCTTTGATTTGCCTCACTTGCGTGTGTCAAATTTTTTTTGGACAAAAATTTTTCAGTCAGATGAGTTTTTTTCACTTTAATCCATGGCTGTAGGACGTTTCACACACAGCATGCGCGTTGTGGACCTCAGAGCTGTGAGATTCGGCCCTTGGTGCTGGTCTCAAATGATCTGATCTGCTCTCTGTCGTGTGTAATTGAACTGTCAGACAGACAACAGGTATTTGATGGATTCCCACCTAAAAGAAGAAGAAGAAAAATCAACACATATAAACAGTGGACATGGATAAACAGTATGTCTGTCACCCAAGATGACCATACATGCTATCTGCTATTGACATGCCAGTGGCAGCTTAAATGTGTCATTTGCCTTCTCTGGTTATTTACAGTGGGTAAATGTAACTATGTCAGAAGTTTGTTTCTGGCTTTTATCCAGACTAAGCTGAGATTATTTCTGACATTTATCTACATCAAACGCCAGAACCAGTGGGGAAAAAAACTGACTGGTTACCATAGCAATTGACTTCATAAACATTGAATCTGTTGCCAGAGTACAATGCAGTGGCCTACCTCCTGATTGTGGATTGCTATAGCTTTCAAGGTAACACATTGCGTGCAGAGAATGCAGTTGGAGGCATCAGAATAAACGGGCAGACGTGTGGCAAAGAACATGGCAGCGTCTTATGTGTGTGAACAGGAAGAGCTGAAACGAGCCGCATGAGAGATCACAGAGCATGGACCAAAATCACTGGCAAATGATGCTGTAGAAAAGAAGCAAAACCTATAAAGACATCTTGCTAAGACGCTTTAAGACTAGCCTAAGAGGCGGGTGTGATAAGTGGCGAGAGTCAGTCTGCACTATCTGCAGTGACGACGACCAATTTGGCTATGCAAATAAATCACGAATGAACCGATCGTCATGGTTGTTCAATTATTATTTTGTCTGTAATTCATTCAGATGACAATTTTATCCAAAAGAAGCCACAAGCGAGAGATAACATATAAATGTGTCAGCACTGATAGAAGATAGAAGATAGAGCATATTTTATGGATTCACCATCTCTGATCTGGCTGGCTCTTAAATGCCCAATGGTGAGCTGCTGCAAGACAAGACTACAAATCATCACCTGGATCTGGGCTAGGCCTACTCACCCACTGGGCTACTCATGTATGTTATGTTAAGGACAGGTGTGTGTGTGTGTGTGTGTGTGTGTGTGTGTGTGTGTGTGTGTGTGTGTCTGCGTGTGTCACTGGGTGTGAGAGTGATACAGAGAGAGAGAGAGAGAGTGGGGAGTATGTGTGCCATTCCTTCTGGAACCTTTTGGAACAAGCTGACATTTTGCAAGGTTTTCTGGGAATAACAAAACTTGTACACCTTGTCACCTATTATTCTGTTTTCGTGCCTTCACAAAAGAATTTCAACAAAAAAGGTGATGCTATTTGTTACAGAACACTGCAAAAACAAGACCAATGAGAGGAGAATACAATATGACCACCATGATGATTGTAGATTTGGGCACCTAAAGAGCATAATGTACAGCTATACATCTAGGTTCAGTCAACACTGGAAGGACTTGAGACTTTCATTACTCTACCTCAAACTGAAGTCCAAACATCTGGAGAAAGAGTAGTGTTCCAGAGACATGAAGCTTGTGAAGCAATTCTAAATAGTGGCTTGAGGATGTATAGTATGAAAGGTCAAAGTAACAAAAAAATAAATAAAAAGTAAAATCATATATATGTCATATCACCAAGTATCAAATTTAGATCTATCAACGATCATAAAATGTAATCTAATTTGAAGTTTAAATCAATGTCATTTATTTTTGTTACTTTGACCTTGTATAGTGGTGATTGAGTTTATTCTGTCCACTAAGACTTTAAACTAAAGGATAATTGCTGTTGAGATATTTCCCTCTGTTGAAGATAATGAAGTTGTTGGAAGATCTACACAAAATATAATTTATGCTGATTTCACAGGATCTATTCAGGAGAAGCCATAGATTTTAAATGGATAATATATTATGTAATTGGATATTAGTCATCACCATAGTTTAACATGTAGATTTCCCTCTTCTCTTCCTGGAAATAAAGTGATTCTTGGGATGAATAAAGTATTATTTTTTCATTTGGTCTCGTCTTAGTTTGGTGCTTTGGAATAATTTTGTCAAAACGTTTTGTTTTAGTGGTTATACAAACAGATTTTCACAGGAGTGAATTTCACAGGAAATGAAGGAAGGGTATTCATGAGGACCGTAAACACTAGCGGGAGATTTATTTAAGAGCCTTGCTTCAGTAAGTAATTTTTAATGACTTGCAGAGAGCTTGCTAAAGTGGTTCATCCTAAATACCCATGCCAAGAGAATCTTTACTACCAATATCTCATACGGACGAAGGATTACTGCAGCAATGCAGAATATAATACTTCAAAAGTATGATACTGGAAAAAATCCCAGTTAGTGCTTATAAGGTAAAAGCCCAAATTATAATAAATGACCAGATTTGATAAGACAGAATATCTGCATCGAATTTCCTTGACTTAAGGAGGCTTCTTTCTCCTCATTATTTCCCCCCTCTCTTCTTGATACTCATGTACTGAGTTTGATCCTTCAATAGATCCTTCAATAGAAAACTCTAATGCTCTTCGCTTTTCAATTAAGCTGCAGTGAGCCCAACATTGTGTTCAGAAATTAATTGCCTAGTGCAAGCGAGGCCCTTTGGGTGCCCACAGCAAAGATCCTTCAGGCTTCATCATTGGACTGCACACCAAAAGAGTGCACCATGGACAAAACACGCAGACAGCTAGCTATAGAAAACACCTGTCTGGGAATAGGACTCGCCTCAAACAGCATCCACTATGCAGTCTGTACACATAGTCTGCAATGTCTGGGCCAAAAGCACAAAAGAAAAAAGGAGGAGAAGAGAGAGAAGTTAGCTCTTCAGCTGGAGGCGGCATCAAGGCATTAGTAAAGAGGCTCTTTGAGGCAATGTTGAGAACCATCAGGGGTGTGCATGCCACCTGCCTATGGGAGCCCTCAGCTTTTCATCAGCACTCTTCAGATCCAGCCCCTTAGCGCTGTCTCCAAACCCCACTCGCACACCTGAGCTCTCCCCACTCGGAGCACTATACCTGATGAGAGAGAGCGGTTGAAAGCAGAATGCAAATCACAGACATCTGAATGACGCAGACATTACAATTCAGTTCAAAATGCACATAATGTGTAGATAGTTTGTACTCCCCATCACCCCAAATGGCAAATGAATTTACTGCTATTATACATTAAAATACAGTAACATTGTCCTCTCACCGCTGCTTTTTATCCTGGACACAGATGATTGTAGAAGCCGCCATACTGATCATGATCTAGTGAAGTTTGCCGACGACACTGTTCTCCTATCCCTGTTATCTGGTTCTGTCCAAGATCACGGCCCTGTCCTCAGTGAGTTTGTGGAATGGTGTGATGCTCCTTTTTGGAGCTGAATGTCACAAAGACCAAGGAGGTGTTCATCAACTTCAACTGGCATGGAGGATGCAGGACCGCCACCAGTGGAAGCTGTACAGGAGTACAAATACTGGGCACTGTCATTGATGACAAACTGCGTTTTGACTCCAATACAGAGGTGATCCTTAAAAAATGTCAACAGCGCCAGTATTTTTTGAGGAAGCTATACTCCTTTGGAGTGAACAGGATGATCCTCAACATTTTTTACACCTCCTTCATTGAAAGTGTTCTGACTTGTTCATCCATATGCTGGTTTCACTCCCTCTCTGTCAAAAATAAGAAACACCTCCAGAGCATTGTGCACACATGTTCTAAGATCATTGGCCACCCTCTTCAGTCACTGACATCACTGCAGGATAAGGCTACACTAAGGAAAGCCAACTCTATCTTGGAAGACTCTACTCATGTTCTACATGGAGTTTTTGAATGGCTGCCCTCTGGCAGGCGGCTGCGCTGTCCTCTTGCAAGGACTAACAGGAGGAAGGCAACCTTTACCTTAGAGGCTATTCGCCTTTTGAACTTAAACATGTCCCCAGCCCCCCTCCTCCCTCTCCTGGGACTAACCACCCCCTACACACACACCTGTCTGTCCTGTTTTCCTAAGTCCTGTCTTGTATGTCTTATATGTTGTGTTATGTCTTATATGTCACTATGCCTGCATGGAGAAATTGCCCCTCGGGGATAAATAACGTTTTTTTAATTGAATAATCAATGATAAATGCTTACATGCTTTTCAGTGGAAGGTCTGTATTTACAGTGTCTATTAATAACTATAGACTGCATGAGATATGGATTGGAAATGGCCAGTCTATGCCAAGTTAATTGTTTTCACAGGTCAGAGCTGCAACAGCCTCCACCTCCCTCATAATGCTATCAGAAGTCTGTGGAAATCCTCACAGGACTAAGAGGAAAACAATTCTGTCCGCTTGCTTACAAGAGCTGTGAAGTATCTCATCAACAGACTGAGTGGAAGTGTGAGTGGATATATGACTACTAAGGCCCAAGACTGCCACCATCAGGTGACAGCAGGCAAGTGAAGTTGAGGCACAGCACAAGAGGCTTCGTCGGCTGGTTACAAAAAGGTCAACTCTGACGTTTTTAGACATATTAAGGTAGGTAAACACTGATGCAATTTTCATTATTGCTAAAGATGAACATTGAAAATATCATATATTGTGTGTTCTGTCATATTCACTGGACTGGAGGATCTCCTGAGAGAACATGTCATTTAGTAATGAGAAGACAGCATGGGTTACCGGTTTATTACATGTCTTTATTGTTCAAGTACCTGTAAATAATAATAGCTGTACAACCCAGCACACTGGTAATCAGAGCACCAGGAGGAGAACCACGGTACTACATATTCCAACGGTGTTGCTGGTAGCCACTTTTAAAAATGTACATATTTACATAGAAAAAGAGTTTATCCAAAGAGTGAGGATGCATGTCTGACAGACGCTTACACAGACACTAATGTAGCCACTAAGGAAAACAAAACCAACCAACCCAAAAACAAAAAAACAACAAAAAAAAACATGATTCTTGTCCCTGGAAACAGACAACTAAGCGAGATGAAATGATGTAGTGGAGGCAAGGGAAGGGGACAGGAAGGCACTCGGTGATGTCTATGTACAACAAAGGCCGGCAGCGGCGACGCAAGCTCGTCAGTGCCGGCCGTCACAGTAATGGTGGTTTTGTTTTGTTTCTGAGGTCACCTCTACCCGTGCCAACAGCGCCAGGGGGCACAACGACAATGGAATCAAGACAACACATTCCAGTACCGATACTGTTCAAGTTTGAGGAAAAGCCTTTCGGATCTAGGTTTGATTTAGTTAGTTAGTTTATCTGGATAACACAAATAAGAGAAATAGGTCTGTGTCCTTCCACTCAATACTTGTATTCAGCACATGGAGACTTGCAAGGAAATCCTTATCAAAAGATTTTTGATAGTGTGGAGCTCAGTGATGAATTTAAGCTACCTCTTTTCAGAAAAGCAAAACTTCCCTATGTGCCTTCAGTGTGTCGAAGCCCATTACAACCTTATGTTATTCTTCCTAGCTGTTTTACCCCACTGTAAACACTACCATCACAGTGGCTACCTCACTCAGCCTTGCACCATCTTGTATTATCTTTCTACGAAATATTACCAAATAATAATGTGCAAGATTGTAAAAATATAACTGGGTTTGGATCACTCAAATTATTTAAGTAAAGCAAAACAAAAAATAACAAAATGTCAAAATGGGTGAAAAGTATTAAACCCCTGTTCTCTTTGGTGTTTGTGATCTGTAGAAAATCTTTTTTTATGCTAAAATTACTTTTTTGTATAACAACGCATTCCAACCAGGCACCAAATTTAGCCATATTAAGCTAAAAGGCTACAATTCATCATTTAGTTCTTTTTTTTTCTTAATACATTAAGGTAAGTGTAAACATGATAACTGAATCATCCAATGGCACTCTGTCACTGGACCCTAGGATCTGGCACACAGCCTCTAAAGTGTGTGCACGCAACAACACAACGATATAAGCCTCCCGCACACAACACACATACAAAAAAAAGCGCCATCTCTTCACAAGATACTTCAACAAGCCGCTCATCTCCACACACTTAAGTATGAAAATACACAAGCACTTAAGATGGCCCACAGGAGCCCTGGAGTTAAGTAAATGCTGATAGCTCTGTTTAAGTTCCTACAAGTGGGTGCGCTCACTGGCTGACATTTACCACCTGCTGCTGGATGAGGCCATTCTTCCAGTCTACCTCTGTGTTTGCATTTCACTTGGGGAGCAGAACATGGGGTTCAAAGTAGTTTGGAGAATTAATAAGGCCGGAACTGGCCTTTTTCAAAGGACACGGGTGTCTATCACCACACTACTGCTGGAGCATAATATACAGACCACTACTACAATTTGGGACAGCGCTCGAGTACACAACACACTGTGTAGGTCGCTGCTCAAAAATGTTGATTCAGTAATCAGTATTGGTTCCAATAGCTACAGAAGGCATAATCATGGGGTTGGGGCGTCTCAAGACTTTCCTTTTCCTCTTTTTAATGCAATGACAAGTGCAGATAGGACTAATGCCAGCGGACTATGGGCGATTAAATAGCAGGATCATGGGGGGGGGGGGGTTTAAAAGCACTTGGTAATACATGGGGGCTATGGTGTCTAGGTTCCCACACAGGCTCCAGAGATATAGGCCCTGAGAACAACCTCAGATACTGCGCCACAGCTTCAATAAGATCTCAACCAAATAGCTTTGTCTTTTAAATATTTAAATAGATATAAAACTTTTTAACTCTCTTGTTTAAAACAAACAATCTGTACACATCTGGTACCAGGTACATATAAAAAAAATTACAAGTTGTTACATTAGAAAGGATACCTTCCGTCTGATAACATCATATCAAAAATATGCAGCTTTAGTAAACAGATTCATAGTAATTTTGTTTTTGTCCTAGTCAAACTTTTGTCTTTCGCAATGCTACATTACATTTCAGTTAGAAATATACCAAAACAAGGTAAGAGTATGATTCCTCTTTCTTCTTCTGCTTCATTCTCTATCAGTTCATTCTTCTTTAGTCTCTTGTTTGTCGCTTTCCATCCCATGCACAGAGAGCTATCAGCTGGACTGAGTCCACTAGCAGCTGGGGGAGTAATCCAACAGTCCGTGTGCAAAGGTGGAGGCCCCTGGTGCCATTAGCGTGCGGGTCCAGCGTGACCCTCGGGGAGAATCCTTCAGCCTAATGCGTGCAACCTCAGCCTCTAGCCCTCGCCGAAAACACATTCCCATACCATTCACACTGCACCTGCTTGCGGCCCATTTTTCCCTTTCTCTCTCTCTCTCTCGCTCTCTCACTCTCTCTCTCACTCTCTCTCTCACTCTCTCTCTCACTCTCTCTCTCACTCTCTCTCTCACTCTCTCTCTCACTCTCTCTCTCACTCTCTCTCTCTCACTCTCTCTCTCACTCTCTCTCTCACTCTCTCTCTCACTCTCTCTCTCACTCTCTCTCTCACTCTTTCTCTTTCATTCTGACAATCTCTGAGACCATTTCAGCACTCCAACCACCATCATGCGTCAGGTTTTCCTCATCACGGTCTCTCTCTCTCTCTTTCTTTCCCTCTCGTGTTCTTTTGCCGTCTTCACACAATCGACGCCGCCTCAATCGATCTTCTCCACTTTCCCGATGATCTTTTCCTCGAAGATGGGCAAGATTGCATCATCTTCTCGCACCTCCTCAAACACCACCCCGCAGTCGAACTCGTCGCTCACTTTCTTGAAGTAATACCTGAGGAAGTGGGTATGGGGGAGAGAGGGTGGAACATGGCAACCATTTACACAGAGGTCTTGAAAAAAGACACCGATTCCAACACATTTTCCACTGGGTTTCGAGTATGTTGCATCAGTGTTCATGGATGTGTGTCACATTGGTGTGTGTTTAAGCAGAACATACAATTCAGTGCAATCTCTGACTTCACATGTATTTTACAACAGTGTGAAGGAAACACATGGAGAAAACAACATCCAGACGTTTTTATATTAAAAACAGAGTGGTCTAAAAACACAATATACACAAATCTATCATAAAACGTATCTTTTCTGCCTGAACTCACAAATCTGTTTTAAGCTTTAGCTTTAACAATCGGTGTTGCATTGAATGTCTGTGCAGGTGTGTGTGTGTGTGTGTGTGTGTGTGTGTGTGTGTGTGTCTGTCCTTACCTGTAACTCCCTTTCTTGGTCAGCAGCTCCTTGAACTGTCCCAGTGTGACGATCCTCCCCTTCACTGAGGTCCTGTAGGGGATGGGCTCGCCGCAGAAGTAATAGGCCACCGTGATGTTGTCGCACGGCTGCTTCTTCACCGGTTTGTGTCTGCAGGCAGAGGGGAAAGAGAGGCGTTTTACACAAATCACTATGAGTCACACAACAGCACGTCAGAACCATTTCAGGACCACAGAGGGTCCTTATGTTCCGTACTCAAAAGGACACATTTGCTATTTACAGCCCCACACTGCATCATCGTTACAGATGGACAGCAGAGGACAGCAGTTTGTGTTCAAAAGGTCCAAAAAGGTCCAAATGGTCCATGGTCATGGTTGTTTTCATCAATGGAGGTAAGAGCCAGCATTGGGGGTCATTAAAAAGAGAAAGGACCCTCCAATTTTATTGTCCATATTTACCATCAACGTTTTCCACATCAATGATGGATACATGACTCATATTTGAAACTGCGTTTCAAGCATGCTAAAAGGAGTGGTACTGTAAGTGCCACTCTGCTACCATTTCAACTAAACTATGTAAGACACAAACAGCCTACTGGCCTACCACTGCTACGTGCTGCTAGCTACGGATAAGGAGCAGGGGAATGGCGGGGGGAATGGTCGGAGGACTACGAGGACAAGGGTCTGGAGCCTGGGATGGGCGTGGCCTATGAGAGGGAGAGCACTGCACAGGTGGTGATGGGGTGAGGGGTGGGACGAGGGGGGTGGATGGAGCTTCTAAGAAGGGCAGCGGGACGTACTCGGGCTCGGAGAGCTCCGTGTCGGAGACGGCCGGGACCACGCTGAGCGGGGGGAAGAGAGCGGGCCGGACGGCGGCGCGCCCCCTCTGGATCACCTCCAGCACATACCTGAGGAACAACCCCAGCAGCGGCAGTTAGAGAAGAGCACAGCACAGCACGGCACAGCACACGGGCACAGCACACGGGCACAGCACACGGGCACAGCACACGGGCACAGCACACGGGCACAGGCACAGCACACGGGCACAGGCGCACACACAAGCCACGCGACACAACACAGCGCACACCCACAGGCGGAAAACTCTGGCTTCAAAAAGGTACACGTCTTCCCACATTGTATCTGTTCTCACCATTCACAAGGCCAGCTCATTCTAATGAGCACAGCTCTTGTGAAGGGTTAAGGGGGAGGACTCTCACTTCTGGAGATCCAGAGCTTTCCACCTCTGTGCACAACACGACACAACTCAAACATACCGGTCAGGGGCCCATAGGTACCTCAGCAGAAACTACACAAACACTCAAGTCTCACACGCACACAAACACACACGCATACACACACACAAGTGTCAGAGCCACACATGCACAGCGGAGATGGCCATGCAGGCTCATGTGACACGCAGACACTGCCTTGGTAAAACACATCTAAATCTCCTTTACGGGAGGGACACACCAGAAGACAAACACGAACATAGAAACAATCTGGGGGGGAACAGAAGCCTCAGCAGGGGATGGTCAGGAAGAGAGCATCAAGGCCAGATCATTTCCATTCCCCATTACCGTGCCTCGCAATTCTCTTTCTCCTCTGTGTAGTTCAGGCTCCCTGCCACCCCATGACACTAATAACACTCTGGAGATGCGCCGTGTGCCAAGATCAAAGGCGCAGCACTTGCAATCAGAGCTCCTCATCCTTGCGCACGCACACAACACTGGGCTGATGCATCGCTCCTGTCCTGCCCCCCCCCCCCCCCCCCCGTAATCAAAGAGAGATCGGGTCACTCACTGCCAAGTCACTGACGAGTGTTAAGCCTGATTAGCATGCGTTTGGTCTCAGACCTATTCTCCAGATCCCCAAACCCACCATCCCCGTCCCCATTCCACTCGCTTTGTCCTCACACACCAAGGATATTCACTTCACAATCATTAAAGGAGTGAATATATCAGGATATTCAAGTTTAAGAATCGGAAATGAGATTGTTTTTTGTTTATAAAAATGTCTCGAACCGATTACTCAACCAAATAGTTGGTGTGTGATTTAATAGCCCAGTTGACAACTTAACTTTAACGATAAATAACAATGCTTGATCAACTTGTGATTCGGATAGCTATAACGCGTGTATATTTTGCATTTCTTCCAAAATGCTTTTCTTCCCTTGATTATGAGAATTTTGAATTGGCATGACCGTGGGTGCAAACGAATGCTGAACAAAAAAAACAGGATGCTGGACTAGCTAGCAGGAAGTGTGTTCACAGCACTCTGCTTCAGAGTTAGGGGATTGCACATCAATCTTTCCTTCATTTCCAATTAAATGTAACTAGACTCGGACACACTGCATTTGAGGAAGTGACAGTTATGGCATTTGACTGCAGCATGGATTCCATTTTGTCAAATGTACATGCAACAAATTGGCAATCAATTGTCAAGGCTGACAAATGGCCGTGGTTACTGAACCAGATGATGGCATTTTACATCACCATCCACCACAGACGAGACGCTCAAACAAACAGTTTTCCCCAGCCTGAGCCGACAGCAATTCGTTTTGCTATGATTTGGTTCAATAATCATTCCATTATCCAACTGACAGGAGCAAATCTGAAGGAAAAGTCCCGTCTGCAGAGCCGAGCAGAAAGTAAAAACCTGGCCGTGACTGGACCATCTCACAAGCGCACAGCCCGCTTCCTAGCCAATGAGGACGATGCAGAGAACTCCCAGAGTGCGCTAGGTTGCGTTACGTGCCGCTGCGTGCCAAGGCGGGCGGGCATCAGTGCGGCGCTCACCTCTGCTTGCTCTGCAGCGTGGTGCTCTTCTTCTTCTCCTCCTCCAGGCGGCGCCGCGCCTCCTCCAGCTGGGTGAGGGGGTTGGGCGCCGGGTTGGGCGGCATGGTGGGGTCCTGGATGAAGGGGTGCGACGGCTGCACCGTGTTGCTGCGGAGCTGCGCGCTCACCCACGGGTGCACGGCGCCCGGGCGCTCCACCGAGCTCGGCCGCGACGTCTCGTGGCTCTTCTTGGACCCAGAGACACTCCTGAGGAAGAGACAGAGCAGAGGCTCAGAGCAGAGACAAAACACTCTTCACACTGTATAGCAGCACTTCACCCCCTACTACATGAGCCTTCACCACATGTACCTCAGTACTTTACTACATGTCTCTCACTATGGCCTAGAGACAGGATCTTGTGTCTTTAATTTAGGTGCATAAGACGTTGTGGAATTACTAGGATGCTGCTGCGGAGGGTGTGAAGCTTGGCATGACCCACACTCCACACACGACTGGGCAGGTGCTGCTCCCCATACTAATCCATACCAGTCTAGTGTATGGCCTCAACTTACTTCACCTCTACCAAGTTCTGTGGTTTAGCAGTTTCATGTTTTAGATGTGGTTGTAAACCTGAAAAACTCACTGCATCACTGTGAAACTACTACTGGCTGCTCCCATACACAACTAACACAAGGCAACTAGCACAGACAAGTAACTAACAGAACTAACTACCAGTAGTCAGAGTTTTGTGCACGATCATGAGTGCGGGCTGATTGTTAGGCTTTATCTGCACCACAGACTGAAACCCACAGAGCTGCCACTGCTAAGTGCTACATTTCCACTTTTGTCAGGCCTGCTGTTGACAGCCACCTCCCCACTGGTCCACACACAAGTCAATCACCGTAAGTCCTGCCTTGACAGCTCCTCATACACACTCACTCTACACAATACAAATCTCCACAAGCAGCCCTCCAGTCACAAAAGTGATATTACTACCGGTATGCCAGTCATTATTCAAGATGCCATTTATGTTTTAAACGGTTATTATTATTGCTAATACGCACTGTTAGTTGTAAGATTTTCTCTAAGTGTATTTAGCAGTGTTGGTGCTCATCTGGAGGGCTCATGAGCAGTTCAGTGGCTAAAGCTGCACATACAGTACAGTACACATGGTGTTCTCCTGCCAGTCCACAGCACTCCCTATTCGGTCACCACAAAGCTAAAATAATGAGCTGAAGAGCGCAGTGCTCTGTGAGCACAATGGAAGTCACAGCATTCAGTTCTCCTGTGTTGTCCTTCACCTGATGGACACAGGTGTGGAGGTGCTGCGCTTTGTTGTTGTTGTTGTTGTAGTTGTTGATCATCAACTGCTCTCTGCTTGTAATAACTTTCTGTTCCTAGAGTGGCCTATCGTCAATGCTTCTGCCATACCCTTCTTCCACACCTTATAAACAACTTACATTGGGTATTGATCTGAGCCCAACTAGGCATGAAGAATTCAAGACACAAACATCTCCCAACAGCAAATTCTGTTCTTAGCACTGCGATACAATGCCTCGTAGCCTTCAATAGTTTAGTCTTGCTCAGAGGAAGAATAGGAACTTTGATCACGAAAGCCACTCACATTACAGAACAAAACCACGACAAACGAAAACACTGAAGCTCTCTATGGAGAACTGGACCAGTGATGGCATTGGCTCTTGCTCAGTGGAAAGAAAGAGCTTTGAGTCATATAAACTGAGGCTCTCCGTGGGCAACAGATCCAGGAACAGTGTCGGTGTCATCAGCAGCATCAGCACCAGCGTGGGCTACTCACCCATAGGGGCTCTTCTTGTAGCGGCCAGCCTCCTTCTCGCCCTCCATCATCCACTGCAGGATCTTGCGGGTCCGGTCCAGCTCCTCGGAACCGAGGGCCGTGTCGGTGTTCCACGAGTCCTCACCCTTCTTGGAGGGACGCTTGGCTAGCGTGCTGCCTTTGCTGCTGTGAGATGCAGACAGAGAGAATGGTGCAGATTTGAGACTAAAGCAGGAGAAGGCAGAGGAGGGGTTAGGGTTACACTTGTGACCCCTAGCTATGAAAGTAAAGGCTTTCACACTGCTTTGTTTTAGCATCATGCTATGCAGACAGGTATTGCTTGATGCTAAGGATGCTTGCAGAGCTTGGACTCAAGGTAGCAGTGAGCATGGAAGTATCCTTGTCAAAATGCATAAGCAGAAATAAAGCAATTCATTTCAGTGGTAAGTGGGAGGAGAATGTGTGCCATTTCTCATAGTCTGACAAAATGAAGTGTAAACATTGTTATCAACGCATTGTGGCAGCACAAGGTGTCATGAGTGCCATGCGGTGCGTGTGGTGTCTCACCTGTGTGCGCTGAGCTCCATGCCCGCGGGCCCTGCCATCATGCCGTCTGCGTAGTTCCTGCTCTTGCTGCTGTAGTGGTGCGGCTCAGCCGGCCAGGGGAAGCCTGCGTGCGCGTCCAGCTGCTCTTTGGGCTTGCCGCCCGCCCCTGCCCCCTGCCCCGGCCCGTGCTTGTGGTACAGGTGCATGGGCGGCCCACCTGCCTCCACGCCCTTGGGCCCGAAGCGGGCCGGGTGCTGGTGCTTGCCCGCCGGCAGGCCCATGGGCACGGGGGCCGCTCCGGGGCCCTTGGCGAAGCAGGCGGCGGCGGTGGCGGGCAGGCCGTCGGGCGAGCGGGACTTGGGCGAGTGGCGGCCGGTGCCCGGCGACTGGCAGCCGGGCGTCTTCATGACGCGCTGCACGTGCTCGTCCAGGATGCTCTCGGGGTTCTCCTCGTGGGAGTCGCGCGCCAGCGGCAGCCCGTTGTAGGCACACTCGGCGTAGCGCGCGCCGTAGTGGGCGTGCGGCGCCATGTGGTGGAGCGAGGACGAGGCCGGCGGGAGGCGGTGGCCCGACAGGGACGGGGCGGCCGACACGTCTGCGTCGTCTCCTTCCTCCTCCTGAGGAAGAGGAGGGACACAGAGAAAGAGACAGAGGAGAAGAGAGACAAGAGAATGAGAAGGCCATACAGATCTGATTCTGCTCCTTCACTTCATCTGCTCAGCCCTGAGTTTAAGAGCTAGAATCTCCACTCTGCCAGACCTGTCTCCGTTTTTAGAGCTGCAATTATGCACCACACACCATTTTCCTCTAAATTCCACACCTGCTGGTCCTCTCCATGAGTCCATAATTACAGAGTACGCTACATCTGCAAACCACAAATGGAGTGGATTTTTTGCATAAGGCATCACTGCGATGTTTTTCTTTGAGACCTGCTCCTAATCTTGTATGTAAACTTAGCTGCTCATTCAAAGGCATGCTGGTACTTCCATTAGTCATAATGTTAAAATCTCCATGGGGACAGATGGTCCAATACATGAGATATTCTTGCATACATCTCTACAGCAGGTTGTTTCCTTGGAGACAGTCATTTGAGATTGGCATCTCCATCAGTGTTTTTTTCTACATATTTGTTTCTTGTGACAACTAAACAAATAGGACTAGGGAGACAATCATGACATGCTGTTGCAATCATTCTACCAGCAGGGGGCACTGTTCTCCACAGCATGCTGCACAAACTGAGACACACAACAAAGCACACGTACACATTCACACAATGCACTTTGTATTCCCACTCAGATACAGCTGTAGGCAACAATAAACCTTGTGCAATGATAAACCCAGAACAGAAAAGATGGTCAGATTACCATCCACAATTACAGCCTCTCATCACCAGCATGAGCGGACAGGCGTGTGAGTGTGTGTGTATGTGTGTGTGTGTGTGTGTGTGTGTGTGTGGGAGGGGGGGGGTCGATTTGATTTGGTCCGGCACTGATTTGCGCCTCATGCATCTTAAGCGCCCCTGCTCCAAGCCTCAGGGCTCAGTCCTCCTCCTGGCTTATCCCTCAACCCTCTTCAGCATCCTCCGACGCACCCCCACCCCCAGACATGAGGAGAGGAGAGACTGCAGCTAATTTATGCATGGACGGCCTTTGATGTTCCCTCCAGGTAGTGGGCTGTGAGGAGGGGAGGAGGACGGGGCTTTCTGATGAGGCTCTGCGCCCCACGCTGCTACATGCTAATCCAGCCAAGGGCCGCGTGATTAGAGGGACGCACAAAAGCCAGGGCGAGGAATTACAGGTGGACATCGTCCAGAGTCATTTTACACATCGCCTCAGAGGAGATGAGAAGGAACATGATGGATCCAACTAGGACAGAATTCTTCAAACGCCACTTCAGAACTACACGAGGAGCCATCAAGGACATAGTCTTGGTTTCACTTGGCTGAGGAGAGCCTGCAAGGTAGTCCACGCCAAAAATACTAACATGTTATCTTGGCTTTATACCTTTTTTGGGGAAATGGGGCAGTTCAAACTGTGAAATTACACTCACGTGTTCTTGTCCCATTATCTCAGTGCGCCTGCATATGGTAGCTAGTTAGCTCTGATTTGGGGAGATATGTGGGAGGGAACAAAGAGCAGCTACCGCACCATGGGGGATTTCAGTGCTTCACTCACTGAACAAATGCAAACTACTAGAACAAACATCTGAAAACAAAGAAACCCACCAGAGTGCCATTATTGTTGAATGAGTTATTTGGATTTCCACCAAAGGTAACAGAGGCAAAGGGAAAGTTCATCAGTCAGTTCATAACTCACGAGCACTGAGTAGGAGTTAGAGAACACAGAATAATTGACAACGGTGGTTCATTCAAGACCAAGTTCTGAAGGAATACTGGATTTAAGTGAACGTAATGATCCCTTGCAAAAAAAAGGGAGGTTAGATTTTACCTTGGGCGAATTTCGACGTGATACCCTTTTCCTGATTCTTTTCAGAATGTTGAAAATGGATTTTTTTTTCACTTTCCACTTCAATCTTCCCGGCAACAGGCTTGTCGGGTCTGACAGCGGTCTCTAATGGTGCGTACTACACCTCCAACCACATTCTGTGTGACGAGAGGAAAAGCCCAAGACTGACATTGACGCCTTTCAAGCGTAATCACATGTGAATGGCACAAGGCCTCCTCTCAGATGCCCAGCTAGATCAATTAAATACAGAATGACATTCCTGCCCTTCCAGCTTTAAATAATCCAAGCCTCCTGTTCCAATGAGAGAATGGGGAGGGGGGGCAAGTACCTTACAAGGCGAGGCCAAACTACCTCAATCATACGCCTTGAGACCTAACGCCTGGCTCCCAGTTCTGAGCGAGCCCTCGTTTGCGGAAAGCTCAGGCATTCCTTCACGCGCCACTGGACTTCAAGCGGAGTCATTACGCCGGTGCGTGGAGGCAGAGCCCTGGTTACCGTTACCACCGGCGGCGGTGGCAGCAGCGTGGAGTGGAGAGCAGGTGCGCCACCTGATGCTGCCAGTGACGGCGCGGAGAGAGCAGCTCCGTGAGCCAACGCTGGCCTCCAACGCAACAGTGATGATATGAGCTGTGATGCCCCGAGTGTCTGAAGAAGAACGCTCTTCAAGCAGTCAGGCGACAAATGAAAAACATTGAGCCCACTGATATTTATCTCCCTGCAATAATACCAGCACCATCATTTGGTTAACTGGGACGCGAGGTTGATGCTCTGCAGGAAGTGGGAAACTGGCTTTCAGTTTAGTTACAGTGAATGAATCACGCTTGTAATATCATGTTTTCGATTAAAGTCTAAAACATTGAATAAACATCAACATGTTTGGTTAAAACAACACTAAAGCACTTTTCCTCTGTCGCAAGCACGGTATTTGTTTATCCAGCAAATAACGATGTCCACAGACAAGGTAGAGTACGTGCGCAGAAAGCCGCGACGCAAATGCGGACGTGCCATTCACCCTGTTACGAGTTCATGAACCACTGAAATGATTTTGGAAACATTATGTTAAGGTACAAAAAACTCTTCAGTGTTGCTTCAACATGAAAAAAAACATTTTGTTTGTGCCAACAGTGCTGATGTATTTTTCTACTTTCCTGTGCTTCAGGTTTGACATTCAAACACGCCACAGGAGATGTACACACACACAGACCGTGGACAGGTGTCTACTGAGAGGCCCTTCCATCTCCACAGCATAATGGACCATAATGATGCACAATCTGTGCAGGTTGGGTGTAGACAGACCTTACATAGCCAGTCGTGGCCGGTTGTTTTGTACGTCTCTCTACAGCAGAGGCTACTCACGTACAATGACTGCTGATGGTCAGGTGTGTGGCTGTGGGTGTCCCAACTCAAAGCGAGCCATGGCCCATCACACAACCCAGGGGGATCATTGTGTTCTTGTTCTAAGCACACAGGAGAGCGCTGCGGCTCATTCTCCTTTTGTGTACTGCTCTCATGATTAAGGTGGCCATGGTGAACTGATTTAGGACTTGACACGTGATACAAGAGTGTGAAAACTGATGTACATTGGGAGTTGGTGGGGAGTGTACAAGACAGCCTTGACCTCCATTGATCAGGTATGACCACTGCTACACCAGCCAAATGGGGAGAGGGTATGATTACATTGTCTACCAATCAAAACCTCTTTGACTAATTCTTCTTTCTTTGGATCTTGTAGATGAGAATTGGCAGGCAATACTTCATGTGCTGTGCAAGCTCACACTCTAGGGTACAGGTGCTGCTACTCACTGACCTGGTTTTACCCAGCAGCTCTGTGTATGTGTAGAGAGAGAGAGAGAGAGAGAGAGAGAGAGAGAGAGAGAGAGAGAGAGAGAGAGAGAGAGAGAGATAGAGAGAGAGATAGACAGAGATAGACAGAGATAGAGAGATAGAGAGAGAGAGAGATAGACAGAGATAGAGAGATAGAGAGAGAGAGCGCAAAGGTGTGTCTGGGCTGCGTACCTGCCGGACCCGCTTGAGGCGTTCCTCCAGCTTCTCCTGGGCCTCGCGCTCCCTCAGAACGCCCTCCAGCCGGCTGATGAGCTCAGCGGCGAACTTCTCTGGGTCCACGTGGATATCCTTTGGCATCCGGTTTGTGCGCTGACAAGGAAAGATCCAGAACCCTCACATTAGAACTGAAATACCTGTAGCGTTCCCAAACATGAGCCAGAGACAAAAAAAAATAACACCCTGATTTGAGAAGAATAAAAGAAACAAACAAAAGAAAATCTATATTTTCCTTCCAGTTCCTTCCGAACAACTCTCCCAAAACAGACCATGTGCTGCACCGACACGAAACGGAATGATTAGCGAAAATAAATCAATAAATCTTTACAAAGCGTAGCTCGACACACAGTGAACTAACTAGGGGCAGAAAGGCTTGAAAGACGAGAGTGCGCGTGTGTGTGTGTGTGTGGTCGGTCCACCAAAGCAACGTGGCACAGGAGCGAGGAGGGTGGTAGAGGAGGGGAGATTATCAGAGCAATTCACTCCTCCGTATCAGCGCAGGCAAACAAAGGCCAGGCTGGACAGAGCCGCGGCCACTGGTGATAACGCTCCCAACCAAGGGTGGGCTGACTGCTGGCGACAAGGTCAGTCCGGTCCACCCCGACAAATGTTTGCAATTAAAAACATAAGACCAAAAAGAAAAAAAAGAGTAATAACATTAGTCTATCTCTGCGATCTTGCACAGCGCACAAAGGGGGTGGAAGGACTAATTACCCCCGTCGTTCGGAGCGAACGAAAAAACTTGGTTCCACAGAGCTGGCTGGCTCACGACTGTAAATCACTCCTGATCGCAGCCGATTAGAGCGCGGCAGCCAGCTGTACATTTAGATCAAAGGGCCGCATTGTACACGTTTCTCCACACTCCCATGCCTCTGCGCTAGGCTGCGGCTCCAACTAGAACAGAGGGCCCCACAAAATACATTATTCAAGACATCTGCGGAGGAATAGCAGGGTGCAGCCAAATCTATACTGTGAGGAAAAGCACGGATTAAAAAAAAGAAAAGAGAAGAGAAGAGAGAAAAGAACACGCCAAGCTTTCTGGAGACTTTAACGGACAGTCAGAATATATTCATCTGCTTCCATCTTTGTGCTCCTGGTCTCAGCAGAGCTCAGATTTTTTGCTGTCCTTGTGTTTTGCTTTGTTTTTTTTCCCCTCCTCTCAATCTCTGGCCCTTTTCCTTATTTCTTCTCCGTTCCCATCCGCACACATAACTAGCCTATATGCTCAGTGAAGCTGCAACTGCCATCTGGCCTTGACAGCATGTCAAGACTCTGGAGACAGGAGCTGTGGGCTTCACACAGCACCCCTTTGGGGAGAGGGAAATGTCCTACCTGGGAGGCAGAGAGAGAGAGAGACAGAGTGAGAGTGAGAGAGTGTGAGAGAGAGAGAGAGTGAGAGAGAGAGAGAGAGACCCCAGAGCAGCTAAGAACAGCACACGGCTGACATGCGACTCAAATGTCAACCACATTACCAAGCGGGCATAAATCTATTTGCCCATTAAAATATTCATCGCCCATTTGGAATGTCTGATATTTTAGATAAGCATTGTTGCTTGGCAGAAAAAAAAATATTAACTACGCCAACCCCACAAGAGAGGAATAATACTCCTGATCCTTCACTAATGCCAGCCTCAAGAGAGATAGTGTGTGTGAGAGAGAGAGAGATGATGGAGGGAGAGAGATAGGGAGAAAAAGAGGGAGAAGAGAAGAGAGGGGAGGGAGAGAGCGCATAGCTTGACGCACTGCTCTGTTTTGGAGAGGCTTTAAATTGGACCCCCTCACTCAGAGGCTTCAATTAGGCAGGAGGAGCCGGGGAGGCAGGGAGCGGAGCGGAGCGGAGCGGAGCGGAGCGGAGCGAAGCTGCCGGCCATCACAGCAGCGCTGGGTCTGCTGGGGCTCCAGCCGACAGCTCACACTGGAGCAGCAACGGCAGAGGCTACACACACACACACACACACACACACACACACACACACTCTAAAACAACCGAACACCCTCTCTTTTTCACACATTTACACAAATACACACACATACACACACACACACCATCAGCTAGCGTCTGATCAAAGGCATTCTGCTGCAACCGCCACCGCACATCTTAAGAATGCAGGGAAGGAACGAGAGAGGTGGGGGTGGGGGGAGAGAGAGAGAAAGGAGGAGAGAGCAAGAGAGAAGTACAGAGAGAAAAACAGAAATAGCAGGAGAAATAGATAGATAGAGAGATAGAGAGGAAGAGAAAGAGAGAGAGAGAGAGAGAGAGAGAGAGAGAGGAAGAGAGGGAGCGAGTGAGAGCGGGGAGAGCTGAAAGCTGTGATTCATGCGGCTGCCTCACTACACTGAGTCTGTGGCGAGGACAGGAGTAACTTTACCTGCAGAACAGACAACAAGGAGGAGTGCAAGAGAGTGAAAAAAGGTAGAGAAGGAGAGAACAGGAGAGAGAGAGAGAGAGAGAGGAGCCACAGGCGAGGTGCGGGGTGGTGCGGGACTTACAGGAATATGAGGTAGTGGCACACGTCCATTAGCTTTGGCACTCTCGTGCATCTCCCGGCGATGCTGTTTACGGTATCTGTAGGGTGGGACTCCATCTCTGAGAGGAAACAGAGAAAAAAAGAGGAAAACAACATTAAAAACAACACTGCAGTGCGCACTTCTGAAGCCAGAAATAACAACATTCAGTGTAATGTTGGTTTGGCACTCTACGTAAGGTTGAGAGAGCAACCCTTTCAGTGGAGTTAGATGAGAGAAGCATTGTTCAGGTGCTGATCAGGCAGAGAAATCAGGGCTTTTTATTCCAGGCAAGTCTGCTTTTAAAAAGGCACCAGAATTTTCGGTGGTCAATTTATTCAGACCGAAAACAAAACGGAGTGCTGAAAATACTGGTGTCCATAAAGCCCTCGTCCTAGCACAACAGATGTTGGTATTCATCGCTTAAATGCTACACTGACTTTGTCCGCACAGCACAGTAGGTATAGCCGACAATAGCACACTGACACAGCGTCCGAGGCATTATAAACCCTGGAGGGTTTATTCGCTGAATAAACTTAGCCGTACGAGTCCCCAAGGAGACACGGTGACCCTGACAGGCCTGTGATGTGGACGATGGGGGCCGGGGGGGGGGACGTTATGGTTTCCTGCTGACAGGAAGCTCTGATGCCGCGGCCACCTCCCACACACCAACACCCCCCTCCCCAAACACACACACACACACACACACACACACACACACACACACACACACAGACACAGTAAAAACACAGCGATCCCGCTGGGTGTGAAGCAGCGAGGGCCGTTGGCAGGGGGGGAGAGAGGGAGGGGGCACGAGGCAAACAGCTGATAATGGCCTCTAATCTATCCCGCTTCAGACATGGTTTTGTCCCGCTGCGCCGCCTTTGATGTTTCCTCAACGCCATTCCCCCGGTGCCATCTCTGAACTTCCGCAAACGACCGCCTCCTCTACCCCTCCCTCCCTCCCTCCCTCCCTCCCACCCTTCTTCCTTCCTCTTTTCCCTTGCTCCCTCCCTTTCTTTCTCTCTCCTCTTGTCTGCCTCTCCCTCTGTCCATCTCCCTTGTTCTCTCTCTCCCTCTGTTGCATGTTCGGGCCCCTCGGACACGTTCTCTTTCCGAGTGTCTCCGTCAATCCCCGTCTGCATCCTTCACAGCCTCCCTTTCTTCTCTCCTCCAGCGGCTCCGTCTCCCCCACCCTTCTCTCAGAGTCTCTTCCTACCTCGGAGTCTACCTTCCTCCCCTTCTGCATCCCTCCCTCTGTACGTGTTTGAGGAGCTGCACCCCCCCCCTCTCTCTCTTCTCTCTCTGTCTGTCTGTGCATCTCTTTCTCTCTGAGCTTTCTTCCTGTCAAGTCTCTTCAGCTCTTCTTTCCCTCTCTCCCCTCTTTTCTCCCTGCCTTCCACCCCCTCTGTGTGTGTGTGTGTGTGTGTGTGTGTGTGTGTGTGTGCATAGACATCTCCCCCCTCTCTCCTGCCAGCACATCCTTGCTCAGATCATTCAGAGGAAGCTCATTTCCTGCCGGGGCAAGAGAAAAACCCGTTCCGTGTGTGTGTGTGTGTGTGTGTGTGTGTGTGTACACCACACCACAGCTCTTCCAGCCTGGTGCGGACTCCCGCTGCAAGTCTCTAAGTATGGGCTGATCTCTCTCGGAGACGTGCCTCACCTCGGAGCCCGCCGACACGCGGGTCAGAACTTTCTTCCGGAAGAAAGGGGGGGTGGACGGGGGTGGCACGAGAGAGGCGCCATGGCATTTTCACTCCAGCTCAAAAATAGCAGGACTCATTTTCCTTACGTGACGTGGGCGCCTCAGCCCTCCATTTCCACACTCATCAAAGCAAGGCTGGATTAGCGTGCGCACGCCTCACAGGATCGCTCGCCATATCGCCATCCGGCATGAAATCAAAACGATTGGACACATTTGATTACACCTCCTTCTTTAGCCCACGCATTACACGGCCCTTTCTAATGGGGGCCGCGGCTGTGTTCCTGGGGAGCGCTGTTTTTACCTCCAACCCTTCATCCACCTCTCTCTCCCATCACCGCAACTTGCCTTTTTTAACTAGAATGCGTCTCCACTGGGTGTCGGGGAGAGCTGGCGAGGGGGTGGGGGATGGGGAGGCAGCACCTTAAAAGGAAACTGGTCTCGTCAATGCCTTCAAATTACACTCAGTCCACACACAGCCCACGGCCCCCTGGAGCACCTCCCCGTCTCAGGCTCTATAATTAGCATAAGTAATGACATTTAGGAGCTTTCATTGGCATGAGTAATGAGCAGATGGTGGTCCGCCGAGGCGAGGCGAAAGGGTTGTTCCTGTTCCCGGATCAGTGTGTGTGTGCGCGTCAATCAGCACATGTGTTTATGGGGTAGAGGGAGGTGGCTGGCAGGTAGGTTTGCCTCCTCGACTCCGCTGCTTTAAAAAAGGCTTTAAAAGACCGTTTTTTTTTATGGTACCTAGATTTAGCTTGTGTTGGACTATAAGCCAACTAGCACCGGTTGGTCCAAGCTACGCCGTATGAGAACATATTATGTTCTTTCAGACCTACAAAGTATCACCTCAACAACAGTAAAGATTATAGCCACTCCTACATTTCTGGTCGTGTTATTCTGTTGTGCAATTCATGCTGATTCCATTAATGTAGATTGTTTCAGAAGAAAATTGATGCTAGTTTGATAAGTTAGCTAAGAAATGGCTGTTGGCCAGAATCATTTGTACTGACAATGACATAAGCTTACAGTATGTTAAAATGTAATCTATTTCATTTCAGTTGAATGCTGTAATTTCAAGTTGTGAAAGGCAGCAATAAATGAAATACTAATGAAACATCAGTTGAAGTGTGATTTTGTCTGCCCAGGAAAGCTTTAGGAGCAACTACATGACTAACTGAGCACAACTATCAGTCAGCGGCAACGTGTGTGTGTGTGTGTGTGTGTGTGTGTGTGTGTGTGTGTGTGTGTGTGTGTGTGTGTGGGTGGATGAGGCTAGATAAACTGGTAGTACTTACACACTGCTGTCGGTCAGTGAGAGCGTGTCGGCGTCGCTGGACATGCTCTGCTGCTCGCTGTCATTGGCACTGGTGGCAGGGGCCAGAGCGTAGCCCGTGTTGACGTAGTAGGGGTTAACGGGCTCCCTCCACTGACTGTGCCTGCACACGGGGCAAACACAAAAGGGCAATTAGGCATCAACAATATCGACTTAAAACTAGAATGGTTTCATAGTATGTAATGTACAGTATGTTATAATGACAAACTCTATGAAGGATGCTATTCAAAACACCCTTTTTGCCAGTCACATGTCTTGAGAACCCATTTATTTCCCAAATTACTAAAATCACAGAGAACATGCAAGCACACATTGCTACATAATACCAATAACCTCATCATGGACATGAGCCGTAGATGGCATATTACTGATGATACTATATGGCACAACCCCAAATTCAAATTCAGTTCAGTAAAATAATTGCTGTGCAATTTGGATCTAGACCCATTAACTATACAGCTGAACTGAAATCAGATGTACTAATGGTATTTCGAGGGGCAGGCTGAGTCTGCTTACTAATGTCTACCACAGTCACTGAGTCATCTCCTCCGATTTGCATTGTGTTTTCTGTTTCTATCGCTCTACCATCACTTCAGATAAATGCCAGTCCATGTAAAATAACATCTGAAAAAGATGTCACTGCAATGTGCAGTAGCCCATTTAACAAAAACAAAAATGTGACTGAGTATGAGAGAGTGAACATAGGGGGTGGGGTGGACACATCTCCACATCCAGCTCAGAGGGCAGGAATAGGCCACATGTCACAAAACTGGACAAGCACAGGCCAACTAAATTGCCTTCAGCCTTTCCCAGCTGAATGTAAACCTGGCTCTGGTGTCAGAGAGGGCCTCATTTGGTCTCATTAGCGCCAACCGGAGGGCTCTCACCTGACTCTGGCTCCTCCACTCTGAGCACTTGGCCGAGCGTGCTCCCCCTTAAATAATGGATCTGGGTGGGAATTAAGTTCTCTCGGCGTAAAAAAAAGAGAAGCCTCCCTGATGCAAGTTTTCGTCCGTGCCTTGCCTGGCAACTGCATATTTCGGAGTCTACTTCAAGCGGGGGGAGCCTGTTCCTAGAAGAACTTTTTCATCAATCATGGCCACGATGGATGGCCATTAAAATTGCATTGAGTTCATCGAGATTAAAAATGTAAATCAGAGCAGTGTGTGTGCGTGTGTGCGGGGCAGAGCTTTCTGGGGGACTGCAGGAAGATAATATAATAGGAGGGAGTCTCTATACAGACAAACAACAGCTCTGTCCTCAAAGCTCTGTCCTTGTCCTAGAGTATCGATCTCACATAGAGTTTTCATAATAACTTCAAATGATTTCAACCTGTACATATAAAAGTGTGGTGTGAGGTCACCCTGTCTGCTAGTGGGGGGTTCACATTTGAGGGGGTTCTATTGTTCTGTGTAGAACAAGGGTTGGGAACATATGTCTGATAAGTCAGGGATGGCTCTTTAGTTAACTCGCAGGGAAATTTTACATTTTTCCTCATGGTAAATAGGTGGCTATTGGGTGAATATTACACTATTGTGTCAATCCAACATAAAACGTCACTGACTGCTACTATGTTTCTAAATGACAAGACCTAGCTTAACCTCAGTCAGCACCAAAACTCAATTTTTAACCATCATCATGTGATGGTAATAATTTATGAGTATTATTTGGAGTTCTATACTATCTGAGCCCCAAATATAGCATTACCAACACATTTCAATTTCAATTTCAACTCTTCAACTCAACATCCATCCCTACTTTCTCAGCTTATTCATAGGCTACCATTCGAGCTCATAAGGCCATACAAGATCAGAGCCACCGATCGTCCAGGCCAAGTGGACAGACAAGTTTGCCTTTGTGGAGACAGCTGGGTCAGTTAACGTTAGGAATTGAATATCAATGCATTGAAATCAGTTCAGCATAGTAAGAAAAGAGTATGCCCAGAGCTCCAGTGGAAAGTAACATTAATCTATGATGGCACTAAAACCGCAACCTTGTGTATGTGACAGTGCAGGTAAGCCTACCTTCCCCTCCTACTACATTACCTTAGCCATTTTTCAAATCAGTGTAATTCTGTACACAGGAGAGGTCTGCTGCAGGTGACACAGTTGTGCAAGGATCATAAGAGTAATTAAGAATTCAGTTTCATAGCTTAGCATAGAATAGCAGTTAAAGTGTAAGCCTAACACTCAAAAGTAGACACATCCAATGACCACATGGTTACTATCAACAACAAAATCCACAAATATTTGTATATGGCTCTAAAGCTAAAAAGGCTGCCGAGCAGCGCTGTAGAGCAGGTCCATCACTGTAGGACAGAAAGCAGAGTCTCATTCAGGACTGAAATCAAAGCCTTCTACTGCAGATAAATAAGCTTCATGAGCAGTGGCACATCAAGTGTGTTCAGAATGTTTCTAAAAAAGTCTTCATGCTTTTGAGACATTAGCTGCAACCAATCCCAGCTTTGATAGCTGAATAGGTCAGCACAAGCTCTACGTACTATTCTTCTCTTTCCAGTTGCAGACGCTCCGGACCACCAACTCATACTCGTACTGTGCAGAAATCCTGAAAATCAAGGCCTCTCATCTATCTCCCTCTCATCATACAACTGTCTGTCTGTCCCTGTGTCTGGCTGTCTAGGTCTCGCTCAGGCCACCAGCAGGCTGATGAGCATCTCTCTCTGAATCCAACCTGTCTCTTAAGGTGTCTCTTAAAATGGATCTAACAGAATTAAACTCACTTAAAAAATATAGTGTTTTCTGTAATAGAACTCCCAATATGAACCAACAGCCTTCTGCTCGTAACCTACAGAGCCACTGCGCATCAAAAGAAAACAAGACAGCAGGACTTCTGTGAGTTAACTTCAGAGACAACTCCTTCACAAAATAGTAAGGGGGAGTCTGGAGAGAACAGGAAACCTTTCGAAGGGACACAACTTGTATGTGATATACACGCATCATATGCCTGAAATAGGCCAGGGCATATTCCCCCGAGACATCTAAATATTCATTTCACGTAACGATCCATGAGCCATGTTCACACTTACAAATACACCAAAGTGTATGCGGTACAGAGGCTATGGGATATTCCACACCCCCACACAACAATCTTCTCTCACCTCAGGTTTAATACCGTAAGATGATCTCTGGCCAAACCGGCTGAACATACACTTTAGCATCTCACACTATCCTCAAAAACTCCAAACTTATGGTGGAACAAAGAAGGTTTCACCTAATCCTTTAGCTAGTGTGTGTGTGTGTGTGTGTGTGTGTGTACCTTTTCACTTCTCACTTAGTTTGCGTGACCTGAATCGTACTTTCATAAAAACAACTGGGGTGATTATTGATTCAACCATTTTATGATTCTATCCTATTAAGTTGTAGAATTCTTATTCAATAGACATCTCAAGTTGTCAAATATGACTGATTATCAAGATAAAAGCAAACACCTCTGATTAATCATTTAGCGCAAATCAACACAATAAAAAGCTCAAAGACCTGCTGCATCTGACACAATCACACACACCCAGTATGCCTCCTCCAAATAGACCACACACACACGCACAAACACAGTTGCATTACGGTGAGTGAATAGAAACAGCCAGCTCCTACCTGCAACTACAGCCATTACACAACACAAGGCATGTCTGTGTGAGCAAAGCCCTTATCTCCACTGGGTGGCTCAGACAGTGGGAAGCTAAGCCCATGTTTGTGTGTGTGTGTGCATCTGCAGGACTGAAGACAAACACGGAGTATATGAGCAGCAGTGTCCAACTCAAACCCCTCTCCCCGCACAGGCCCCTCGGCCAGGACATAAGACTTGTGCTGGCCCTTTATACATCTTTACTGAAGCAGAAAAGTCACTTTTAGACCATTTATTCCACTGTAATGAGCGCCCTTTTAATTCTAGAAGCCTCAGTTACATGCTTAGCTTCAACCAGTTAGCCTGTCAGATGGGCTGAGCTGACTCATAACTGGTGACTGGCGGACAAACTGACTGGTCAACCAACTTGCTCAATGTGTTCTCTTCCATAGCCCTGGCCAGCGGGACATTCCTTATGTGGAAGCCTGATATGAGTGTCCTTATGGTGAGTGTGTCCGTGCATCTGATATCTAGTGTTGTTGTTGTTTGCTTTGACTGTGTGTGTGTGTGTGTGTGTGTGTGTGTGTGTGTGTGTGTGTGTGTGTGTGTGTGTGTGTGTGTGTGTAAAAGACTGTGTACTGACTAAAGAAGTGAGGGAAGCTCGAGCCGGGACGCCTGCACTGCCTCTGGTGATTATTCCGCGCTTTCAACCATTCCAAGCTCCACTAATGATTTAAGCAGCAGGCATGTCGATATTCCACGGATCACAGGGAAGCGCGGCAGCCGGAGGAGGGAGGGAGGCTTTCAAACCTGCACCGGAGCGCTGGCGCTCTCACACATCTTTTCCATTTATCTCCAAAACAAAGTCTTCCGCAATCCACACGGGGCTTATATGCTTCTTTTTTCCAGACATCCAGACAGATTCAATCCATAGTGCCTCCACTACACAGTAGTGAGAGAAGTACATTCCCTAGTGGCTGAACAACAACAATTTATGCCATATTAACATAATGCTATGCAAAGACTAAATTAATATGCTGTCTCATAAAAAAAAGAAAGCATTTAAAATGCACAATGCAATGAACAAACCAGGAACATGTAACACACATCTCCTCTATGGAGAGAGCCAGAGCGGAGCCGTTCAGATGAAATCACTGCATCTCTTTACAGCGCCCCACGGCCATCTCCTGTGTGGAAAGGAGCGCCACGCACATTTACAGGAAGCCTTTACCCAAGACGTGAGAGGACTTCAGGGCTGTTCCAATGATTACGCCTGCCCCTTTGCACTTGGGGAATAATAACTGGCTCGTTGCGTCACCGACCTGCTTCACCACCACAGCTGCCTCGTGCTGCGGCCATCGAGATTGTGGGTGATCGATTGATCATAGTCGGTCAAGTGCTGAGGACCTTAGAGGAGATGGAGGAGGCCCACTATCTGCCCACTTAAGAGCTTTAGCTTCAGGAGTTTCAGGGGGATCTTCCCACAATGTGGCAATTAGTGGTGAAAGGAGAAGGTGGTAGGAGTCATTAGAAGGCCCTGTTCACTTTGACAGACTGCTGATAGCATCAGAGGGCAGAGCTTTTCTCTCTCCCCGGTCACTTCCCACAGTATGACCCCCTGTGAACGATAGTGACAGAATGACCAGAGCAGAGGTAGGCCTGCTGCAGTCACAATGTAAATGTTAAAGTCTGAAGACAGCTGAAGATAGCACTTGCTCAATAGAGGAAAAAAATGACTCACAATCCATCTCTCATCCAACTCCATAGATCCTGGGAAGACATATTACTTATGAAAAATTTAGACCTTCAAAAAGCCCGAAGGCGAGTCCTAAAAGCCTATTTAAAAATGAAGTGTCTTTTTTGTAATTCGAGCCAAATACTTCATCTACTGAAAAAATCATTACAAAACATCTAAAAAATACAAGTCTCTACCCAATTAGACCACGTCATAACCATACAAAATGGGGTGGAGTTGCCATGGTTTCAGAACATTAAAATCACAAGTTATAGCCTGTTAGCAAATGCCCTGCAACATGTTTCAATACTTTAAATGTTGTGCAACAGTCCAAACCTTTTCTCTGGGCTCATTGTATGTTGGAAAACAGGCTAAATAAATCAGTACATTGTTGAACAGTGAAGACAGGAATGATTTTTTAAAAGAAGACCCAGAGTTCGCAAACATTTACCACAGACCGTACGCTGTGACATTATTCAGAATAACACCGACACAGCAGCACTAAGCCAAAGCTGAGCAGGGTGAAATACTGTACGCAACCTCTCCTTGTTAGTAAAAACAGTAACTGGCAGAGTCATAAGCTAACAATCTACTGCAGAGACAATTTGAATGCAGGACTCAACTCTATCCCTTTTTATTTTTCTTGTCAAAATAACGAGGTGCTACAACATCTCGTTTTATTGTCTTTGAAACTCAAGGAAACCTTTGCAGGTCGTCTCTGCCGGAGACATGAAAGCTCCTTCCAATTTACACATCAAAACAATTCTAAATAAGGAACAAAAGAATTTCAAACAAGTTTTTGTTGTTTTTGTTGGAGAGAGATTTCTCAGGTCTTATGGGTGTTCTCTGTTGTGTGTAAATCACTACGGCAAATCTGGATTCCTTTTGGGAAAGAGTAAAAAAACACCCCTTTCCTGAATTTCCAACAGATGTCAAGGATTGTCTTAAGACAGTCGAGGGTGTGAGGTGAAGGAGAGGAAAAAAAAGAAAAGAAAACTGGGTCAACTTCTAGGGATAGAATTCCGGAATCTTCAATCTCCACACAGCACACTGCCAACAGTGAACAGAGCTGTAAAAGCACATCTGAGGGGGGAAAACTACAATGTATTCTTCAGTAATATAGTGGGCCTTGCTGTGTGCCCATGCAAATCCCTCCTCCAACTCATCCTTACCGGCACCATCATCTAAGCCTTGCTTTGGTAAAGATAAAATGCATGAATTCCACATTTGGGAGAGCTTTTTATGTTGATATTTGCTTTCTTACACTACTGCGAAGAGAGCTTTGTAATCCACCACAGCATAGCCTGCTCAAATGCCCAGATGCACAGCTTTCTGTTCCAACAGGACATGGATTAGTGACTTAAGTAGTCACATCCCACAAAATCCCATTCCATTAATGTGTGGCAGAGGCTTGGATGCACAGTTGGGTTGTTGTACATTTTTACAGCTAGACTGACTCCATAGATGAAAGTATGCAAGATGATTAGAAAGTGCCTTCTCGACATTCTTCGAGCACAATGAGCACCAGATAAAATTGGAACAGATAAATGTCTTCAAAAGCTGCTTGGAAAACCTTTCTAGCACAAAAGCCCTTCATCAAGTAATGATTAGGGTTTGTTTGTCTTTTTTAAAGGCCTTTATACAACTGTGACCTGCAGCAAAATAACAGATGCAAAGATATGGTTTCATAATCATTCCAACCGAGCTCTTTTTAAATGTAGGGAGAGAAGGAAAGAGTGAGAGAGCGAGAGCGAGAGAGAGAAAACAGCTTTGACTTTCGGCTTCTGCTGCTGCACAACGGCTCTCCATTTCCCAGGTTCAAAAGAGGAGCCGTGTTGTGCTTTTCACTCGGATAGCTTTTGCTCTGGCATAAAAGCCTGCCATTCACAGGACACCTGCATGGAGAAAACAAAGAGCAGCCCTGCTTCCACGGCTCAAACAGCCAGCCCCGACCCAGTCATCGCCGTGCTGCAACAGTCACAGGTACTTAAGGGCCTCAGCCTACACCAAGCTGCTCTCATCTACACTGCTCGGTAGGAGCATAAACTCTGAATGCCTTTTAATTTCCACTCCACCTGATAGCTTGCCATGACAGGAGGGAAGAAATGCAACCATACTGAAATCTCTCAGAGCATGGGGCTAGCTCTCCCATACACACTGCTTTTGACTACATCAGGCAGCTCAAATGCAGCAGCACAAACACTAACAAAAACTTGACAAGCTTATTACACATTTTAATTGTGCATAATTGTTTTTTTTTATAAGCAAAAATACATCTAATCAAAACTGTCCAACATCCGTTTGATTGATGTTACTTCAACAATATATATGTATTTTTAAGAATATTCAATAAAAAGGCACTTGTCTGTTTTGTAAATAAACGCTTCAAATGCCTCAAGGTTAGAAAAGGTTGCAACTGTAGTTAATTGAAAAGAAATGACCCTTGTCTAGCCAAACTCATGCATCTCCTCCAAACTCCTGGCAACCAAACTGTAATGGACACCATGACCCTACTGAAATCACTCAGATGAAGCAGCGTATCACATCATATCTTTAGCTCAAATGCCCAGATGCTCAAGCTCTCTGTTCCAACACAACACAGACTAAAATCCTTGATATTGCATCATAGTATTTCTGAAATCATATCCCACCATATTTTTACCTGCTTAACGAGTGTAAGTGTGAGAGGATTTGTGACTGGGGAAGACCTACCTGTACTCCCGGCTGTCCTGGTATCTCTTGCCGCTGGCCACCCGCTGCGGGGCTGTGTCCAAAAGCAGCTTCTCGGTCAGCCGACTGCTGGGTGTGGGGTCGCTCTCGGGCTGCTCATCCAGCTCTTGGTCGCAGCGCCATTCCTCGTCCTCGTTCAGGGTGGGCAGGTAGCCCGGCAGCACCTTGCCATTCCCTGAGACCGAGCTCTGGTCACTGTACAACTTCGGGCTCTCGCCGCCTGTCCTTGTGTATTCCAAGTAAATGTCCGACTTGAGGAACAGAGGGTAGGTGTTCTCCTCCATCATGGTCTGGATCTCAGTCTGGGCCTGGTCAAACATGGCTGGGTCAATGTGCAGCTTCATCACACAGTCCTTGATGAAGCTCTTGGTGGCCGGCTTGATCTGCCGCGACACAATCCCGTTGTTGTCCAGGATGTACTTGCGGTAGATGGCCTTGGCCAGCTTGAGCTTCTTCTCGTCGTTGCCATCGCTGGCCTCCAGCTTGCGGAAGCCGCTGCAGGCAAACCAGAAGTCCAGCATGTCGGCGCAGTCCTCCTGCTTGAGGAACGTCCTGAACAGGTGGATGCCATCCTGGTCGTCAAGGAGCGAGTGCAGCGATTCGGCCCATTTCAGGTAAGGGGGTGTGGGTGAGGCACTGCCCTCTGGCTCGTAGCCTAGGTCAAGGTCAGGCCGTCGGGGTGTGGCCGTGGAGGCCTCACTCCTCAAGCTCTCGCTCTTGGAGGCGTAGAAGCCATGGCTGTACTGACGGCCATCACCTGACACCAGGTCGCCCTCCTCGCCTGGGACAGGGGGCCGAGGGGCATCCTCAGTGAAGCTGCCCCCAAGGTCCACCAGGTAGCCCCGCTTTTCGTTCACACTCATGCTCACAATGTCCATGCACACTGCCGCCCTGGTGCAGCCCCGGGAGAATCAAATCCAGACTTCCACTAATGCCACAGCAAAAGAATTTCTCCTGTTGAGCAAAAAAGAAAGGAAAACAGTAAGGCAGCCACTCACAAACAGTAAGAAAATCTCAATAGGTAAGCCACACTAGTGCCACCTTCATACAACAGCCCACCACGTAAATTTCAGCACCAACACATCACATTTTATAGTCATACTGTTAAGAAAAATATGCAATAAAGTGTGACTGTTTGAGGCATTTTTTCATGAGCAACTACCTTGGTATAAATACATTTTGTCAGTGGGCTACATGGCCACGTGAAGGACACATAAACAAACACCTGTCATTCATTCCCACTAGCCATCCAGGCTACGCACTGTGATGTTCTATGGTGCAGGTCAGAACATCGCATGGATATAGAAAAGCCTGCAAGGCACGACATCACCAACAAGATCACCAAAAACGCTTTTATCAGTGACAACAGTGTTGGTGAGGTAGGCCTAGCATGCTTCATGAGAAGGCGACTTGCTTGTTCTACACCAGAGCTCCATAAGGTGTAATAAATCATCCACTAATTCTTAATAACAACTGCAAAGGTTTTGGTTACTCAGAAATAATGCAAAATAATAGCCAGGGAAACAACAAAAGCAATCAACAAATTAGTTGGTTTAACAAAGTTTAACAAAGACATTTTAAAGACAATAAAAGTTGTATTGCTATGTTGATTTTTCCTTCAGATCATGGCATTAATTACAATATGAATGCATCCATGCTCAAATCATGGGGCTTAGTGATGGCATGCACTGCAGAGATCCCAAATCTGAGCGAGTGGCAGAGCATAAGCCAACAGTTTGCAGAGCAGAAGCTGAGGTACTGTAGCCTCACAAGGACAGAGCTTTTTCAAGGTTAAAAGAGAAACTGCGGGGTGCAGGCAGAGCACAGTCTGCCATGGCTGTAATGATTGCTACTGTGGTGGTGTGCAGTGCAAGCCTGTTTGATCATATCAGAGGACGACCTTGGGCAGACTGTGCTCACAAAGAACAAGAGAGGGAATACTTTGACTTTTTCACAAATTAATACATGAACAGCCCAATCTTGAATGTGTATTGTATTGATAGATGAGGATCTCTGACAACACCATAAAATCACATATTTGTCTTGGTTTCAATTACATTAAATGATCCACAGGTGAGCAAAGTGAAGTTACAGAATAGCTTTACAACATAGTATCTTTGGTAAAATGTTTAAATGTGATACAAAGTGCCTAGTTGTTACATCAAAAACACAACCCTGATAGAAGTCCAGTGTAGCCTATAAAGCAATATTGATGGGCTATCCAATAACAACATAATAACGCCAAGACTTAATGTTACCTATGATTAAGGTTAATCCGGCATGGTCCTGGGTAGACACAAAGTTAGCCAGCAAACGAGATGGCTTGTTTTTCAAGCTCACAAGGAAGCACTTCTAGGCACCATGTCAATCTTATACGGGCTAGCGAACTAAGAAGCAGACAGGCTAACGTAACCTTCCCCAACAACGATCCACTCGGAGTGTTCATCATGTTTAACAAGAAACAGCAACATACATCGACCGATTTTAGTTACATTGATCATGAAAATACATCAGCAGTTAGATATCCAGCTGACTTCCAAAGCTCAAGAGCTACACTAATCTTGGAAGCTAGCTCGCTAACTTGGCTAGCAAGCTAACGTTAGTTGTGAAATGAACGTTTGATCTGAGAACACGTTACACTGCTTGTAAGACCTTTTTAAATGCAGCTAAAGGTAAATAACGTTAGTCATTCCTTCTCGGTTTCAAACAACGCCGGTGTATGACCATGCAGATTTTAAACCAAACTGTTTACTTGTGTTTGCTATCAGCATTACAACACCCCCTTCACTACCCTCCCGATTGCTTTGAAGTGAGCCCCACATTCATTGCATTCATGTCTTGGCCTCTGAGTCTCAACAGCACAGCAGCAGAAACGGATGGGGGAGGGGAAAGTAGAAACAAACTCCACACACATAGCCAGGCCCTTTCGTTGCTAACAAATCATACAACTTCACAACAATATTAACAAACTTAGCAAAGCGTGTAGAGAAAAAGGTCATTGACATCTATGTCTACGAAAACCATTTTCTTAGCCTCGGGTAAAATGCTCGCCATTAAAAGAAACTCCTCCACGAATTTGATTCAAACACAGCGAAGCGATGGCACATTTCATCTCTGGCTACCGCAATCCCATACCCGAGTTAGGAAAAAAGTGTCTGGTACTTTACCTGTGAAACCCTACTTTCCGTTTTCGAGTGCATCGGGATTACTGGCGTATGCTACTAGGAGTGAATGGTGTCATGGATGCGAAACATACGAGTTTAAAAATAACAAAGAACACAGTCCGTTCTCCACCTCTCCATTGCTGTCTCTCTCACTCCTGACTGTGTGTGAGTAGGCTATGTGTGTAAAGCGAGAATGGAACAAGAGATGTGCAGCGCCGCGCGCGTTCAGAAAACACACTGCCGCTGATCCAAAGGGAAAACGGATAGGAGGAAAACCTGGAATTAGAAGAATTAGTTCCTCAAAATGCACGCATGGCCGCGCATCAATTTGTCCTGCTGTATCATATTTCTAATCTCGAGCAATGGTAAGTATCCAACAGCCTAATCGAATGAATGAAAACATTAAACGCTTGTCCTCAACAACCCTACCGGCAGCTCACATCATTCCAGGCAGAGAAAAATAAAAGCCGTCTTGTATTTCTAAGGAAATGTTTGGAGCCAGTGCAGATATCAATCTATTTTATAACCTACACTATTTCCTTATCAACTGGTCCCGCACTGCCAAAAAAAGAAGCGGAGAGTTTAAAGAATCCATATAGCCTAATGCCTTACAGCCTAAATCACCTGACAGCCAGTGACTACACAGGCTACATAGCCAACATTGTCTACTAATAGTGCCTAATATGATCAGCTATAATTATTGTCCAACAACGACAAACGACAATACATTGTTGTCACAAAAAAATCATTTTGTGATGATGCCACAAAAAAATATAGCCTAACCCACTTCCAATTGACCAGATTGTCAGGCCTATAGACTACACATGACTTCTTTGTGACCCACATGACATCACTTTTGACTATGTAAAATTGTCTGAGATGTCCAACAACTTCAAGGGGCATGACCCAGCCAAGGAGCATGACGTTTCTCCATTAGATTGTTTGTACCATGAAAAATCAACTAGGCCTGAACCAACTGCTTGCAATATTGACAACAAGAATGCATTAATTCTGTCATAACATTACATCTTTATCAATATTGGTATGATACATACTGACTTTGTCATTTGTGTCTGCACATATTCAATAGAATGGAATTCTAAAATGAGTCTCAGATAGCCTACTGATTCATGCAATAGTGCTTTTAAAACTGACTTGACCTTTTACGTCTGCTGGAACAAAACAGACAAATAGACAATTGTTGCTCACAGTCATGTTCTGCATGCTTTAAACACAATGAGCTTGGTGCTTAAACATAATCAGAAGGACATGGCAGTCATGCTACCACCCAATATGAGCAAACAAGTTTCCTTTTTAAAAATGTCTGTTGTGGGTCTCCTCTTGCACAGACCATGACAAGCATACAAGTTTGCTCACACCTGGAAATAATCTTGTGTTTAATCTTAGCACTTTGTATAAGAAGATCAAAGGCTGCAGGAATGCAGAAAAGCATTTCTCTGCATGATGACTGCAGGAGATTAGGCCCTGTTGAAATTGAAAGCATTTTTTGTGTGTGTTTCTAAGTAGGCCTAGTGATGCAAATACGATTAAACTGTAGTTTTACATTATTTTATATGGCCTCAGTGTTATGTAATATGTTCATTTAATTAGATATATTTGATGTATCATGACTTATTGCAATAAGTAATAACTGTTTGGGACCAAAATACTGAATTCATAAGCATTGCTGCAGAATTAATGTCCAACAGTTATTTAGACTACAACATGCTCTTTGCCATAGATGCTCACTGACGTCAAACTTTTCAGATAGCCAAATGTAGCACAGAAGTGCTGCAAAAGTGATATCCGCTTAAGAAACTAAAAGCATGCTTATTTAACAGCATAAACAACGTACCTTAAAATAACCGTCTCCTCTTTGATGCAGAGATGTAGATCCTCTATTAGTACATTTATTTGCAGAGGATTCCATAGCTAGTCCAAAGAATTCAAGTGCCGGTGAAGACAACATCTTTCTTTGTGTCAATGTACAGAATTCCAATTTCCACTGTTCTGCACATGCAGATGTCCCCCTGATATCCATTTGCATCTGAAACACAGATTGTGAGAGTTAGCTCAAGTCAAAAGAGTGAGATGCAGCTTGAACATGGTGTCAAGTGTTCTTTATTCGATGATTTGTCGATGAGACATAATTTTTAATTAATATGGACATTCTTGTTTTGCTTCATCAACAAAATACTGTCCATATCAGACCCATTTACTCATGGCCTGATATATTTAGAATTTTGTGTAAATGTTTAGAACTTTGAATTCCTTAAAGTTTGGCTGCATCTTGGAAGACCTAACATGTGATTAAAAGGCATTCCTCTGTCAATGGCTCAACGGATGCCACAAGGCCTTGTGTAGGCCAGCGCTCACATCAGATGGCATCAGCAGCTGCAAATTCAGCCCTATCCCTGCCCTTCCTGAGGCTTGACTTTGATAGCTGGGCCCCCCCACTGAGCTAACACATGGCCTTGGGTGCATACCAATTCAGCTTACAGAATCTGAGCGACGCTTGGAAATAATCATGGGGAAAGTGAGAAAAATGGAGGAGTCTGGCCACATGCCAGAGAGGGCTGAGAGAATCCGTGGATCAAGTCCTGCTGCATGTAGTATAACCAATAATGCACTTTTCATTGGTATTTAGTTCATGATCAAACCATGATCTTAAAAAAAATGTGTGTGTGTGTGTGTGTGTGACACAAAATGTTATCCTTAGAACTCTTCAGCATGCGTGAGTGTACAGTATGTGCATGCGTTTGTGCGTATGTATTTGTGCGCATGCTGACCCACTCACAGAGAGTCCTGTTTATAGGGGTGAACTGCTTTTGCTAGAGGGAAACTATTGGAATCATTTGACAGCTGTATTTGGCAGTTTCCCTGCTGTGGAATTGATGAAGGCTCTGACGGACAGTTGCTACTGCCAATCAGCTACCTGTTGAGTAGCCTTGGGGCGCTCAGACAAATGATGTGACAGGTGTAATTTGGGCTTAAGTACCTGCTCCTCAGCTCAGCAGTTGGTAAACTAAAAGAGAGGTGGTGGGGACCGTCAGTAAATGTTGACTTTGTTGTAATCTTTTTCATGGCCATGAGCAATGTCAGCCAGTGAACAAATGGTATTTTGCATGAACTAGCTATTGTGTGGCATAAGTTACACTGTTGTTTGTCTCTTGTAACAAACAGTTACACTGTTGTTTCTGTGTATAACAAACAGAAGGCAAAATCTGCCAAATCCTGTTGCAAATTGACAAAATAGATTTGGCTTTTGAGGTCATCTTGCAAACTATCTTCCTCATCTTGCAAGACTATGAAGGATCTTAAAGTTCACAACCATCTTTGATGTAGCTTAAAGTACATAGACCGCCCAATGTCATAAATCCAAAGGTTTGAGATTGATACTTGACCCAGAGCCATGGCATTACCACATGTGCATATTGGTGTCAAAGTTTTTTTATTACAAGAACCTTTGTTTCCATTAATGTAATATAAGCACTGAGAGGTACGTGACTTCGGACCATAAACACGATTGCATGCCAATGATCTCATTGCAACTGTAAACTGAAAGCACACTCCTTTGAACTTGGAACAAAACCTTTATTGTGTATTGCCACTTTTTGCCATCGCAAAGCTTTTCTGGCATTTATTCCTGCTGTGTAGAAATGCACTTTGAGACACACATAACTATATTTCAGTGATTTATGACAAATTTGAAATAATGTTTGATTGCTGTTTTAGAGAGTTAGGGTTTGAAAGAATTCATTTTAGAATAATAATAATAAAAAAACACATTCCAAAGACTTTTTTCCACATGACGTCTTTTGGAAAAGTGTTTGTGAAGTCATATAGCAGGGTTTGGTACCCTTATCTCACAATAAAACAATAAAGGCAGCGGGAACTCTCTTGATCTTAATCATCAACAAATAATTTACTAATTCATCACAGTGGTATTGTAGGTGCGGTTGTTATCACTCAGGTCAAGGAAAGTACAGTAATTAAGGCATGATATCATCCTAGCACGGTAATCCCTAACCTTTAAGACCTTTTAAGTTACAATTTAACTAAGGAGGACACCATGTAATTGAAAATGACCTGTTACTAAAACATTCTGAAGGACATGCTGATTCATTTTTCTGGGGTAATAAAATATAAACACTGCTGTAACATGTGCTGAGAATGTGCATGATTTTCTTTCTTTAAAAAAGAATGCACATCAATGCAATCTAATCCACTTTATTTATATAGCACAATTTAAACAAACAAAGGGTTTCCAAAGTGCTGTATCTAGGCCTATATGAAGTGACACCTGTGTTTCAGCACCATTTCTTTATGAACACTTCAACTGAGCTCTTATAGCCTTGGCTATTTGACTTAATGTACATTTATTGTATGCATTTTGCACATGTTAAATAGCTATTTCTGCAATCTTATCATGAATTACTTTAATCTTACATAATATTATTCTCAAATCAGGAAATTGCAACATATTCAACACTACAGCCATGAAGCAAACATAATGCTGCAACAAAAAAAAAACAGTAGACTGAATGTTAGGCCTAACAGAGAACAATAGACTGCTGCAGGCATTGATATCTCTCAATCAACTGTAACTAAAACTTAGGATACCTGTGGCGAAGTTGCTCTCTCCTGCACTACTTCGCAGCTGGTGAAGGTAGCCTGCTGCAGGCAGCCCCAACAGTTCTACATGCTTTAGGCCTACAGTGTTTGTGACCAGACCATCTGTTCCGACGCAGTGCAGCGCAGAGAGAACAAATGAAAATGTTTCCACAGGGAGTTGTTCTCTGCAGTAAATCACAGTGGAATGCCACCATGACTGAATTACAGTGATATACAGTCTTTATTAGTCTCTAGTCTACTTCAGTGTGAACATTGTCCTTTCTGATTTCAATTTCTTCCCATTTCCGTTTTAAAATAGCCTAGGCTAAATGAAAAAAGAACATATTGCAGTGATGTAATGTTTTGCAGTCTCCTGCATGCAGCCTGAAACTGCCAGATCTATAATCTCAATTGAGATTATAGTCTGGAAATTCATTGCAGATGAACTCTTATCTGACAGATTTCATAAAGCTGTGGTGGCTGATCAGGGCCTGTGCAAATCCCAGTGGATTTTTCGAATTTTTAAGCAGACTAGTCTTCTTCATTTGTTGAAACAAAGGGCAAATAAATAAACATGGCTATATTCATTTTTTTTTCTAATTTCCTAGACTCACAATCACAACATAGTATGTGTGTCACCTGGAAATAAACATAACCAATGTCATTTGAGTCATGCACATGGTCATGCGTAGAGGTCATGCACATCTGGTTGGCTAGGCTATCGCTAAACGCGCGCAGACTACCCAGCTCAGCCCTGCCCAGGGATGGAGGTAGGTAAAGTCAGTATTCTGAAATAAAATATGCAATGAAAAGTAGTTTGATAAATTAGAATTCAAAGTTATGAGAAGTGCTGAACACTCTTAATATTAGCGGAAACGTAGGGCAACCGAGCTAATAGGCCTAATTTATCCTGACTAACATCAACAAGTCAAACGACCAAACGCACGGTTACAAGACATGTAGGCCTATTGTTGAAACTTCGCGTGTTTCACATTTGCAGCCTGAATTGTGTAATAAAGGAAACACATTTTTCAATGCTAAATGAACTTCAGTTGTGGGTAATTAGCCGATCATAATTCACTGCTGTGCCAATCATTCATAGTGCTATCCAGATTGATCAAAAAGCTGAAGATAACTTTGGACAATATAGAAATAGTACATCACAATTTGCAATAATCAACACATGAGAGTTTTTTGAGCAGCATGCGTGCCCTGTCATTTACAGAATGAAAAGATGGCAGGGAAACTTTCTCATTAAAAGAGATCAGGTGGCCTAATTTTTAAGATCAACAACTTAGTATCATGCCTGTTGCTAATTTTCTACAGACATAGGCTACCATATCAGAGCATGTTTCAAGATGTGTGTGAAAATTTGAATAGTTAATATTTGTAAGGTGAGTAAAGCCTTTCTCATCTTTCCAGCCTTTCCAACTTATCAACTATAAGAACAAACATTCTGTAGGAGAAGCTTGGATTTAACAATTAATAGCCTGGTCTAGGTGGGGCCTGCGTGACAGTTTCATGGCAACCTCAAATAATCTAGACAAAGGACATTCCAAGGTTTCAACTGTGTGTCAGCAATTCATGTACCCATTGATATAGCCTAACCATTTCAGTAGCTGTGACAGCATAATCTCCAACCCAAGCCCTCAATAAACTGGCGATGACAGCTGTGACAGTTAAATGAGATTAAATGAGACTGAAGGGGAGGAAACTTGCAGGTGTTCTATTAGACTCTGATCACTGTGATTTAAAGAACTTGAATGTAGATAAGTTTATCTACATTCTTTCACCAAAATATGTGGACCTCCTGATGACCTGCTCATATAAATAACTGCATTAGCTCAATTTTATTTCATTGTAAACAGCCAGTAGAATGTCATAAAGCATTTTACAGAGGGGCGTAATACTAAAATGAAGCAGTATGATGCTCATGCCTTGCTTTTCAGTCTCATCTACTTACAATTAATGCAATGAAGTCTTATTGAGGCTAATTAAATCCGTAAAAAGTAAAAACGGTATCTTCTGGTGTTTGACATTATCTAATAATACATCAGTTAATCTTAAATGAAAAGCCTTAGAAATGTAAAGGCATTTACCTAGTATTAGCCAATTCCTCTGATATGAATATTGCTAGAAATATATTAAATACATTTTACAGTTTAATACATCAATAAAATTGGATCAGTCTTGTATATTGCGGATACTTTTGATTTATGTCTTGAAAATAACTATTTTGAATTATTGCTGAAAATGGGCCTCATATCGTTATTCACATTCAACAAGGAGGGGAAAAAATCCTTTCTGTTGGTTTTTGTTCCAGCTGCCAGTGTAGATTTACCCCCTTCTTCTTGGCCATGCTTGAAATTGGCTTATCTTTAGACATGTCCACTCACTTGACAATAGCCTATTTAGACGTTGAATATTGAATGCTATGTCTTTGCCACAAAAGGTAGTGATATATATAAGCTTCTTATACAAATGGAGCTATTTATATCTGATTGAGTTGTATGGTTGCTGTTTTATTTTGATATTAGCACAACACATACACAGCATAACAGATTCTGATGTATCTTAGAGAGATATACCCTTATTTTGTATGAAAACCCCATTCAGAGAAATAAGATAGCTTTCACTCAATAATTGTTTTATAATTATTTCAATAATCAGAACATCAAAAAAGAAAACCTGTCTTGAGTGTATTGCAGTCTGGCCTTTTAAGTGTGCGCAACTCTTGAAAGAGTTGAAGAACGAAAAGACTGGCATAATATATTCTGGAGTCCTGCTGATGTCCTTTGTCATAGTTGAATATATTGTGGCTAACAAGCCCAGGAGTGGATTAGGCACAGAGGATTAAATGATTTGGAGCATCCAGCTGATTTATTATTATATTTCTGAGTATAGTTTTCTTGATTAAAATCATCATATTCAATCATAGGTAATATGACATCATAAACATGGAATAACAGTTGTTTGTTATACTTTGTTTGTTGATTCAGAAACAGAGAAGTGACATCAAGCCATAATATTTTGAGCCTTCTGGATATGGTCGTAGATCTTGAGTTCAGCGAATTCACAGACAAAGCCGCCTGAATGCTTGCCATTATCTCTAATACTTGGGTGCACATGAAGTGATCAAGACAATTTATGTGCTTCTTTTGAGAGCAGGAGGGCCATGAAAGCACCATGACCACAGATCAAGAGGAAATTCACCGAAAACGGAAAAAAAATACAGATGCCAAAAAATTAGCGACGAACAATGCAACTTCATGTGCGTAGAAATCAACGACTATCGCTCTTAGCGGCTTCAAAGTCATACGGATGACATACCTACCATCTCCAATAGGCTTTACCTTGGTGTCGGGTACTTGTTTTTGTTGTGCTGAGCTGTTGGCTACTCCGATTGTCTTTCGACAGATTGAGTCTTGTGTTACGCAGTCTGCAGTATGCCCAGCCGCCATTTTTAATCACAACTGGGTTCAGCTGTCGGTGGATCTTCTCTCTCCCATGTCTTCCTCTCTTGTTGTGCTTTCCACCCCAGCCCCCCTCAGTGGATGATGTGGGGGGGATCTTCTTCTTCTGACTGACATCATATCGTGGTATTGACAGGCTTTCGGCCCGCCTGGTAGGGATGCAGAGGAAACATGAAGCGCTGACTGCTGTTTCACCATTACGCAGATTCACTGACCACACTCAAGTCTCCTCTCCAAACATACTGACTGCAAACAAATATTCATTCCCATTTCTTGGGCCTTTGATCTCGTCAAGGCCTGAATTTAAAGCCCTTCAATGGAGCCTTTGAAGATGTGTCTCCCTCAGATGTTCCGAATAATGAGATTTAGAGCACTATGATTAATCTAGGCCAAATTTTGTCCATACAATGTCGAGCACGCACACACAAACACAAAGGCTCGTACACATGCACAGACAGATCAAATTAACTTTGTTGTTCGTTCGCTGCGAGATTTCGGAGGAAAAATGGACCAGAAACCAAACACGAGCCAAGCTGGAGGTCTTTGATCGCGGTGTTGGGAGGGGAAAAATGTATCTGAGCCGCCTTTGATAATAATTTTTGAAAAGTATGACCAAACCTTTTCATCCCACTTTTGCTCCTGCAAATGCTCGCTATCCACACAGCCATACTTGCTCTTAATCTCCTAACGTTTCATAATTTGGCGACTGATCATTTATCTGATATTAATCTTGTTTACTAAAATATGCTAGCCTTGCTCCATGGAACAGTACAAGGGAACAATGATCAGAGTTAAGTCTCAAAATGGTTGATGCTCTCACCTGCCTCTCCTGCTGGGTGTCTCCTCCGACATGATTCTCGCCGTCCGCCATGGCTGGGCGCAGTCCCCTACTTGCCACCCTGGAGTACTTTCTTATACTCATGGATCTGTTTCTGTTTCTTACTAGCGTGTTCCTGAAAGATGTGCATCTTTACTTTATGTTGCAGCCTCAGCTCTGCGTCCTGATTGGTCGAGCCGAGGACCAGATGATAGTCCTTAGAACCCTAGTGTAACTATGGCAACAGACCTCACAGTGATGACTGAGTTTCTCCTAATTGCTAGGTAAACATTAGAAATAACCCACTTACTATTAGTTAGGATGATCACAGTGGGCGATCAGGCTCGGGTTGATGCTTAAAATTGTACAAAAAAAAAAAAAAAAAAGGCACGTGAGCTTTAAAAACAGAAATGGCGCTGAGCGAAGTTCAGTTCTCAGTCCTGCCTATTTAAGGAGAAAAGTCTACATCTAAAGAGCAGGATCTAGTAGCCACCGAGCTGTCTTGCTTTGAGAATGTCCTGGAAAATGCTCTGCTGTTAGAAATGCATAGATTGTATGCTGTGTGAAGCCTAAGAATGCAGACATTTTCTTGCTAGCGAAGACGGGTGCAACAAAACAGATGGACATACAGCATGTAGCCTATTTTTAACAAGAACACCAGATGAGTATGCTGGGGAAAATAAGAAAATGGGCAAAAGCTGATACAGCCTTTTGGAGATGATACAGCCTTTTGTAGTGCCATGTTATCAGCTGCTTACCTTTCATATTAATTTCACACTTGCATGTCTGCAGGCAGCCTGGGTCAGTCCCAGCAAAACCCTTCCCACAATGACCGATTTTCCATTCAGACCATCCCGGAGAAAACTAACGGTGTCGCCTGCCACTTGGATTTGTCTTGATGTGGCCACACTACAACCAAATTTCCACATGGACTTCATCTTGTTTTCTGTGCTCCTCGTCATGCTGTTCTTTATGGAACTGCTTTCCACGGGCAAAAGGTTGTTGGGTAGCTAGGCTTGGTCACTTATACAGCCTACTGACAATGAGGACCAATGAGGAATATCACACACACAGGCTCACACACACACACACACACACACATACAACACAGCCAGCAGCTGGTCATTATAGTCACTATAGCCCCTGAAAAGAAGGAGGGACAAATTATTAAAAGCAGATAAGTCATGGTTACAGTATTAATCGAAAGAGTTTTAAAGATAATTCTGCAGCGATTCTCAACATAATCCCATGGAATAAAAAATAATTACAATCAAATACTAATAATGACATGATATGCGACACATATATTATACGATGACATTATTGACTTGTATTAAACACAGAATTGTAGTTTTATATTGTTTATTTAAGGCTTCAAAGTGTGAAAGACTTTTACGAGTTTGATATTTGTCAGAGAGAGATTAGAGAGATTCAATTGTAATATAGACTCTAAACAAAATACAAAGTAGCAAGCATAGTGTTCGAGACAGACAGAATAACGAAACAGAATCTGATCTCATTTTTGCTGACTTAAGATATGAGCGTCAAACTCACCATGAAGTTACAATAAGAAAATAGAATAGAATAGAATATCTCTTTGGACAAAGGTGTCTGCCAAACAGCATAACCATAACCATAATAGTAAGTCAGTGATGCACACGGTGTACCTCAACTGATAAAAAAAATAGCCTTTTATTGTTGGACAGTACAATGGACAATGGGGGGAATATTATCCTCTTCTGTAGTCTTTTCTAGTGCTTTTTATTGAAGCTACAAATCTTTCCGAGGTTACCAGACTGCAAGAAAAATATAGACATTTTCATATTTCATATACCATTTCCCTGTACAAATGGTCCATCAGTTTAACATTAAACATCTCAAATCATGTTCTCAAGAACAATGTGATGATGACTAGTACACAATGAATTTTATCAATTTCAATAGGACCTTCAAGCGACCATGTGCTCTTCAAAATTCAATGTTTTGTTTAGTTCCCCTGGTGAAGGCATAGCAGGTCACCATTGTTAAAGCATTGCTTAGGCAGTAGTGTTTCTTGTATTCTTTCCCCCTGCAGTATCACTGGGACTGCATTCCTTGGCCTCAGAAAAGAGAGAGACGGCTTGGTGGAGGTCCCATTAATGCATGTATGCCTCATTGAGCTGGTTTTAAGAACCTGGGAAATGGATTTAAGATTGTGACTGGCACCAGATTGATTTTAAAGATCACCAGAGAGGAAAGCTGTTCCCAGCAGCAGTCAGCCCGTCACAGCTGTACACAGCCAGTGAATAAAAAGATCAGTCCTCTCCCAATAATAATTTAAAAAAAATCACTATCACAGAGGTTTTCACTGAGTGTGGATATGTTGTGGTTATTTCATTTAGCTGATGCTTTTGTCTTAACCGACTTATCCAAACCATTACAATACTGTAGCTGAAATTAACAGTAAACAGTTAGCAAAGTTAGTAAGTTAGGAGCAGATCCAGTAAGTGTCCTTGTAAGATATTCAGAGGTGATTTATATGGTCTTGCTGATATCTGCCGGCAAAGAGAGCAAAAATACATGTTTTTGTTTGGAACAAAAAGATGCTATGGGAGTGCTGCAGGCACCCACATCCATGAGTGACAGTTATCTAGGTGACATGAGTCACTGTCAGTGCCACGAGTGACTCAATAAAGTTTCTCTGATCATTGGAAGGGATTCATTTTTAAAATGTTATAACATGGATTCTTTTTTGACTCAAATTCAGATATTTTTATAACCATGTATGCATCTTTCTCTTGCCATCTATCTCCATAAATAAAAACCAAGAAATATTACATTTGTGGTAGCTCGCTGTTGTAGGTTCTTTGACACAATGATGTTAATAATGTTTCATAAGCACATAGAGCTATATCAATCTATCCTTATTAGAAAGAGGGGTCGTTGGCATTGGCTGTGGGTGTTAAAGCCTCAACGTCTAATGGTTTCATCCACAGCGAAAAGGGACAACACTAATGTAATGTCAAAGTATTCAGAATGCTTTACCTTTAATTCTGTCAGGTCCATACATCAAGAACAACACAGACAATAAATATCTTAGGCAATTTAAATTAATATACTACGAATTAAATTTGGCGGTATGGTTCTGTTCAGAGGAGTACCCAGACCTTTCATGAGCACCATGAAAGAGCAGAGAGTCTGGGGACAGCAGCAGTATTAGGGGGCGCTCACACAGTTTAAGACTGAGCGAGCTAAACTATTCCCCCATATGAACAGAGCGGCAACTATGACATAAAGCCTATGCCATGTTATATACGAGGGGAGGGTGGAGCAGGGGAGGAGGTGGGTTGCATAAAGCGAGCAGCAAGCAGTTAGGAACAACTAAGCAGCTTTAAATAAGGCGCCCTGTTTGGATCTAGCCATTTAGAAGCGAGGGGAGTTGACCAGCTGATGTGCTGACGCCCACAGTGGTTAGCAGCATCTTGACTACTTGCCTGCCAGAACTGACGCTGACGCTCAATTAATGTAATGTTACAAAATAATTGCATTACATTACATGGATTACATTTTCCAAACTCTGCCCATAGGTCATGGATTAAGTGCTCTTGGACAGTACGCTTAAAGAGTTTGGCAGTGATTCCACATTTATTGGAATTCACAAACTAAGAGAATACCATGATACATGCGTTAAGTTCCCGCGAACAACTATACCAAATATTACACATCACATAAACAAATCTCACAAGACCCATATCAGCTATGGCAACTCATAAAGCTAAAACAGTCTACTGTAAGCCGTGTTCCCCAAACAAGAGAAAAAAAAGAAACATCTACCTCTGAACATGAGGCTGTGTAGGCCTACTGTATAAGGTAATTTTATTTGATCGCAGTCGCTTTAAACAATAGAATTTTGTGTACTTTTCACAACTGACTGACACAGACACCTTAAACATTGCAACACTTAAAATAATAATAATAGCTCAATGAAAAAAATGCAACATTTGACTTCTATCATTCTGCATTTTGTTTAGTTGATGTACTTTCTCTTTGGATTAGGGACTCTACCAAACTTAGTGTGATATGTGGGAGTAGTGGACTTAGCTGAGCTTCTAGCCTGCGTCTCCTTGTACTTGATTTGGAGTGGAGTCTTTTCTGCTCTTGCTTGTACTGGTAGTGCATGTTCAGCATTTTCAGCCGATTGTGTTTTGTCCATCAAGTGGATCAGGTATGTGCTGTGCAGTGTCCAATTCGTTGGTGTGTGTGTGATCTTAGGTGGCAGTGGTACACTGCACATTCTCCTTATGATGCCCACTTTGTCACCTAGTTTGATAGCAGGGGTGCTAATGGCTTGTTGGTCCTGTCATACTAGCGTTTTTGTGTTTCGCATTCCGTTTGCTGCCAGTTTGATCAAGTGTTTGCAGACAGGCCAGTTATGACAATCAGGGAATAGGCTGCTGAGCTGGTCAACTTCGCACTGTCCAGAGTATGAGTCAAGAAGCACCAGATATATTTTTTTCCATTCAAATATGTCTGTGGCGACTACGGACCAAGGCAGGTTATTGGTTATTTTTGTTGGTGGGGCATTAGGCTGTTACAGATGCCACATCCCAGAATGGCAGTCTGAATGTCTTCATTCAATGATGGCCACACAACACTTTCCCTTCTCTGTGGATCCCACCCCTGGGTGTCCCATGTGTACCACCCTCACATATCCAGAGTGCAGGGAAGTGGGAACAGCGGCTCTGCTCCCTCTCATGATGATGTTTTCTTCAATAGTGACTTCATTACGGAAACTGAAAAAAAGTGTCCTTTAGCTGTTGCGTAGCGGTGTTTTTCTCTAGGTAATTTATTTATTCCTAGAAGTCGCTGCAGGGCCGGTTTATCTTCTAGAGATGGAATTTAACTGATGACGCGATCCAACACGTTTCTCAGGTTCTTCTCATGCTCCTCGGGCCCTTTACCACCCACGATAATGTTGGATATGACAATGGCACATGGATATCCTGCAAAGATGTGCTCCATGGCCCTTTGAAAGACCTCTAAAGATGTGCTAATCCCACACAGCATCCTCAGGAGCTTCGGTCTGCCATAGGGAGTTATGACTGTGGTATGGAGAGATGAAGCAGCATTAAGGACAGGAAAGATGGTGGCACCTGACATCGGAGCGGCCACCTCTTCCACTGCCCGAATGGGGTGGTAAGGGCACAGTAGGGCCTTGTTTGAGTTCCTAGAGTTTATGCAGATGCAATTATCACCAGTCTCCTTTTTATGTGTGACCCCCCAGATCTTGCATTCTTTGGAGCTCTCGTTTCACTTTTTTTCTGTATTGAGACTGAGATGCGACTAAGAGTGTCCCCATTTGGATCTATCATCATTGAGTAAGTTGCAGGTAAAGTCTGCCTTACATTGTACAATTTTGGTCTGTTTTCACAGTCGGCGACTAAATTTCCAAAGTCGTACAGAAATCATGAGAGTTGTACTTGAATCGCGGCGTGCTCCCGTCAACTAGATGGTTTAGTGTTAGTCTGCAGTTTTTGCCTGGTCTCTCAGTGTACTCACATGTGCATTGATTGTTTGGCAAGCTTTTGGTGTTTGTGTTGAAGCTGTGCTTGAGATCTTAAACCATTCACTAATGGTTTTAGAGAAATGTGTATGACATATGACTATTGTGAAATATTAAAGGACAACTGTGAAAGCATAGTATTTAGCATAGCTCTAGTACTGCACCTGGTCTTGTGAGGTAGTTCCATATTGTGTGTCACCCGTCCCTGACTCCATGTTGAGCATTGAAAGGGCTGCTCATCAGCTTTCAGGACCATACTCCTCCTCCTTTGGTATTCCTTTTTTGTGGCTGCAGTCTTATTTGCAGTCTTATTTGCAGCTGCTGTATTTTGTTGTTAGATGCTGCATTTTGTCGTATGTTTTCATAATGTTGTAATTACCTTTCCACCATTATGCCTGCAATTTGATTACCAAAGTGGCACAGCCTATTTGTCCTCTTTGGAACACTGGGAGATTCCTCATCTCCATTTAAAAACTGCATTGAATGATTACAATACAATGCAGTTATCTCCATGTAGTCCATGTAGACCTACAGTAGCAAATAGCAATGGTCTGCTTTGAGATGAAGCAGCAGGATTGCAATTTAGCAGATGGAAGAAACTGAATGAATCACATATGGCCTCGTCTTCATTTTCAACTGAAAAACGAACCAATTAATCCCACAGAGTTGGTGTGAAGGCAGACAAAAGATTTGCTTCCAGAAGTAACTGCATATTGACTAGAAAGGGATTTTGGGCACAGTGTGTTTCTGAACAGTGGTGTGGTGTGTGTTTTGTTAATGGAGCTTTGGTACAATGTTTAGCTCCTCATTACTCCTCTTGTTTCACCTGGCCAGAAATTAATGTATGGGTAGACCTGCTCCAAGTAAAACTCTGTTGGTGGTCAAGGTGGTGGGTTTGAGTACACTGAAACAGAGCAACCATGAATAGATCAAAATAATACCTAAACACAGGCAGACATACATGATGTCACAGTGCTATGCTTTTCTCTGAGGCTTAAGTTTTAGAACTTATTCTGACATCTTAAACAGGCCAGCCCAGTATATATCGTTTATAGGATACTGTAAAGCATGAGGAATACTGAAATGCTCACAGAGTATGTGGGGGTTGCATAACTAAATCTTAAATATCAGTCATTTTCATTAACTGCCCTTCTGAGCTCATGTGAGATTTACAGTCATTAAAATTCACCTGCCTCCCACACGGCCGTCAACAGTTTATTAATTAATCATAGATGGGATTAAAATGCATGGGTTTTCACACACTTCAGTGTGGAGCTCCTCATTAGAACTGGTGGAGATCAGGGTCATGGTTTAATTTATGTAGCGTCTGTAAGCTTGTTTTCTTTGACTTAAAAACTACCCTTCTCATGTGTTGTGGTAACAGAGTATGAGTGATAAGGCCACATGTTCATGTGTGCTATTGTACAGATTGTATTGTTTTGTACAGATATTACGATCATCCATTATTTTAAATATTCTCAGAAAGATGTCATAGTTTGAACATATCTGATGTGTATTTCAGGTATTATCAAAATAAATTCACATTCTCGTACAAAAAAAGTGAATAGGAATTTTCAGGAGCATGACACAGCTTGTTGACAATTATGTAAATACTTCTAATTATAACAATTTGCATTTGAACTGAAACAGATGGACAAAATTTTTTTTTTCTGACTCATGTTTATTACACAGATGATGCCTGAGTTACATGGGGTTGCTTTGGTGTTACAGTAAGACAACGACACAGACACGTTTAGAAAGCAGGAGCGAGTTGACTGCAGACAGCTAGCGAAACAGTCCCACACAAAATCGAATGGGAAGAAAATAAGTGTTAGCATAACTAAGTAGCAATGAATAGGGAAAAAAGGTCAAAGTTTCAAACACAACATCTGTGCTTTTTACCGTCGACTCGTTCCCAATGGTAATAAGCCGGATTCATTTCTCTGAAGTCCTTTGAAACAACTGCAGGATAGCTGATCAAATGAAACTCCCCTAAGGCTGGCCCTCCTCTCTGCGCTTTCAGGAAAGACGGCTAGAGCTCAGGCAGCCTCATGCATATTGTATTATAAAAACTGACTGGGGATGCAGTGCAAATGAACAAACTATAAATGTCAATACAGTAGTTCAACTTCAGTTTTTTTCTCCTGGGTGCAAACTTTCAGTCCTTCATTTACATCAAATTGGTTTCATCAAAATAGATGACACAAGGAAAGCATTTAAAAAAAAAAAAAAACATGCTCGGCGGAGCTTGGTATTTTGCAAGCTATGATTTCAAGGTACACAATGATTCAACCACATACCTTACAAGCAGCCATCTATTAAATGCAATACTTTAAGAGGATGGCTTTAGTAAAACAATATTTTGATCTCTGCTTCCAGTGTAGATATGGAGTGCTAAACAGGTTTCATCAAAAGAGCGAGAGGCTCCCATCTCCCCTAGCTTTGCCCTTCTCCTCCCCCTCTCACTGCATGCCTGTCTAGATCCTCTCCCAGAGGTGCTTGTTTATTCCTCCCTTCAGGCTGTGAGACTGAAGCCCATTCCTACCATGAAAGAACAGTGCAGAACAAGAGAAGATTAAAGGACGAAGAGTTGCAGAGAGGGGCAGCTGACCAAACCATCTGTGCCACTTTACACACACACACACACACACACACACACACACACACACACACACACACACACACACACACACACACACACACACACACACACACACAACACACACACAGAGTATACACTATCACCAAACCTTTTTTGTATGAGTTTTTTTGTCATGAATTATGTCATGAACAATAATGAAACTGAGTTTTTTTTCTGTCTAAAATAGGCCCATGCACGATCTGTCAAGAAACATATGCAGAGTAAATTGTAGATTAACCACATTTCCTTTCATACAGAGATGAGCAAAAATATATACACTGTAGCATACATAGATCACTTACCAAATAACACATTAAAATAAACTAAAAACTAAAGTAACCACAGCATGTATGAAAATAAAATACTCAAAGAGGCATGACATCCTTTGCAAACCTTTCATACAACAGCTTTTTATCCCAAACATGTAGCCAATTAAAACTCTAATAAGTCAGAAATACCACAGACATAAGAAATTCCAAAATTAGTTCAATACCTTATCAATTCAATACTTGTGACGGGATGAGCAAGCATTGAGTGAGCAGGGGATGTCAGAGAAGGAGTGTAATGAATGTTTTTGTGTGTGAGCCCTACATACAGTATATCCTACATTGCAGAGATTTCCTCAGTGTTATGTATTTGAGCACAGTCAATTTTTGCTGTTTAGACATCATCAATGACGCCAGCAGAGGAAAGGCAGTGTTGTACTGGAACAGAGCATAGGATGATTGTGTTAAATCTCACCAAAAGGTGCTTGATTAAGGAAGATACCAAGTCCCATCTAAGCCAGGCAGACACTGCATTTTTTCTGTTGCATACAAAATAAGTCAGTTGGATTGCAATTGATGTGCTCAGTGTAGGCTTATGTTCAACTGCTCACACAGGAGTTGGCATATTCTGACATACTATCAGATATTGAATCAGACTGGTTTTGAAACTTCTTACGCATAAGAAGCACATGAACACTCACAGTTGGAAGAACGTCATCACTGGGAACATTCTGATTATTCCCAGACTCCATGTTATTACTAAAGCCAAAAGCCAGATACTACTCATGCAAACAGGTTGACAGAGACAGCCTCTCAACTAAGTTGTGACTGTTGGTGATCTGACCAGATAACTGTTTTCTATTATGATGTATCAAAATTGCTTTGAAAAAAAAAATAGAAGGGGTGTGGGGCATGTCTATGGGGTGGCGTGGCTGCATTAATCATTTTTGCGCTTTTATGAGATCATCAAATGTCTCACATAGTATTTTGCTATATTTTTAAATAATACAATACACACCAAAGTATACAAAAAATATTACAAATGTTACCAAATAGCCATTTTCTGATAACCTGATAACATAGCAATTACAAAAATATATAGGCTATATATATATAATGGGCCTATTACCCATCTCTGCTTTCATATGCATCCCTTCCACATATTTGAAGGCTATTGGGCATCAGGTCCCTTTCCACAGATGTATCAATCAAGCACCATGCAATCTGCATTGAAAATCTAGGCGCTTTAGTTCATACAGCTGTGGAAGGGATTGGAGGAAACACATGAATAGGCATAGCCTGTTTCACTTGACATAGGCCTACAGGCTCTAACAGCAAAACATAAGCCTACTCTTGTTTATAGTTTAGTAATAGATGGTGTTTATGTTGACATTTATATATTTCCGCGCTCATGTTTCATGTCCTATTCGATTAGTTTCAACACGTTGCGGTAATTTTGTTGCCCATCTGACTTTGAAAGCTTTGTTTTATTTCCAGCTTGTTTGTGGACGCGTCAGAGTCCGTTTTCTCTGTTATCGTGTCGTTCTTTTACTGTCTATGGTTGTAGCTCTCGGTGAGAGAACAACACCACCCCCACGTGGTGAATACAACATTTGAATAAACTGTAAACGCCAACTTCACCAAGTAGGCTACATTGCGTGGAACATTGGATGACGCGGTCTATGGCACCAACATGTCGAGATAATTAGGCTATAATAATAAAGAGTCAGTAGGCCTAATCGATATCTTCATAATAATTTCGAATGTTGTTTTAAAATGTAGGCCTAGGTCTACAGTTAGCCTACCTGTTTTGTTTGTTAGTATAGGCCTACCGCGAAACATTAGGTTAGCTGTTTTCAAGGGAAACTACGTGCAGATTAAAGACAGCCTACAGAAAGTAGCCCTAGACCAAGCCCTGACGTTATAAGTCAACGCAAGGCAGGTTAGGCCTATGCATAATATAATAGCCTAACTTTAAACGGCGCATTTATATATCGCGCACTGATTACCGTGGTCATTTGAATGGGTTTAGCCTGTGTTACTAATCGACACAATAAGATGCGCAGCGTTCGTTACTTTGCGACTATATACGTCCATGTACTTGTGACTGGCGCAGGCGCGGTGGCCAAGTGGTAAGGCGTCGGTCTCGTAAACCGAAGATCGCGGGTTCGAACCCCGTCCGTGCCTTTTCTCTCGCTATAAGTCAACCAAAGTCAATCCAATTGTGATTTATGCAGAGACTCTCGACTCCCTTGTAAACCATCCAGACGAGCACATATGACATGGCTATGATACGCAGATTTAGCAAAATGCAATTTCCTTCTGAGAGGTCTGTTTTAAAACACTCACCTGTGTGTTGGCTAATAGATGTAAAGATAGCCTACACTGAAAATTCATATGACGACAACAGTTACTCATTTTAAACATGAATAACTTGAATTTTAACGTGAATAACTATTTGAACCATTAGAAAAACATTCGGGGCCAGCAAAAGTGAATTTAAAGGAAGGCAGGCATAACACTTGAGATCCGACAGAGGGCAGCAAATGTAACAAAATAACTTAAGCCTTCTTGTCAGGTGTAGTTCAATTTATTACATTATTTGCGTTAGGCTACAGAATTGGGCTATACAAGTAGGCCTACGAGAAACATATGTATTAAAGCTTTAAGGAGACGGTGAATGTTTTTCTGGACGTTGTCTAGCTACCAGAACATAGGCCTAATATTTAAGACAAAGAGTTATCCTGTCCTTTTCATAAATTAGGTGAGCCACAGTGTATTTTGTGAGTTTTTTTTTCTTCTGTGGAGACGCCGTTTAAGCTATGCCTGTGTAAGTCCACTACCATTATGTTTAGATAGAAGCGGTGTTGTGCAAGGCAAACAACATGTCTACGCCGAATTTCTAAGAACAGCCTAATTTACGTTTCTATATTTGGATGTTATTTCCAGGAAAACAGAAATTACCAAATTGTCCTACTTCTGACAAAACATGCTGAAACTTTTCTCCAATCTCAAACCAACGTGAATGTGAATGCGTAAGGCTACGTGTAAGTGCGTGGCTTGAGATGCTTACGGCTCCAGATCAGAATAAGAATGCGTCTTCAAAAATGCTAAACACCTACCCTTGTTAACGTCTCCAAATTAACTTTGTGCCTTAATTGAATTATAGCTGTCGCAGTAGTCTACTGTTTTTGAAATCGGAGCTCCCCCTTTACGGCCTCTTCTTACCTCGTGGCGTGACCATGAAGCAATGTTTCAGGCGCAGGCTCTGGGAATTTAACATGCAGGGAGTCAGTTGTGCCAGACACTGCTGATCTCACTGCCAGGAGCACGTATACTTAAAGATACAACAACAGATTAAATTCAGTCAGTCGCATGTGCCTTGTTGTCTGCTGCTGATATGGCACAACCGAGGTAAGTTTTTAAAGGTGTCATTAGATTACCTTAACATGTATTTTTTGTTGTCTACCGGTGCGGTTTGGGAGACGTCCGTCTCGTGTCGTCAAAAGCAGGTGTGATAGGATTTAGATTAGCCTACTCACTGTAGAAAGAATTAGGGTCGATTATTTTATTATATAGGCTGTGTTAATAGACAACATATGTTATCCTCCGCTAGGACACAATAGGCAAACATGTGGCTGCTATTCAGATAACTGACATCTTATACGGATACATTTTTCAAGGGTGTTGCTCTCCGACTGTTGCAGACAGATTGTGTCTGAGCGACTACCTGAACTCTCACGGGAAATATTCTGTCTAGGGCTCGACTCCACTGACGCCCAACAGTGAATCAATAAACGGGCTCCGTCCAAATCAGACCGCCATAGGCTACTACAGTATGCTTTGTGATGAGAATTAAACCTTTTATAATTGGAGGTATTCGTGAAGGACTTTATAAGCATTTTGTGACTATTGTTCCGGACCAGCTTTTACTAAATAATTTATGCGGCTCTGTGTCGCTTGCCATAAGGGTGCAACGACCTGGCTACCACATTGGTCAAGTATAGGGTTGGAATCAATGTCAAACCAGGCGTTCCTATATTTCTTAAGCTATGCATTCAAGCCAACCTGTTGTAATTCACCTTTAGAACTTTTTGCAGCTGTCTGTTTAATAATTTTATTTAATGTAAATAATTTAATTAGGCTATGCGTCTGTAATGGTGTCACCAACACGTTTAAATCCTGCTGTAGCACTCATGATAACCATGTTTTTGTTCTAGACTGTGATGTAAGATGCGGGGTTTTGGGGGCGAGATGAGTTATTGCCTCCTATCCAACTGGCCCGCAAAGTCCCGCTTCTGGCATTCGCCATATCTTCTAGACAATATCAAATGGAACAAATGTCATTCACGATTTACCACTAAAGGCTTAGGAAAGGATTTTTTTGTTCATTTCTTCTTAAAGTGACCTGCAAGTCGTATGCCGCAGGGAGAATGAGGGGCTTTTGGGGGCACTTGTGTTTCAGTTTCACCATCATAATGCCCCTAAAAATCCTCATTGCTCTTGCACTGATCTCCTTTCAGCCTATTATGGCCAGAACACTATAGACTACAGGCTACATTGATCACTGTAGGCTATGATTTATGTCTTTCAATACCCCAAAAGTCCTAAAGAACATTCCTCCTTTAGCAAATGACTGCTATGTTAAATGTGACATGATCGGTAAAAAAAGAGGAATAATGACGACCATATAGGCTACTGTAGTTTGTATCTTGTCACAGTATTTAGGTCACTTTTAATTGTAATGTAATGATGTTTAGGACATGTGTTTTTTCGCAGCAGTCCATAGGCAATCATGCATTTTTAGTGCTGTACAAAATGCTTATAGACAATTCATTTTCAGTGACCTCACAAGCATTGGCATACCAAAAAATGTAAATATCTATAAAAAAAATCATACAACTAAATGCCTTATATTAAAAAAGGACAGGCTATTTATTGAAACATGTAAGAATCACATGTGTAAATAAGCTAAAGGACAGTATAGGCCTAACAGTTTTTGTTTATTTATTTATTTTGAGTGTCTTGACACAAAGTCTTAACATGCTGATGACATGTGACTGATGAAAGTCTCAGTTGCACTCCCCATAGCAGGCGCGCCTAATGGACTTGAGTGGCCTTTGGAGCAGAGTCCACACGAATCAGTGCTGTTTGCATCCATCATATCGCCTTCTGCGCTCAATTATGTTGTTTTTCACTGGGCTAAGGCTTCTTGCAGGCAGGCTCCTTAATGCCTTGTATGCCCATGTATCAGTCCACTGTTTAAGAGCATCTGACGGAAGGCCCAGAGCATTTGGTGTGTCGCCATGGCATCACTTTAGGAGTATATTAACTCTTTCAGGGGATTTCCTTCCACCAGGACAGACTCACAGTTGGCCGGACTTGTTGGAATGAGATCTCACTGTTATGGTCATTCTCATGGTCATTATAAAAATGTTTTGCATGGGTATAAGATTGTAGTTTGATGCTCCTTTATTACACCCACTTGTGAGCAAACAAGGCATACATGTTTGTCATGCAGTCTACTGCTGTCATAGGCTGAAATATCCTACCTTACATGTCAGTGATTCTCTTTTTCTCCAGCATATGTATAGACAGTATTATACCAACAAATGAGCCACATTTGTCTTTTTCCTTCCTGAGGACGGTGTAGTGTCAGGTTGAATTCATTTATGGTATCATAGAGGTATTGCTTATTACACATAGTCAATGACAACTGGATTTGAATATCTAAAATGTTTATATTACTTTCTCTACATTTCTCAAGGCCTGTGTGTCCACAGACTGAATTCTCCACCGTGGGGTGGCCAAGTGAGATTTCCTACCACATAGAAGGGTTTGGCTCTATATTTGCCTACTGGTTCAAGTTACTTTATTTGTAGCCATAGGTAAATTTCATTTGCAGTAAATGTCCTCATCTAAAGGCATACACCTAGAAACAACACAAGCACTTAACACATATCATCCCTCATAACATCCATTTAACAACCACATTATTCATGTGACAGAATCGATGGAAATTAATTCTGAGAAGAAACCATCAGGAATTATTCTTTGTAGTGGGCCATGAGTGTGATTTGTAGTGATAGTTATATCATATCCTATAAACCACTGTTGCAACCCTTTTACAATAGATTTCAGTTATGTGAAATTGCACCAAGCTGGCCAACCAAAAAAAACTTTACAAAGGACAGTTTTAATGAGTAGGCCTTTTCTGCATGCAAGTACTTGGCTACAGAAAATCTTGTTTGGAGTTCAAGACAGTCCTAGTTGGAATTATATACACAATTAATGAAGTGTCATGTAATACCATTGTTATTATAGAGACAGGCCAGTTGACGCCAATGAATCGTCCAGATGATGTACTGGACACCTGTAAAAAAGAGGTCCATTAAGAGCTGAAGCTCCATTTTGTATGTCCAGACTTTTAGTTTTTATCATGCCAAGCACATGCATTGTAATGCCAAATATAGCTCTGAAAGATCAAGTAACCAAATCAACTCCAGCTATGGCAACAGCTTCCTGGCTATAAAAAGCAATTCTGTAACCATAATGAGATTGTTGTGACAAATGAAGTGATAATTGAGAAGTTACGCAATTTAGAAGTTTATCAGGTTCATTAGAAGCAATTCATTTGGTTAGAAAGCATATGTTCATAGTGGTTATGTAAATCCATTTTGACTGTCGATATGTAACCAATATGCAGTGTCACCGTGGCAATGTTTGAGTGTTGTGAGATTGGGCTGACCAGCTGTGCCAACTGCTTTAGGCTGCGTTGGTGTCCTGTCACAGGAGAGAGAGAGTGGGGGGTGGGGGCATTTCATCTGGGAAAGTCATTATTGACACCCCGCTTACCTAAGCGTGGACGGACTCCCAGGACTCACCCCACATGATTGCAGCTGGGATGTGTGCCTCATTAAAGACCTGACAGAGATGTACAGTTACGAAAACGATACCCATATCCTATGTAGTTTGTTAAGGCTAATGGCCATGGCATGTTTTTCATACTTAGAACATAGTAGTTCAAATATATTTTCCTTGATGGGGTGATGCACTCTTAGTGATTATTGGGATGTTGGTGTGGGTATAGAGAAATGTGCAGGAGTCTGCTCACATTGTGCCTTTGAGGGACTTAATGATGCCCAAGGAATGGAACAGGCAAACCATTTTGTGCTTCATGGATGTAACCATTTACAGCAGCATCATGTGACATCTTTCCCTATATTTATGTGAAAGGGGGCATTGTTAACGCCCCTCCCCTCAAATCATGAAAAATAGTTGTTTGATGGGTATTAATCTTCTTTTTAATGAGTTTGAAATGTGTTATCAAGAGATAAAAAAAAAGACATGAACATGGAGAGACAAGTGTCTGAGCTGGTAGATCAGTGGTTTTGGGGAGCGGAGTCAGAGTATGTTGTGAACTCCTGAGTCAGGGTTTAAGAATGCCCTGCAGAGGCCTGCACGCTGAACTGGCAGTCTGCGTTAACATTGTTGCACCAAATGGTTTGAATTGTCACGACCCGCGTTCAGATTCCTGTTTCAACAGAGTTAGGCTCGACTCCCCACGTGCATCTGCGGCTCCATTTTGACGGCTCCGACGCCAGTTCTGGAGAACGTGTCCGATAGGCAGTAATCCTCCGGCACAAGAGTCGCGCTTCTCATTCCAGCACATCTTTCCTCCTCCTCAGCTCAGCAAAAGAAATTGAGATTTTGAGGTTTGGACGTTTGTGAGGGACAAAACGATGCAGAGAGAGAATATGAGCCAGCACAAACTGCATGCCTTATGCACACTTTAGACTTTTCCCTTTCCTTCTCAATGACAGTTGAGGAAATATTACATCTTAGATGTGATTGTTACTGATTATAGAAACTGATCGATCTCTCTCTCTCTCTCTCTCTCTCTCTCTCTCTCTCTCTCTCTCTCTCTCTCTCTCTCTCTCTCTCTCTCTCTCTCTCTCTCTCTCTCTCTCTCTCTCTCTCTCTCTCTCTCTCTCTCTCTCTCTCTCTCTCAAGAGAGGCTGTGCTGTGTGGCTGTGCTGCAGCCGTTTACTGTTTAATAATGTGAGCTGGCCCCACTCCAGGATGTCAGGCCGCCAGATACAACAGTCTCAGGGTGGGAGAGAAAAAAGCATGCCATCACACACACTAACACAGATCTGCACATGTTGGAATAAACAAGCGCAAACACTCACTGTATGCAACTATGCATGTATTCTCTCACCCACACACACACACACACACACACACACACACACACACACACACACACACACACACACACACACGTGTAGACGAATACTCATGCAAGCAAAAACATTCTCTCATGGAGAACACAGTCAAACACACTTCAGTTATTCTGTTTTTAAACTCTGTATTTTAGCATAAAGTGACACCTCTGTGTTCCAGTATTTTGTTCAAACCATGTCAGTGGACGTTCATTTTCTGTGAATCATGTCAAATCTCAGAGGCTCTGTGCGTCATAGGGTTGGTGCATTGGGTTAACTCCTGCTAGAGGAAGCCTGCAGGTGAAGAGCTGATGACTTAGATGTCAGGAATTGGATCTCTTTATATACTGTAGGAGGCCATTCCCCACCTCCTGGCTCTTTAGGAGACATGGCCTCAGAAGATGATGTAAATGATTAGATGGCAGGTATTTGCCTCTAAGAAAATGTTGCAGAGTTGAACAGTTGTTGCACGGTGAGTAGCAATAGAGTAAGATGATTTGATTTAAAATGTACCTACTTTAGGTTTACCCCCCTCCTCTAGTTCATACCTTTAGTAAAAAGTTTGCTAGGCATTAAGCCTGTCACGGTTGTCAATATGTGGAGCGGAGCCTCTTGGATGAGCCCCTGGTAAGAGCCTCTGTTGCATTCCACATGCTGTCACTCTGAGCAGCCCAGTCATGCCCTATCAGTGGCCTCATGCAGGCTCTGCTGTTGTGTGTCCCAGCACTGCTCTCTGTGCTGTGCTCATCGTGTCGGATGAAGATGACGCGTTTCAAATGAGAAACGGCACATTCTCTGTCAGTGAGATGGGCTCCGCACTTCTCCCATCTGTTTCACACAGCTGACTCGACTGCTCAGGTCTCTGCTCTTTTGACTCGACACATTCTGGTGGGATCCTAGAAGTGCAGTGGCTGCTCTGTTCTGGGAGAAACAGAGAGAGAGCGTGCAGGGGGCCAGGGGGGGTGGTGGTGAGGAGGGGGGGTCGACTGGCAGGGTGAAGTATATTGAAAAATCTCACATGACAAGCTTGCCCTCGCACCGGGCTAGAGAGGGATAGATTTACCCTTTCTCCCTCTGTGGTTATATTTAGAGCTTCGACAGAACCCCGTGAACTGAAGACAACGTGATGCGCATAAGTGATAGTGTCCTTGCTTTTACAGTGCTCTAAACACAAAGCCAATGTTTTGTTCTGACGTGGGCTGAAATTGAAGTTTGCTCTCACAATACAACTTGTCTATATCTTATTCAGTATTCATGCTTTCATCTAAAAGTGGACTTAATCTGAGATAAGTCCATGTGTGTTTGATATAATTGATCCTTTAATATGATGACAACAGAAAGCTATTCCTGTACGATTTGGCAGAAATATCTATAAGAGAAAAATAATAATGTTGATGATGGGTTTCAGTTACTCTGTGGATGGTAGCTTTTCGCTGTAATGTAAATGCACTGCATATAATAGGCACAATAAATTCAAATAAATAATGACAAATAATAATGTATTATGATAATTCTGCCCATTAGAGGTCTTAGAAATAGAGATATTAACTCAGTGGATAATGTTTAGGTAGTCTATATTCACTTCATCAAACTCAGTTTGTAATACTTATTATTATCAAAACATGTTAAATAAATTTGTTATGCAAATGTAACTTAGCTATGAATATGTGTTCAAATGGCAGTGGTAAATAAGTATTAGAGAGACTCCTTACCTTCCACAGTGATTTCAGTATTTGATTCTTGATGTGATTTTATTCCAACTTCCAACTTGGAGCACATGGTTTTGTTCATTGAATATGAAATGGTTGTATCCAGTACAAATTAGCATTCTTGATAATTGCACTATTTAATGTTAGTTCAGACTCTGTGTCAATGAAAACTTCTTTGATTAAACCAACGATTTCTACAAAGGAACAAAGTAATTAAATGCCGTCTAAGATCTTGTGAAAAACCCAATTACCAGCATCATGACTCTGAGCATAGTTGGGAGGGGGCCATGGAGACAGCATTAATGTTCACTCTAATACAAAATGCTTTACTTAAAGAAAAAAAATTGAATTTAGTTAGTTACGTTAGTTGAACAACACTATGTCTTAAATTGCAACACTTCAAATGGATGCTTGAGATATTTTTTATGTATGGATATTTGGTTGAGATACGTTGTTATCATGGAAGGTCTATGCCATTGAATTTGGAGGTATAACATTTTGTTTACTATACTGTATATACATATGATTGTTATTGACACTACAACTCAAAAGCAATTGCTTTCCAAAGCTATATTGAAGATTATGATTATTATTATTATGTTTGTGATTTGAGATTGTGGTAGAAAAACAATAGGATATTGCAATTAGAATCGGAGCTCTTGTGTCCATACCCATTTTAAGGAATAGCCCAAAAGAAGAGGAGGGAAAGTGGAAATGTGCACTGGGCTGGGTAAGCCAAGATTCTGGCTGTCGGCTGGGCTTATTGGTCCTCTATCATTCGGTGGAAACAAGTCCCAGTGATTCAGAAGACTGGCATCCATCCCCTCGCTTCCTGGGCTTCACGTTAATGGCTCCCCAAACAGAGTTTTCACAAACCCTCTCCTTGTGTTGCTCACTGATGAAATATGAAAGGATGTCTGTTCAAAGAAAAGAATAGAGTTGCATCCTTTAAAGCAAGACAGGAACAGTCAAGCAAAAGAAACAATTGCAGAATACCCTGGACGAGAGAAAAGGTTTTGTTGTTGTGTTTTTAGGCCTCTTTGTTGAAGCACAGGATGTGGATTACACCATCAAAATTCCCAATGCCAAACTACCTTATCAATACCATATTGAACCCAGCTTAGGGAGAGAGCGAGCTAGGTCTGTTCTTACATTCACACTGCTATAGCAGGCTGGCTGTAAATGTCATTTTGAATAAGAAAAAAACTGTCCATGGCACATTGTTAAGCAGTGAGATACTTTAAAAAGCTTAAGCTCCCCCTCTGTCTACCAATGACCCCTGAGAGATCAAACATTGTAAAAAAGAAATGCTGATTTATCCAACTGACATGGAGCATTGCATGTGGAAGACTTGGCTTTTATGGCCCGTGCCTCAGTTGTTCTTCAATAGCCCGTCCTTCATTGCAACCATTAGTCAGCATTCTTCTGTCTCTTCTGCTCGGTGGAAGTGCAAAGCATGACCATCCTAACACGGGTTCCAATGAGATCAAACGCAAGCAGCGGAGTGGAAGGGTAAAGAGAGGCAAGCATCAAGCTGAGTCGAAACACGTCCCCTTGTCAAAAAAAGTGCAGCTCCTCTCTCCTAACCAAAACCACATGAAGCACTCTCACGGCCAAACTAATCGGGCGGATGTCAATTCCGAGCAAAGTGCTTAACGAAGCACAAACACTAGTGCCAGTCTTACTTTATAATTTTATTCCTGCATTGTCAACATCTTGTGATCCAAAATGCATGAGATGCGTTGCTCCGCCCTGAGCAGGTTACGCTACGTGAGCGTGCTTGCACAGCTACAAATGTAACATGTATGCACGCCTCGCAGGTTATGGAGGCTTTTATGTGATGATCCCGGCATTGGCCGTCCCTAAGGTTCCCTTATGTGCTCGCGAAGATGCTGTGTCTGCTGCTCTTATCAAAGGAAATGAGAACGGAAGCCAGAGCACATGGCTTTGATTTCTGCAGGCTTCAGTTCTGTGTTTTAGCTCTGCCAAATGGATTTGTGGGTCCTGCGTGTAAGGTGAGGGCTTAAGGACAAGATGTGTGTAAAATAAGTGAGGCAAAGTGCAGGCAGTGGATGCCTGTCGGCTTTGAACATAACATACATGTCCTCGAGACGCTGCTCTCTAAGATACAGAATGGTGGTTATTGTTTAGGCTGTTACGCATAAAACTGTAGTATGCCCACAACTTAATATGAGCACATTTTCAAGGATTTGTTTAGCTGTGCGTTTTCATTTTGAATCACAACAGGGTGTATGCGTACGTGCCGCCTCAATCATAAATCCACAGATAATGATTGGATAATATTGTATCACATTTCAATTAAATCTCACAAAACAAGTGAAGGCATGCATGGCTGAACAAAAAAGAACCTAGAGTTATTTTGCAACCTCCTGCAAGTCTAGACTTATCTTCTCACCTCGATCTTACTTTGCCACTGTCATTCACTTCTGAAAATGTAAAGTGTTTCCTAACATGAGACTTCATGCATTGCACATGACTCTGGCCAGTTGATTTTATTGGCAAGAGATAAATTGTTATAGCACTCTTCTCATGGATGTTGAAGGCTGAATGGAAGCATAGTTCAAGCAGGAATGCCACAGCTGAACCAGAGATAGTTCTTGCTGAATGGTGTGCATTTTAGCATGTCTACAATGACTGGGCATTTATATCCATCACACTGTTACCATAATGTGATAATGTTTTGAGACTGAAATGCAGCCACCTGAATGATTAGCATACTAGCCACCCTGTTGCATTTAGGGCATTATTCTCTCCCATGACTGTCACATGAAAATATGCTTTTCAGGAAATGCATGAGCCTGTTGAATAAATGCACCCTAACTAATTCAATAACAGAGACATTTAAGGCATGGCTCAGTGGACAGACACTGGCAGCAACACTCCAGGCCTTAAAATGCCAGCGACAACAAGTCCCCTCTTCACCACTGCCATCTCAGTCACAAGTCAGATATGTACAGATGAATAGCCTGAGAGCAAATGCTGTGTGATAACCGGCCACTTACACACAATGTGCTGAGCTTGCTTTGCAGGGATTTTTTGGTCATCACGGAAGGACTGTGCCGGAAAAAAAAAAGCCATGACGATGTACGCCACACAGGAGCACATGAGAACCGGTGTGTTTCCAGTGGAACTTAAGTTGGGTCATGAGACCACAGGTGTGGTGATGCAATACGGCTTTTTCCACAAAGAAGGGCTCTGCTCAAAGTGAAGGAGGCCTTGGCACTCATGCACCATCTTTCCTGGCACTGCGTGGTAAGTGGCAACACCGAGTGCAAAACACTGTTTCCAGACCCCAGAGGATTTCATTGAACTCCAGCTCTTGGATTCTTGAGCTAAACCGAGTTTGTCTTGTTGACTTCTATTCCTGAGTACTGACATGAAATGCATAACATCACTGTATTAAAACTTTAACTTACCACAGTGGAATAAAGGAGAATGTGCCATATGTTTGTTTTGTGATTTTGTTTTGATGTTAGACCTTGCATGTTTATATGTGTTAACCTGTCTTAATAAAGTGAAGTAGCCACTTGCCCATTCTGACTCATTACCTTCCTTCAAGAAGGAGATGGGGGGTCGGGGGCTGTCTTCTGCACCTTTAGCATGGTAAATGCTCTCTAAATACCCTTCTCACTGAAGCCTCTCTTCACAGTCACAACTTGTAAATCTGTTGGGAGCACAGCACATAAAGTACTCTGAAACTAATTATATGCCCTGCCATTATGAAGCTCAAAATTACACAGAGCTCTAAATTACACGGCGCTTACTGAACACAAGTGAATGGTAGTCTCCTCTCCATGTCTCTTCTGCCCCATTAATGCTTCTCATTAACTATTTGATCTCCAGGGTCACATTTCAGCGTGCATTTAATCTATAGTCTCAGTGTATACAAAGGGATTATTAAGGCCCACGCTTTTTTATTGTTTGGATGTTCATTCCTCCAAGTAACACAAATGAACTCCTCTTTGAAACTAATTAATGTTGGCTGAAAAAGAAATATGATAAACAACAGGAAAAAAGAAGGCAGATAAGCTCAACCAAAATGTAATCTTTTTTATAAATGTGTACAGGGACATGGTAAGGGGAAACACACACACACACACACACACACACACACACACACACACACACACACACAAACAGATTTCTCAAAGGAGGTAAACATGCCAACACGAAAATGAGAAGCTTCAACCCCCTCTCTGTGCTCAGGCCCATGTGACTGCAGCAGCATATGACTTTCATAACTTGTTCACTCATTACCCTGTGACGGCCGGACACAAGCGGTCGAGTGTTTGTGGAGCATGCCCCAAATACTCGTGTCCCAGCGCAGCGCAGCGTCGGGCTCCAGCTCCCGAACTGACTCCTCTCTCCCCCAGGGGGATGTGATGGCACTGCTGCTGCTGCTGCTGCCAGTGCCTACTCATGGCGCTCCAGAATCCTTTGTGAGGCCACAGACTCAGGGATGGACCTAAGTCCTGCCCCTGTCCTGTTACTGATCTGATGGCACTGCCAGTGACATTGTGTGCCTCGACTGACCATTGGTCCACCATAGAGAATTGCTGAAAACTATGAATGTTGCTCCATTATCAGTATAAATACACGTGCCCATTTCAACAGCATTGACTGTGTTGTTTATTTGGTTGCAGATTTTTTTTTTGGGGAAAGAGACAAGCCATGATATACAGTTAGTCGGGCAATTGAGCTTTGTGGGTTTGTGTGTTTGAAAAGTATGTCAGTGTATTAAAAGACTGCAGTTTAAAACTGTGTCATTCATCACGTCTCTACCTCCACCAACCCCCAGCAGCATGACATTCTCAAAAGTGGGCGCATGACACCACCTGTTGGTGCTCTCCGTGTAGAACAGCTTAAATGAGGTCTGGTGTCCCGGGGCCAGTCTCTCTGAGCAGGAGGAGGAGGAGGACAGAATGTGGCACGCTCCCATGTGACGGTGATGATCTCACAGCTCAGTCATGCCAGGAATGACGTGGAGGAAAAGCGTCACGGATCGAACAGCGGAGGAGAGGAGAGAGAATTTATTCAAGTTGCTTCTCTCTCCCTCTTTTCTTTCTCTCTCATGCTCTCACTTTAAGTTTTGTCAGCCAATGACAGGAATTCCCACCCACTCTTCAAGCATCTCAGAAACAACATCAACTTTGCCAGGGTTCTCTCAGAGTGTGTACCGAGTTGACATGGTCCAGAGGGCATTTTCCTGATACTAATCAACAATTAACATTGGGATGTTTATACTTAAAGCCTCGAGCTAGCTAGCACCACCCTCAATGTATTTAAAAGGTCAACTTCGTGCCCAGAAAAACAGTTATACAAACATTACAAATAGGGCTGGTGTCCTACATATTTAGAATGAATGTGCGGCTGAGTATCATTCTCTCAATATAGCCATTTGTAAATAATCCATGTCCAAAAATGTTCAGTCTCTATAATTAGGTATGAATCCCATCCTCATGGAATTCAAGTTGAGAGGAGATATTCTACAGCATATTGTCATACTGAGCCAAACGAAGACAGACACAGTGAGAGTGGCCATGTTGTTTCAATAAAGGCCCTGCAATCAGTTACAGATTTGGACATTTCCAACATGAGGAGTACAGCTATGGGTATGAAGCTGCAAGCAGAATCGGTTGAATATTTGCTTTAAGACTATATACTTAATATACAGGTTATGTTAGGACTAAAACATGTCCACATGTATGGTACATAGACATTGTGCATTACACCAAATGCATTAATGTTCAGAGAGGATGAAGCATAGACTTGATTCTGTTTTAAGATGGTGGCTCATTTAAACCCCTTATCCCCGTGCCTTTCGAGACCTCTACTCTTCTTGGCCGGAAGAGTAGGAAACCTGCAGACGTGGTTTAATCAGAGCGCCACTGTAGTGGTTGTAGCTACTTGATCTGTCTTTGAGAACCAGATAAGAATCCATCCACTCTCTACTAGTCTACAATACTGGGCCTCTTGTTCCCCAGCTTGTTACTGGCCTACATTGTGTCATGTTAGGAACTGAGGTCTTGATTTGCTCTCCCTCTCTTCCAGTCTAGTGCTTAAAACTACACTATTACAGTTGTAACAAAATGTCATGAAATGTCCAACTTTAAGGTGGTTTGAGAGTAACAGACAAACACTCAGTCTTACCTGTCATGTCATGTTTAGCTTGTTGTTTTCAGGTGAACGAATTCGACAAAAGAGATAGCATTTCTGTGTCACAATATGTTGCTGAATGAGGGCTCACTGCACTGCAAAAATCCAGCCCATCCCCTCCCAAGCCTGCACACTCTCTGTCCCGGGTTCGGGCTGAGAATCTAGGCTCTACACTGCATACACTGATACTTAAGGGCTGTATATGCAGGGTCAGTCAAATACAGTTGGACTTACTGTAGCTGCCCTTCACTCACTTTCATTAACCTATTTCTTTATAATCACTTGGCCACTTCTGTGAACTGACTACGGTATGTGCCTATTCTTCTCTCTGAATAAATGCAGACATAGTTTTATTGAGAGATGTCATGATTCTTTAATTCCCACAAAGGGTTGTACAGTACTACTTATTGAACAAAGAAATCACAAAATATAGTAAACAGTACAAAAAGAGTAGCTGTGGTTATAGAAAAGAGACATAATAAAAACTTGACTTCCGCACTATTATAGAATGTTGCATGCTGGAGAGACTTCACTGATAGATCAGTAGAAATTACAGGTTGGGTGAACACATCCACAGAGAAAATCAGGCCAAAAAGCATATTTCTGAATGAAAGGCGCTTTCCTCAGACACTTAGCTGCTTCCCTGTCACACCGGCAGAGCATTTTCTCACATTTGTCCTTCAGAGAATCTGGAATGAAGCACACACACCAAAATTAGTGTGAGGATGGACAAACTAATTCAGTCACTACCCTTGGCAGCCACAGTTCATGTGAGGCACACCATGGAAATCCTTCTCAAAGTAAATATGGGGCTGCTAGTTGCATGACAAAACACAATGTACACATTGCTACTGCAGATGCTTCCAAAATGCTCCCTGGTGATGTTGAATGTCTGACCTAAGCTGATGCTTAAAATACCAAGGTGTGGGCTGAAGACTACCCTGTCTGGCCCCAGTCCCATAGGAGCTGGTCTCCCTCCCATCCCTCATTCTGTATAATGTGTGTACTGTATTCAGAAACCACTGCTTGCTACACGTCTTGGGCTTGCTGACACACAGCATTTAGTCATAAGCAAATGCCCATAAGCTTAGTCTCCATGAAAAATGTTTGCTTTTCAATTCAACCAAAAGTAGCATTACTTTAGCTATCAAGGTGTGAGGACACACCTGTGTATGTTGTCTATTTAGAGGGCAATGTAATTCCTACAGGTATGTGTAAAGAGCAAATTGGGCATACCACAATCGGCTTCCTTGTCTTCACATGTCCACTGGTACTTGTCGGTGTGTGTTTGGCAACCTGCAAACTCTGCATCACCGTAGCAGCAGTCATGTTTATGACAGCACCTTTGAAACAGAAAGGGAACACAAAGTCTCTCTCACCTGGCTGTTTGTGGACGTTGTTTAACAGCTGAACTGATTTCTCTTCTCGACAGAACTAGATCATGCAAATAAATCGGATCAGACACAGCTCAATGCACCACACAAATGTGGTCATGACAAGATGGAGTTGGAGTATTTACTGCTTAAGTACATCACTGTTTTATTCCTCAGACCGGATGCTCCGTGAACACTGTAGCTTTTAATTTAGAAACGGAAGGGAAAACAAACCACAAAAGTGAGTGTGTTCAAAAATATACTTGTCTGAGTTTGGGGGCACAAATTACTCCAGAAGGGAATGAATGGTGCTTTTTAAATGTGATGGGTTTGAGGGCTCGAGTGACTGTCATTAGGGGCACCCAGCAAACTAGAGGCTCCTATTTTGCGCGTGGGAGAACTGGGTGGGTCTGTTTTCCGACAGACTGAGAAAAAAAGACCACAAGACCGCACAAAAAATGACATACTGTTACACAGAACTCGTAAAAGTCACACTTTGCAACTACATCACTATAATTAAGCAAACTGAAAGGCACAAACAATTGGAAATTCAAACAGATATGGTGCATGGTTGTGATATTTGCCTTGTTGCTATACTCTTTGTAGGCTACACTGAATCACCTTGTGTATTGTGCCAGTCAGAATTAAAGAAATGTAGATGCTGACAGCTTACCAGTCAGCCTTGTCCCTGGGCCATCCTTGCCCTCCAAGGCCACAGTAACAGCCGTACATCATATAGGCCAAAGCTGATCTTCCGGTGCTACATTTGATGACCCCAGCCAGTTCCAGTAGTCCTCTTTTTCTCCGAGTAGACCTTGATGGAGTGCCACAGGCCAGGCCTATTGGGAATATAAACAGCAGCATTGCTCTCTGTCATTTATTCAGCTAGAAAGCAACAGGTTCAGGAGGTATTGGCTTAAGTCTTTACTTTTGCTGTTGTCATAAGGTCTCTTGTAGGCATACAAATATCTTGGTGTGAATATACTGCACTTTCTGGATCCATTCCATCACTTTAACGAATTACTGTAATGCCCTGAATGATAAGTCTAATGCCAAGCAGTCCTTATAATTCAAGTAGCCTAATAGGATATATACCACTCATTGAATTAATAGGCTACTATTTATCTAATAAAGCTGTTCTTCATTTTGACAAGACTCTAATAGGTGTTTTGCAGGTATCTTCCTTAGGTTGTGTGTCAAGCTAAATCTTTCTAAAGTGCAAATTAAGGAGAATAGATAGCCTATGTCATGGTAGACCTTTTATCAGCAACATTTAGAGAAGCTTCAGAGTGGGTACGTGCGTGGATGAAAATGTCCCCCCTGTCCAGGTTAGCATTTAGCTGACCTGTCGCAGTTTGACTTGGTTGCAAAATGAGTTTTAAGAACAACGCAGAGAGAAACACGCACATTCACTCAAGATGTTTAGGTGATAATTTGACTGATGACCAGACCATGATGCCATGTCCTAATCTGTCCTTAACGCTTCTCTAAGAGATGACAGCAGTTCAAACTTCAGTTTTTGCCTTCCGTCAAACCTTTTCAAAGGTGACAATCGCTGCAGAGCATCATAATCTTAGTGAATCCAAATAAACAGAATAGCCTGCACCTACGCTCTTTCGGTGCAGGGTTCAATAAATGAGAAAATGAACATGAGAAAAACCTAGAGGAAAAGGCTGAAATATGCTAAACTTACCCAAGAGAAGGAGAAGTATCCAATGCAGTACTGGCATTGTGCGCAAAGTCTATTGACGCAATGTGATCGAAGGCTTTTTTTAGACTCACTCCAAAGTAATCTCCTGACCATCTCCAGCCTCTCTGTCTTGAGCGCTTCACGGTAATCCCCACACACTCGATACATTTTAAATGCGGCTGAAAACGAACTGCCCATGTTTTTGGGAGGCTGGCATTAACCATTTCCCCTCTGTATCCCATTCTCTTTCGCTCATGACACTTGAAATCTTGAGCCATGGATGGACAGTCATCATTATAGTCTACTGAACATGGCTCAATGTACAACATTAATTCATAGTCAAGTAGGCTAAATTGTGGAATCACACTTCTCGAGACATGAGCAAACTTTTATACGCTATTATATTGTGGCCGATATGTCCATGCATTTTTCTAACAAATGAGGGGCGTGCACACGTAGGCCTACGTTGTGTTTGCATGAGGAAAAAAAATATTATCAATGAATAACCAAATGTAACCTCAGTTGCCATCACGTTGGAGCTAGCCCGTCTCTGACAGGTTTCCGACTGTTTACCTACACACGCGACTGTTCACGCTGTGGTTGCACTTGGTGGTCATCGTTGGGGGGAGCTGTTTCACAAAAGCGAGGGACAACAATTTGGTACGAACTACGAAGCTAGCAAGCGATCATGAAAATGGTGTAGATCACATTGCCTGAACATTCAGAATTCGCTGAAAGGATTCCTTGGATGTTCAGCTAACTTTGGATACGAAAAGAAACTGGGCTGTCATAAAGTTGGCAAAGGTGGGTACTCGACATAGTTTAAGATGAGAGTGATATATTAATTTTGTGGATCAGTTTCAGGAAGGCTCACGGAAAGCTCAAAATACATCTTGCGCGGCAAAACCACACAGCTAGCCAGCTAGTTCGTGCTAGCTTGTCCGCATTGTACTTTTAAGGCCAGTTAACTGTCTGGCGTGGTTAGCTTTTGTTCTGTTCCCTTTAAACTGCTCTAAGCGTGTAGCACAAGAACATCCATTCTCTGTGCTGTCTGGGAAGTTTTGTAGTTATTATATCAGAGCTAGTTAGCCATGTTATGCAGATATGATAGCATGTTTGCGTGATATTCTAGATGTTAGTAGACACAGGTAAAGACAAAGTCTATCTAGCGAACGTAAACGTATCTGCCCTATGAACTCGGTTAATGTTGGCTAGCCTATACTAACATCTGCTATAGACGGATTATACATATTTGTCCTGAATATTAGCCATTCAGCAATGACAGGAGAGTAATAAATATGTAAGATTACTTGCTAGTCTGCTACCAAGTTAGACATGCTAGTTTCAGCAGTTTTGCACTTCGTATTCCATGCCACCCACTTTGGTAAAGTTATTGCCGTGCGCGAGAAAATGTCAGCTTGGCACAACAGTTTGTTTCGTCATTTTGTTAATTTAGGTAGATTTGTCTCAAACCCTGTTTTTTCCGTGTAATGCATTTGAAATGATATAATACGACAATACGGTGGATCAATCTTGGTTATTTAGTAATTTGACAGAAGAAGCATGTCTCTAGCGTCATGCATGTTGGCAAGTTAGGTAAAGTTTAGCCAAATGGCTAGCATTTCACAAAACAGGAAGTGATTCACTCATGATTTTGTAGTCAAGAGTCAAGAATTTGTCACCACATACAGTTTATTTACCTGGCTAAGAGCTCAAGAGTTTTGTCAGAGAGGGTAGGTACATTTCCTTCGGGCTTCATGATGAGTCGAAATGTACACCACGTGACACCTCCAATGTATACATGACGTTTGTCAGATGGGTACATTTATGTCTTTCTTCATGTAATCTTTAGGTACGTGTAGCGTTAGGCGTTTTCCTCTAGTAAACAGTAGGCATTATACTCCATGTATAATCCAGCTACCTTTATATTGTAGCTCATAGAACTTACTTATGAGAACCCAAGAAATTGACTTAAATGGGTTAGATTAGATTCAACTTAATTGTCCTTGTGGTGAATACTACAGCGCCAGTTAAATGCAGTTAGTTAGCATGTAAACAGAAGTGCAGAAGAACAGACTGTACAGAAACCGCAGTTATATAGACCTTGTGTTATAGTATGGTTGATGTTACTGTTACAGTGTACATTATGTATCGTAAACGTCAATATGCATAATTGAACATTGGTTTGGGAGAGAAACATAAAGGAGAGAAACACATATAGTTATTAACTGACATTTCTATTGTAGGTGACTCCAAATTGGTCCTGACAGCACATGGAAACATGTCTCAACTTTGTCAGGACAGAAGCAGCCGGTGGCAAGAAATCCAGAAAGGGCTGCAATTCATACAGTGAGTGTGAAAGTTGTCACTCGGTGACAGTTCATGTTCTTAGGGAAAGAGCAAAGACAACCAGTCAGACAATCAAGTCACACCAGCAGTTGTTTTGTGAGCAGCAATTTACTTACATTTAAGATAGAAGAGCTAGTGGTGAATGAACTTACCCTGCGTTGGGTAAAGCATATTGGTGACTGTGTTAATGCAGTGGAGATCATGGACATTTCACATCTCCTACCCCAAGGGTCTAAGGATTGCCACCTCAAGCCCTTGGGGAGATCTAATGCATCATCTCACACCAGTGCTGCTAGCATCAGTTAATCTGCAGGGAACTGAAGCATATGCTTGTGTCTATGTGGACATCTAATTGTTTACTACCACTACAAATTAATTGACAAAATCATCATTGCTCGGAATCACCAGGGATATTTGCCTTAGTGTGATTTCCTTGTGCCATTATTAACTTTGTTTATTTCTATCTCTTATGTGTGTGTCTGTATGATCTCCAGATCTCCATTGCCATATCCTGGAACACAAGAGGAATATGAGGTTTGACTTTTTTTATTTTTATCTTTTACACATTTAATCACATTATTTCTTATTTAACTGAGCAATAATAAGGCTGTTTCTATTGGTTTTGTCAGGTATTTATCCAGGCCCTCGTGAAGAACTTGTTCGGCGAGGGAAATGATGTATTCAACGAAGGCGAATGGGCGAGATCAGTAGAACTGTACACAGAGGCCTTAAATATTACAGAGTATGCAGAGTCAGAGGATATTGTCATATCTACTGTAACAAGGGAAAAGATTTTTGCAAATCGTGCGGCTGCCTACTTAAACATTGTGAGTATGATTGGAAAGTCCTGTCTCACACACTTTCCATCCATGTCTTTAAATGATGAAATGATGAAATGTATATGCCAGATTTAAATTGAATTGTCAACATCAAGTAAATGTTTTAAACAAAGTTTAGTCAAGTATGTTAAACAAATGTTGCTACATCATGAATAATAGTTACTTAGTGGCTGCTGTTATCAAAAGTGTATAGTTTCGTATAATTCGATAAACCATAGAAATAGCAATGACCATTTTTCATTGGAAAATTAGTGTGTGTTCATATTTTCAAAGGGGCACAAGTTATTTAAATACAAGTGCAATGGTTACACCCAGAAGTGAGGTTTTGTCAGTGTTCAACCAATTTTAGTTCAGATGGGAGAAGGGAAATGCCAAATGTTTATCAGTGAGTCTGCATTAGCCAAATGATTGCATTCAGTGTTGTGTTAAGCCTAACTTTGACCTGTTTTAGGGTTTATATGACCAAGCTTTGGAGGACTGTGAAAAAACTCTGGAGTTAAATGATGGCAATTACCGGGCGCTTTATCGCAAAGCCAGATCTCTGAAGGAGATGGGACGACACGCAGAGGCCTATGATGCAGTGGCCAAATGTTCACTTGCAGTACCCCAGGTGGGTCATGCACTCCGTGGAAGGCTGATTATGTTTTCCTCTTAAAATAGTACATGCAGCCATTAAACATATCTGTGTGTGTGTGTGTGTGTGTGTTTTAATGTTTTAATGTAATACTCCTTGTTTGACTCCTAGGATTCTAAAGTAATTCAACTCACACATGAACTTGCTCAGATGTTAGGATTAAAAATTCGCAAAGCCTACATCAGAAGCAAGGTAAGACCATCATCATCTCATGTTTGTTTGAAATCATCTTTAGCACACAAAGGCCCACCGAGTTTGGCAGCGTTGTCTCCATGTTATAAAGGCTTTCCTCCCACTCTGGTGTATTAAAGGGGCTCTAAGCAATGTTGGGCAGCGTCACATCTGTTGACGTTCAAATCACAGAGCTAGCTCGCTACTCCCTCTCCTTCCCTCCCATGCAATTGAAACTCTCCTAAACACACATCTCCTCAGTCATTGGCTGGAATACTGTTTGTTATGTTTCATGGTGCAGGTTGCTCTAGTTTGTTTTTGTTGCCGTTTGTGGAGCCTGGGCTGTCTACAGAGGCCACATTTTTTGCAGTGTGTTCACGGGACAGGTAGTTGGCGGATAGTGAGGATATGTTTGCTGTATGTGACAAAATGTTGTAGCCTAAAAAACTTGCTTAGATATTGCTTAGAGCGCCATTAAATGTCTCCATCGATTATGGACGTTCGGGAAAAGCTGCACTGCAGTTCAAAAGTTAGGGGTCACTCAGAAATTTCCATTCCACGCCATTATAGACAGACAGATGTGGAGGGAGCTACCCTCAGAGTGGAGAGGTGGGGGTGTTGATTAACATCTGTTGATATCAAGGACCCACGTATCCTATTAGTCTTACATCTCCGTTTTATATTTGCCTAGCCTTCGCCTTTTCAGACGAATCACTGGTCAATTTTAATAGGTAATGTTCGGCCAGGCTTGCTGTTGTAATGAGACAGACACCAAACATCAATTAACATAACAAAATACATAGATTAACGAAAACACTTGCAACACTAGGCAAAATTGGCATGTCGGACGGAGCGGCGTAAGGCTACCCTTGACACAGACATACAAGACAGACAAATAAACAAAAGTCAAATAAATAATAAAACAAACAAAAACAGAAAAGTCCACGTTAAAGTAGCCTAGTCCAACTGACTGCATCCAAAGTCTCATGGCATTTATGGCGCATAGCTTAATCCGGAGCGGAGGGTTCAACGGCGCTACACAGGCCGGCTGGAGAGCAGCATCAAGCAGAACAGTCAGAAGTCGTGGGTGATCCAGATCAGCAACTCAGTGGACCCCGACAGCGACAGTTTGCCTTTAGCTTCTGATATTAGCTAATGATAGCTCGATCCAGATTCCAGGCAGCAGACCATGGCAGCTTGCAGGCCAGCAGTAGATCGGCGGTAGCAACACATCGCCCGCAGTTGTAGCCGGTCCTCAGTTCTTCTGTCCAGTCCTGAAGCAGCGCCGTTCACGGATGGAGGATGAGCGGTTCATGCCGTTTATGGCATCAGTCAAGTTGTAGGCCTAGGCTACGCAGCAAAATGCAGACTAACAAAAAGCACAAGACTATCGAAAATAACGTTAACTAAGAGTGAAAACATTTAACTAGACAAATTGCTACAAAAAACGAACAGAATAAAGCATAAAATTACAGAATTACATAAAATATATTAATTATAGCCAAAACACCTACACAACAATTCAGAAAGATAGATTTGGCCAAAGTTGGCATTATTGTTTATTGGCATTTCATTAATAGCATGTCATGATAGGGTGTCCGATACAGTAGGTAGCCTACATAGGCTATGTCGTTGCATCACATATGTTATTAAAGTCATTTGCTGACTTGATATTTGGAGTTCCGAGATGGTTCACTTCATTATTAATTAAATAGGCCTACCATACTGCCAGCAGTTCAAGTTCTTGAGATGGCAACCTAGACCATTTTATATAATTGTATTATGTAATCGCATATTCCAAATATATATGGAGCTATCGCTTGCCAAAAAATGGAACGACCTCAAAGTATGGCATCCAAACTTAGATCAGGTAGAGTTGTGTAATTTCTCCTTAAATTAAGTAAGTGCTTTTTAATTTCGAAAATATTACACACTTATGACACAAGGCAGACATCTCGTCTGATGCATTCTGTTTCAAGGTATTGCTCAACACTGCTATGGGTCAGCCCTAACCATGTCTTCTATTTATCAACTTCAGTCTGGCTGTGCCCACTTATTGCCTGTGCCTAGCCATTCTCTTGTGCAATACTGCGCAAGCTCCACCGAGTTTGACAGTGATACATTGCTACCAAACTCAAGGCTGTAGTCTGACTACACTTTCAGACGTTTGAGTGTTGTGAAGTGACGCTTGTGATTATGGTAGACTTGTGTTTATACAACAGAATGAAAGATTATTTACTTAATTTACAGTCAGTCATACTATATAAATACTCTTATGCTGATTGGCTAGACAATGTCTCATTCACTCAGAATCGGCATAATTTGAGCTGAGTGTGGTTGATGAACCAACCACAGAATCAGATACCGTAATAGCTAAGTGTTCTATGTGGGTACTGGGTTGTATATATAAGTATTGGGATGCCTACTATTACATCCTTGGGATAGAATGGTATGTCTTTGAAGTTTGTGTGGATGTAATGGCAAGTGCCCCAATACTTTTATCTGTATAGTGTATGTCTGCCTTACCATGGAAACAATCTTTTTTTTAATTGTATGTGATGATGGCAGTCAGAAGGTTTCATAATTCCTAAAACGCTCGATATAAAAGATATTTGAAAATTCCGAAACACTAAAATAATTCAGAATTGTCAGGGAAAAAGAGAGCGTTTGCATTATTGTTACAGTGGGGATTTTCAACATTGTCTGTGAATATGATTAATTTGCTTCTTATTTCTCCCTTAGCCTGCCTTAAATATTTTACCTGGTTCAAGTATATCAAGTGCTTCAAACGAAAAGGTGAGACCATGGGTTATTAATAAGTGTATATGCATTGAAAATAGAGACTTGGGAAACAATTGTTGTAAAATATTAATGTATCATTGTCTTCTGAAATGTTTTTTACGTTGCAGTGTTCTAATGGATTGGTATCCGTGGATGATATTGAAATGGGTAAGAGCACTCACTGTTGTTATTTACTTTCTTCTGTAGGAGTTGAGGTATTCTCTGAGTTTGTCTTTGCTCTTTTTCTAGCTGCTGTGTGCTCTCACTCACATGCTCTCTCACCCCACCCCCACCCTTCTCCTCCTTTCCTCCAGATGAGTCCCAGGTCTCCACAGAGACGGCTGGCCCAGCGCCAGTCCCTTCTCAGCTGTCCACGGAGATGCCAACCTTGATGCCAAGCGCAGTGCCTGTCCACAGCGCGCCCGCAGTGGGACTCCCAGCCTTCGAGAAGGCAGAGCCTGAGCCGGCCCCCCTCACCGTCGTCTCCTCCATCATGTCCCCCGCCGCCCCTGGGGACTCCCTCAGTCACGAGTCGGGGCCCCTGACCAGCCACATGCTGGTGAATGGGAACCGCCCCCATGACGTGTATCAGGTATCAGAGCCCCACCTGGACTTCGACTCCAAGATCATTGGGGACGACCTAGATGACCTTCTGGACAACGTCACGCATGAGCAGTCCACAGAGGTACGACGAGGATCTTGAGTGATCTGAGTGCTGACAGAGTAAAGCCTCAATCAGACGCGGTGATTTTCTTGTTAGAATGTAAGAGTTGTACTTCAATCAAACTGGTTAGGAAGAGCCAGGATGACTTGTTTGTCTGTTGCCTGCCAATTTTTGGCCTGGCCTGCCCTTCATTTTTTGATTCAGCCAGAATGCTGTTCCTCATATCTAAAAACCCTGGATACATTGAAACAACACGAATGTCCTCTCTGTTTGCTTGTTTGTTTTGCCCTCCCCCCTCCCCCACAGGTCATTCCCACCGTGGACGGTCCTCTGCCTCTACCCACCAGCATGTCCTCTGTCGGAGTCATGTCCAGCCCTCTCTTCATGCCCCCTCACATGGCCCACCACCACCCTTTCCTGGCACAGCAGTGCACGGTCACCCTCCCCCCACCTTACCACAAGCCCAATCCCTACTCTATCGGCCTGGACCCATTCCCCTCAGCGCTGGACTCTCTAGACTGTCTCTCTCTCTCGGATACACAGACAGGTATAATAGCAATAATACATTCCATTTACTAAGTGCCTTCAAGACACCCAAGGTTGCTTCAACAGCTCAGAAAATTAAGACACAAGCAATTTTGAAAAATCTATAAATTAAATTATTTAATTGGCTGAAATGCCCATAGGTTATGATGGTGACCACGTGAACCACGCACAGCTTGGTGTCATTGAACAGACAAACCAGGTAGTCTTTTATGTTAGTTAGCCTCCTCATTAGAGTTTTTGTTTTGCAGAAGATGCTTGGTTGGCTCATCTATTTCATATTTGCAAACTTATTTCCTGAATTTAAGTGACCAACCGTAGACCTGCCTGACTGACATTCAATAGCTGTATTGTTTGTTTTAGATGTAGTGTATTCGGAAAGAGGGGTTTCTGAATGAAGGGTTCACAAGCTGAGGCTGCCGTTGTGTTGTGTCTGATAATGTGTAATAACAGTTTGTGGAAATGGTTTTTGTTCCCTATGCTTTAGACGACGCTAAAATGACCTCCCATTCTTTTTTCAATTTTGCTTCACCTGCTGGGAATCCAGGTTTTCCTCAACATCCCATCATGCCTGTAAGGATACTCCACTTACTATCTGCTGGGTTTTTGTGTAGCGGAAGCAATGACTGGGAAAGCTAAAGACTAATTTGTATCCTCTCCACTCCCCTGCAGATAAACACCAATGATAAGCCATTATTTCCTCCGATTGGGGTGGCCTTAAATACCCCTGAGTCAAATATTTCGCGGGTGGAATTGTCCAAAAATCCCCTCGCTGAGACTCATGACTTCAGACAAGCATGTGCAGCATGTTATGTGAGAACAGGTAAGCGTCTCTTGACACACACACTCTCAAGTATAACGGTAGTCAAACACAGACACAGACACACACAGAGTTCTATTGGTGTAAAAATGTGGTCTTTTTTGTAGGTCCTGGAGTATTGGACTATACCCTCTATTCAGATGAGCACAAATGCAGAAAAGACATTTTGCTTGGAAAAATCAAGTATTCAGGGAACAACGTGTGGAAGCTTATTCGACCAAGGCCAACCAAGACCCAGTATGTGGGGCCTTATTACATATGCAAAGGTAACATCACCCAGTCTTTTCCTGTATCTCCTTTTGCATTTGTGATGGTTTGTTTCCTGGCAACAAAAGGAATCACAGTGCTTTGTGTACAAAATACTACTGATTGGTATACAGACTTGACTTGGAGGAATCCCTCAGTAATCCCCTCTGTGTCCATGCAGTACTACAGCAGTAGTGTCTATGCATGTTGTCCCAAGAATAGGATGCTTTATTAGCAACCAGAGTGACCGATAATATAGCACCGATCAGTGGTTAATCTCAAGGTGGCTAAATCTTGATGGCGGTGCTGGCTTGAACTTGAACGGGCCCCTTAGCTTGCTCTGCTACCTGGTTCATATGATCATAACATCCAGTAGACACACCCAGGAAATTTGAACTGTAGATAGAGGAAATGAAGCAACCTGTTGTTGTGAGCAAGGGTGACATTTAGAAAAAAAGATAGCTGAAGGGTAAACACAAATCAGGGCCTGTTTTAGATGGCCTTTAACCTGGGGAAGCGCCACCATCAGGTTGAGCAACACTACAAAATCAGTGGACAGGAGGACGCTTAAGCCAGGGCTATTCAATTACAAATTCAGTTGGGCCAGATTTCAGCGGTGAAGCTATTTGTAATGACACATTTTAAAAACACAAAAAACATTTTGAAAAACATGTAATCCTTATTAATTGTTTCGTTTTTAACTTTGGTCAGTTTGCACAGCAAAGGGTGCATTTTAAAAAACAGTAAGATAGTAGCAATTGCCTATTTTTGGTTAACGTTAAAGTATGTTTGGTTATATTTGAAGCTATCTACATAAGAGTGACATGGCACTGTCATGAACGTGTCATAAACATGTAATTTATGATATAACGCTTCTGTCATTAATTGTCATTCCGTTTTTGTCATTACAACAAGGTAGGGTTAGGGCTAGGATTAGGGTTAGAATGAATGTTTCACGTCATGGCTTTGATGCTTTCGGCGCCGAACTGGGTTGAGCGTCAAGCTATGAGCTTCACCAGCGACTTTGACGCTTTTGACGGTCTTGGTCTGAATGCACAGTTAGGGTTAGGGTTCATGTGTTATGACCGTGTTCATGATCATGTCATGTTACTCTTATGTAGATACCTTAAAGTGTTATCTACTTTTTTTCCACTTACAAAAGAAAAAAAATAACCTAAGCACATCTCGCTCATAGGCCTAGCTAGGCTATCTGAAAGCAAAGTAGTGTACAGTATTAGCAATGCAGTAATTTCCTGTGTATCAGCCGCATTGTGTAAAAGCCGCAGGGCAGTGTTTTATGCAAGTTAAAAGAAACAAAAACATGTTAATACCATATTAACTGGTATTAATTAAATACCCATATTATGTTGATATGCAGGCTAGTGGCTACAGTTACCCTGATGACTTTCCTAGGGGGAGAAGTGACAATTTTTGTTGTCGATGCAATCCGAGAGTATTAAGGGAGCATTGAGAGTTGCCTTCTATGGATTTCATGTGTGTATGTATCCAAACATACTGAGCATGATGATTGCTACTATCTTAATGTTAGGGAACTGATATATGTTGACATCAGTCCAAAACTTGGTGGACATGGTTACAGGTGACTGCATGTCAACAAGTTTTAGTATGACTTTTCCTCCATCAATACAAGGCACCACTTTGCTCTGGTGGATGAGTCCCCTTCTATTTCAACAGTGAACGGGTCTCTGGAAAAAATACGCTCATCTCTGTGGGCAGAACAAGTCCATCCAGTCGACCAGCAAAGTTCTCTTTTAATCTCTTTCTATGAAATTTGTCATCACATCCGTGTTTTTTTTGCGGGGGATGAGATGCATTTGCTGAGCTTCAGGAAATACAGCATTCTGCCTTTGTTCATATCAGTTGTGAAAAGGTCCATTTTGGCTTGGAATGCATCTGTGCCACAAGGTCGATGACAGTTTTGTCTCTGCCTTGTAGTCCCAAAGTGAGATCATTGAGGTGTTAGTATGTCAGTCAGAAAGCAGGCATTGGCCATGAAGTTGTCATCCAGTATGCGATTGAAGTGCGCTTTTGCCGTTTTTTGCTTGCTGCTGTGGAGGAAAGCGCACATGGGTCATATCCAGATTGTCTTTTAAAAAAGGCGGATTTTTCTCAAAGACATATCGCCAATTGTGTGTGCCTCTAATGGCAGTAGACAGAGCAGCTCCTCTCGGAAGCATTTGCTGTCAAAAAACTGATATATGTATATAGCTATATAGACATGTTATCAGCTTTCAGGTCTTCTAATCTGTAGCAAGAATTTCAACCGAATGTAGGTGAAGTGTCTGACGGGTATATATATTTTTTTTTATAGCAGATACATTTTGACGTCATTTATCAGCTTGTTCATTACGGCCAGCATACAGCCCTTTGTGGTTTCAGATTCTGTACATGGCTTTTTATTTTTCGCCAAGATCCAGGATGCAGGGATGCTGTGGAAGCTCTCTTGGGCTGTGAATGACCGCACCATGGTAGTGCTGCTCCGGTTGTGAGATGCAATCAAACTGCACTTTTGCAGCCCTCTCCTGAGATCTGTCGGGAAAATTGGTGCAAAAAGTTGTGCGTTTCTCAACGTGGTGCCTCTGCACATCTTAGAACCCCCCTTAAAACCCAGTTGATGCAAAGTGTGTCAAAAAAAGAGCAGAAGTGGGGCTGTCCAATGTAACTACGCACTTGTCAGTATGATCAAGTATGCAATCAAATTGCATCATTTTTACGGTCTATACTGTACTGCGTTCACCTGCACACCCATTACTCTTGTTTCAATTACTCGCAAACCTGTGATCGCATAGATATGTCACGCATGTCAAATGAAAGAGGAGACAAAGTGACCGCAAAATAATAACTTCAGATAGCTCGACTTACCCCAGCAAATTCCTGCATGGTATCAAGACTCGTATTGCATCCCAATTTGTTTGAAAAAGAAACACTTTTTTTGCCTTTACTTTTGTCATTGCAATGTAGTAAAAAGTTAACCTGACTTTCGCCAGATCCTGTAGTTCGCTGTCTGCTTCACACAAGGATCTGGGACTTCTCGATAGGAGATGTATTTCTGAAGGCGGGTCCTTGTAAAACATCCTCGCATGTGATTTGATAAACCACTTGCCTGTTATCTTGAATGACGTGCTAGGCTTCTTCAAGCTCTTGCCAAACCCGGTCGGAAGAAGAGTAAAAACATCCTTGCCACCAATAAATGTCTTCAAAACTATTCTCTGCTAATCTTTTAAAGAATGAATACTCGATAGATTCGACAAAACGGTTGAAATAGCAGAATCGATGTCAGCACAAGACTCCTCGCTGCGTGCCGCCATTGTTATTTGAATCAAACACTCGCTTCGGCACTCCTGATTGGTTGCTTATTTTTTGATCACTGGCCCAGGGGTTTGGATTGCCCTCGCGTCCAGACCCTTGTGTGGAGCTCAGCGAAACGCCTCTGGTGGAGCATGGCGGAACTACAAGGGTCTGGCGAGAGTCAGGCTAGTAAAAAGTTGTTGTAGAGAATCATCATGAGCGCATAGACAGGCGCAAACTCGGGTGAAGTCATTTTTACGTTTCTGTGTTGAGAAAGACATATTGATTGATTGTAGGCTAATTAGGCTAGGTCTACTTCCGCCACGCTCTGCATTGTGGGTTACTAGGCTAGGTGGAGTGTTTCATTCATGGTCTGTACTACTCTGTGAACGTACACAGGAATGTGCGTCTCTGGCGGGACCACAGGCTGGGGCACTCGGGGATTGCTTCTGGGCCACATGTGGAGAAAGAGATGGATGGATGGATGGATGGATAGATGGAGGGTCTAAATTTTGAAATAAGTTCACAAGAACGGTTGACCGTTACCAGTGGATAGGATCTATATAAGCACTGACACAACAAGTCAGGCTTGTTGCTTCGTGAACCAATTTTCAGATGCAGATGCAGCTCATTTATATTTTCATATTGTCAATTTGTTGGGGGTTTGAATCAGTTAATCAGGGTTTTCTACAACAAATGTGAAACAAGTAACTTAGCATCTGTGTAGTAACTGTTTCCAATTTGATTGTAAATAACCTCAGGACAGATGTGCGTTCCACACAGGGTAATATTTTAATAGTCAAGTTTAACAGTCTCTTAACATCCTGTTCTATTTTTTTGCTTTTGTTTCAGATGTTGCCATGGGAGAGGAGTGCAGATACCCTGGTCACTGTACATTTGCATACTGCCAGGAGGAGATAGACGTTTGGACGCTGGAGCGTAAGGGCTTCATTAGCCGCGAGTTGCTTTGTGATCCATTTGGCTCAATACGAACGGTCCACCTGACGATTCCCGCAATCCTTCAGGAGCATCCTGGGATATTTATGTTCCTCTGTGAGGTATGACAGGCTAGAAAACAGAAGACTCATACAACTGTATTCCATGTCTCTTTATATTGACAAGCTGAAAGGGTGCTTTAAGAAACACCCAGCCTTGTGTATTGGCCCAGGCTGCTACAGTCTCAGAAAGTAGAACAAAAAAAATCTCCTGCCGCTTATGGCGTAATCACATCCTGCTTTAGGACAGGTGTGACAGGTTTGAGAGCTGTGCTATTTTGAGTCATGTTTCAAGAACACAAAAGGAGAGGAGAGCTGTGTTTGACTGACACATCTGTTCATATTCCCAGGTGTGTTTTGATCACAAACCCAGAATCATCAGCAAGACCAACAAAGAAAACCCAAGTCTGTGCTCTCACCCAGTGACAAAGCATAAATTTGAAGAGAAAAAGTAAGCACTGCCCACACTCCCCTCTCAACCTCCTCTAGCTCATGTCAGATCAAGGTGAATCTTGAGTTTTTATCCTATCCTTGAAAGTGGAATGACCAGTGTTGTTCAAGGGTTGTTCTCTTTGTGCCCTGTGTTTCTGTTTGTGTTTCGGCTGTTTCATTGTACATTACACTATAACTTGGTCTCAAGTCAGGTTCATGAACATTTGACTGAAGAAAAATGTCTATAGGCGTTTTTCGACCGACAGAACCGGTTCCGTTCAGAATGAATTGAATCTTGGTGCTATCTGGTGAACCAGCACACATTACCACCAGTTTTGAACCAAACCAAGGATGCGTCATCAACACTGGGTGTTGCATGCAAAACAAATCTTAATGAGATGCATAAACAGGAGAATGATTATGATTAGTTGTCCCGTGAAAACTGCAGAAATTAGCTCTTTAAAATGCTAGTCAACATCTACAGTGTAATGCTAGTTGACTAGTTTTGTTTACTCATGGTAACAGTTGATATGGACGGAAAACAACCATTTTATGGTTCAAGTTCCGAACCAAAGTACCACATTCCAAATTGGCTTTTATTTGGTCGAAATGCTCTGAACGGTTCAAATGTTCTATTGTCTGATCTGACCCCAGTTGCCTTAGTGTGTAAGGAGGACATAAGTACATGTTCAGACCTGGCTCTGTAAAGCACGATGAGACGTATTGTTCTGTTGTGGCACTCTTTAGATTGGATTGAACCGATCTGCAGCAGTCTGTGTGATGCCTCCTCACTGTGCTCCCGACAGGTGCCTGGTCCACATTCTGAAGGAGAACACTAACACTCGCTACACTAAGGTCCGGCCCTTCACATACCAGTGCCAGATGGACCTATGCCGGCACGAGGTGCGCTATGGCTGCCAGCGCGAAGACGGCTGCTACTACGCCCACAGCCTGGTCGAGCTCAAAGTGTGGATGCTCCAGTCCCAGCAAGGTGAGTCCCACGCCCCGCACCACCAACCAGAACTCCGCAGACACTCCAGGAGGCTTGAGCAAAATCAAACGTCACTCACTGTAAATATATGAAAATGAAAGCTGTATATTTGCATCCACTGCATCCATGCTCCAAAACATATTTTCCGTTTTGACTGACTGGTGAGATAATGAATAAGGAAAACGGCCGTCTGCATTTTAAAAGTGTTGACGTAAATTTGTAGCTTTCATTCTCAGGGCCTAAGCTTGGGAATTGGAAGGGATGATCTACATTACCAGCCTTATGTTGTCAAAGTTGCTGGAATGAGGCATAAATAGAATAAAAACTGAGTGTGTACATTAGATCTCTGAAGGATTGTTTCAAAACTTTTTGTTTAAAGGTATTCCTCATGAAGGTATCGTTCAAGAGGCCGGAAAGTATTGGAACATGGTGGCCAGCTCCCAAGGAGTTCAGGTAAACAGCCCACAAAAGACACAACCTCTAGTGGAACACTAAAGCAAAGTGCTAAATTGTACCCCAACACAAATCTTAGTACTGTGCAGGACTGTGTTGGTTTCTATTTAGCATAAACCATCAGTACAGTAAACAGACCTACCAACATGTACGCATTTTGCGTAGCGGGCACGCATTTTGACCTCCTAGTACGCTTGTACGATTCTATGCTCTTAACTATGCATATCGCTTGATCTCGCATTTCGCCAGTTTCAGTGAAGTTGTCACTGAAGTTGATTCTGCCGCAGAGCTAGAGCCACAGCCATAGATATATGTGACCCTGTAAAGCGAAACCAGTCGTTTCGGTACAATTTACTAAATTAAGTTATTGTGCTCACGTGAACGGCCATAAACTAAGCTTTCCAACGATATGTATATCGAGGGTATTACACAAACTATCGCTAAGATAATCGCATCCAAAGTTGACATGGTTCTCCTGTCACAATATGCCAGAAGATCATCAGAAGTCTGGCTTCTGGTTTGGGTTTTATTGGTGATTTTGATAGTGATTGTCAGTCGTCTGCTGCGGTGTCTCTCCACCTGAAATCTCCTCTTGGGGACGGCGCCTTTCTGGTTCCGTGTGACACTCAAGAAAGAGGCCTCCCGCTCAGCCTCCCGCTCCGTGTGTCCAGGTTCTGGACTTCACATGCACTCTTCCTCTTCATTCGTCCTTCTGAAGCTAAACACATTTAATTTAATTAAAAATAACTGCTGAACCATTTAGATGTTTTCAATGTGATGCAAAACTTCTTTTTACATCCTTTGTGAGCAGATGTATTCTGCTCACCCAGAGTCGAGCCCACTTTATACAGGATACTGTCCAGCACCGCTTTCTTCTCGTTCATTTCGCTCGGATTGTGCCAACTCTCTGTCCAACAACATGTCCAGATCATCCAGAACATTAAGGGCATCTTCCTACTCATATGCTTTGTTGTCCAGTCCAGTTTTGGTCCTCTTTTTGTTTTTCTTTTTTGTTTCATCCATGTCCTCACAAAGTGCTTTATTATGTATAAGAAAATGAAAGAATCATTCAAATTTGAATATAAATATAGGAGGATAACACCGTGTCATCTGAACCTGAACAGTTAGTCAGAATTCCTTAGATTTAAGTTTGTTTTTTGATTCTGTGAAAAGTGGTAAATACAAATAAATGTATTTTCATACATGGCCTGGCTGCTGTATTTTGATGATCATATTCAAATTCGCAGTGGCCTCTTAATTTTGAATATGAAGGTCAACTAGTTTGAATGTCACTCAGCAACCGTAGGATGACTGCACAAATGTAGACCAAGATGAGCTAAAAAGGTGTACTCAAAGTATCTCTTCCTGGTTGGCAGGTCTGAGTAAATGATGTTTGTGTCATTTTGCTATTTTGCAGAATGCCTACAATGTAGTTCTTATTATGATTAGATGGACCTTTGTTCAAAGTAGGGAATTACACTCAGGCTATACCGGATCCACAACTGAAGTGCTCCATTCCCGTAGGGTAAAAATAGTTTTAGAAGGTTTTCCGAATGCATGTGACACCACTGTGTCTGGTGTTGTCAAGCCAATTGTTGCAGCAGACACTATTTTAACGGAATTCGTCAGTTATGGGGCCTGCCAACACAGGCTGAAGATGCATCCTGTTGGCTTTACATGAGCTCACATCATCCATTGCCGAAGTGAACTGTGGTTCCATTGCATTGCTTTGCTACAGTTGCCTTGCTCCCACCGCCTCTATCAAAAAGTTGAGAAATCCTCAACTTTTGCTGCACCAACAGACAGCAACGCAAGGCACCAGCCAATCAAATCACAGCTATGCACACACGCCTGAGCTAAATGCCATTTCAATACTGGGTGAGGAAGTGGACATTGTAGAGAACTATAAATATTTGGGAGGTCTAATTGACAATAAACTGGACTGGAGACACAACACTGAGGCTGTATACAAGAAAGGGCAAAGTAGACTCTATTTCCTGAGAAAGCTCAGGTCTTTCAATGTGTGCAGCAAAATGTTGCAAATGTTTTATCAGAGTGTTGTTGCAAGTGTAATTTTCTTTTCTGCTATCTGTTGGGGAAGTGGCATTATAGCCAGGGACACTAACAAACTGACTTGGGGTCAGCCCTAGAGCCCCTGGAGTTGGTGGTGGAGAGAAGGATGCTGCACAAACTTTTAAATATATTGGACAATACCTCTCATCCACTACACGATGTACTTGTCAAGCAAAAAAGTATTTTTAGTTGGAGGCTACGCCAACTTAGCTGTAAGAAAGACAGATTTATAAAGACTTTTTTACCCACTGCAATAGCACTTTATAATGTCTCCCATCTGGGCAGAGAGAAAGGAATAACATTTTAAATCATTTTCTGCATGTATGTTTGTATGTTTTTGTTGACTGTTGTGTTTGTATTGCTGCCGAAACACTGTAATTTCCCCTTGGGGATGAATAAAGTATATCTATCTATCTATCTATATCTATCTATCTGACCATCGGGACAACCCACGGGCATGCAGTAACGCAGGCCTACGTGCCTGGTGTAGCCTCCCTGTGAGAGTTACATATTCAATACACCTTAGTGACACACTTTAATGTCAACAAGGCTGAATTGATTTAAATCAGAGTTGCATAATAAAGTTGTAAACCAATGCAATTAATCTTCAATGTAATTTGATGTTCTTTGTGCAGGAAGTCCCTGCTGCAATGAGGAGGTTTGGGCCTCCAAACCTAAAGATGCAGTTTGTGTGTGGGCAGTGTTGGAGAAACGGGCAAGTCAGTGAGCCGGACAAGAACAGGAAATATTGTAGCGCAAAGGCCAGGCATCCGTAAGTGACTGTCTCTTATGGAAGAGGACTGGATTTGGGTTGAAGGGACGGCAGCAAGACTTGATTCTAAATCTTGGCATTTGTGTGTGTGTGTGTGTGTGTGTGTGTGTGTGTGTGTGTGTGTGTGTCTGTGTGTGTTGCTCTCTGCCTCTGCATCAGATGGGCCAAAGACAGAAGAGTGGTCTTAGTAAGCTCCAACGAACGCAGGAAGTGGACGACTGTCCGCCCCCTACCCACAAAGAAGCCTATCCCTGCTCAGTTTGAGGTAGGTGATCATTCCGAGACTGTTGGACCATTGCTTATGTCAAACACTGACTGTGATTTCAAAATCATCTTTTTTTTAAAAAAAAAAAAAAAAAAAAAAAGGACAGAATGTATTATATATATATATATATATATATATATATATATAATTTTTAGACTATATTTGCAATTTCACCAACCTAAGAAAAGCCCAAACTTGGGTATTTTGGTAAGTATACCTGAGAGTGTGTGCAGTGCTTATCACATTATTATTTTGTAGTTGACCTTGGTATTAAACGTAACTTATGAATACTTTATTATAGAGGGCAGGTATTTTGATTTTCCAACATCCAAAATGTGAATAAATACTTTCAAAAAGTGTATTGTTTAATAGAATAATTAGGTACAACACATTTTTCAACAATTAGTTCACTTTGATATTGGTTTTAATTAGTACTAGTGCAGTGCCCGTGCAAACAATGTTTTCAAAGAAACTTGTTGCCCAATGACGTTGATGCAGGTGGATCATGTTAGATTGGTGATGTAGAATCAGGCCTGTGCAGTTTTTAGAGCTTTTTACTCTCTTAGCAAAGTAAAAAAAGGGAAGGGGAAAGGCGTTGAGTTGCAGCTAATGGCAATATTAGACACATTATGTAGGCCTACCCGTGCGTTTTTGCTGTTGTTAGGAAATGATAGCCTAAAGCTAACCACATGACCATGGCCAAGCCAGTTCTATGAACTCGGAAGTGATGTTTGAATGAATGTTATGCCCTTAGCCGATGTCCAGAGATGATGTCCAGTCAAGAGCGGCTGTTTTAAATGCAAATTTGACCAGAATTCTGTTGCCTGATCAGCAATCTGATCAGGCAACAGAAGCGCTAGGCAACCGCGGTTGTTGATGAGTAACCTAGCCTATGCAACATTACCTGACTTTAACAGCCTGCTTACCAACATGGGTGCATGTGTGTCGGACTCAGCATGTTTATCCAACATGAACAATCTTGAAACGGTCCGTTGTTTACGTGAGACATCGTAATTTCCATGAATGGCAACACGTGAGTTTGTCAGCGAAATGGGCTTTTTTGTTTCTATGCTGGAGTAAGTGAGAGTGAGGGGGAGTGGCTAGTGCGGAGAGCGGTAGAATTGTGGGATTGCGGTGGAGTTGTATTTCGCTTAATTTAATGATATCTTTGTCATTTGTTGTCCAAAAACTACCAAACTTCGCACTGCACTCACGCATGTCATTAGCAATACCTGTGTCAAATATTAGGTCAGTCGGATGAGCGGTTTGAGAGTTATGCGAGTAACACACAGACAGACAGAGTGACACACAGACAGACGTTCCTTGCATTAATAGATAGATTTTACCTGGTTGCACCACCTGAATTATACAGGCATTTTCTTGGACACCTATATAGCCTTTTGACTTTGCTAGCAAGTTCATCCATTCAATTTTTCAATCCAATAAAGAGTTTTATTTTAAAAATAACTTTTTCTTGTTTTACCATCTGACATGTCAACTGTACAAGTCCAACTATGAAGAGAACGTAGCTAATTTTATCAATATCTGAGAGAGATCTTCCAACTTTGGGGCCCATGGATTAAAGTTTTCCGTCGCTACGACGGATTTCCGTCAACCGGAGGCGGTAGAGGTCAATCATGAGATTGATGCAGATCCGGGGAGAAAATATTTGGGGGGGTGCGGCGCGATCTCCCTTGCAAGCTGCAGTGATGGTTACACCTCTTGTTGAACCCTGTTTTGTGATAGGCCTGTGTTTTAGCCTATGTTAAAATCTTTGTTGTGCGCAAAATAAATAAATAAGTGCGTTAGTGCAACTGCGTTGATGAACATTAGGCTAGGCTACTACTAGGCTACTACCACTATTAGGCTGCTACTACTAATAATAATAATCATCATCATCATCATCATCATCATAATGATATAATAATAAACGAAAGAAAGGCCAATTGAAACAGATGAAAGAACAGTCCTGATTTATAGCCTACTTTGGAGCCGCAGCTTAACATAGCCTATTAGGCTTTTGTAGGTTTAACAAGCTTTGCAGAAGTTCAGGAAAGCTGTCGTTTTTTCAGTTTAATTAGTCTATGATTTGGGCTAATTATTCTTCATAAAAATAAAATGAAAATAAACAGTTGTTTCGCCAGTTGTAATAGTAAGCTATAGCATCAGGACAGACATCCACGCACTAGCTGCGCAAAGGTCTGCGTTGTTGCGATGACTTCTTATCCGCACTTGCTGTGTAGTTCCCTGATCTCATTAAATTAGGCTACTTCGAGGTCGGCAGTGTTGGGGAGCTTAAAGATGAATAGTCAAAAAGAACATGGCCTACTTTCGGTCATTATTAATATTAATAGAGTCACGTGCGCCCGAAACGCAGAGACACAACGGAAAAGTGTGTGTCTGACTGCGCCACGCCACTATTAGGCTATCTTACTGTTAAGTTTAACTGCTAATTTCTCTAAAAATAATTATAATAAGCCAACAAGGTTAATTTATACAATTCCAAAGGATCCAGTAGCTTAGGCTATGTCTATAGCCTACAGTTTGCCTAATTTGTCTTCTTCAAAGAGAAAGTCGTAGGTCCGTTTCCAATAAACGATACATATAGGAGTCCTATGACTGACGCGTGTTCTTATAAAAACGTCTTGTCTTCCAGTTAATATTCTTGAATATTTATTGTTACAAACAGCACAGTTCTCATACAATTGACACGACCAACACGGTCAGAAAAAACGTGGAACTCCTAACATTCATGCCGTGCATCACGTTCTTACCCAAAAACTAAAGTAAAGTTACACCAAATTATATCCTGACATCAGAAAACATCAGAATTATTTAGCATATTACATTTCAAATCAATTATTCCAAATCTTCAATAACAGAGGCCTATCTGACGGTTAACCTATGGCTGTGAGTTTTCATTGTTTTCATGCATGTCTGATAACAGGTGAGGAATGTTTTGGAGACATACATGTATTTTAGGCATAATGCTGGCCCTAATCTCTGACTGAAAATGTGCAGAATTTATGCATTTACATAACAGTAAATGCCAGCTATGACCGGCCCTCGGAGTTTAAAATGTGTTACTTGTAAACGGAGGGTACAATTAGTCTGTATGGCCCTATTTTACGTAGGTCTACGCTAAGGCCCTTTGATTTGCATCACTTGCGTGTGTCAATTTTGTTTTGTTTTTTTTGACAAAAGATGAATTTTTTTCACTTTAATCCTCTTGAGGAGGCAATATCCTGTTTACCCGTCAGTTCAAAATAAACATTCAATGAATGCAGTTGCACTGCCCTGACATTTTAGACATGCAAATTTGCAAACAATTTAAGAGCTATTAAACTAGTAAACTTTGTTTGTTTGAAAAGTCTTCAACATAATATTATGCCCCATGTTTATTTTTAATCTCCTTACCTTTTAAACTCTATATTTAATATTTTCACATAGTGCTATGGGATGGTTGCGCCACCTGACATTTTGAGGGTTTGAGATGACAAAATGTTACATTTATACTTTTTTATGATAAACATGTATAATGTGAACAGATATTCTGTTCAATAGAATATAATCATGCTTGCTATGAATATTTTTTTATTATTATTTTACACCAAAGTAATGGACACAGAAATCTGCATGTCATGTCATTGACCCACATACATACTGAGGTGGTACTTGAGATGTTTTGACATTGTAAAGGAAATTCATATCCCATCCAACTTTCATCTTATTGTAGACCAGAGCAGTGAAAAGATACTGCTAGGAGGAGGAAGCTACAGTAGATTAAAGTATTTTGTTTTTCAACGTGGCTCATCTTCTAAAACTCGAAGGGAGTAGGCTTTGACTCCGATAGGAATATTTGGATGCATAGCACCTGGGTTTCAAGGACTGGCACTCAATTCTGGCCACCCTATCAGTCATCCTGGAATGTTTCAGAGCAGGAAAACACCCTCTTCAATGTCAACTTCTGCAGAACTGGGTTTTGTTTGAGCTTAAAGCATTTAGACATCTAGGTTGTGTCCAGAAGTCAAGCGTGCACGCTGGGTAGTACCTTCTTCCCAGTAGCGTGTTAGTTAGCTTGCTCCTCAGTGTGCGTCCCTACCTACATTTGGACAGCACTAACTAGTTGGCGTCACCTGACTCGGTGAGGGGGGTGTGTTGACGATTTGCATGACGTGTGGAGCTTGACCTGCGCTGCGCAATGGATTATGGGATACCTGAGGGAAAAAAAGATGCATCGATGCACGCTTGGAAATCACGCCAAACGAAGTAGCCAACTAGTGAGAGCGCTTGACTTTCGGACAGTCTATTCTGACGTAACTTCCGGAAAATGCACACTGCCCAGTGCCCAGCGTGCACGCTTGACTTCTAGACACAACCCTAGAGTACATCTGTTTTCCACCAACCCTAACAGTTAGAGAAGATGATGCTTAACGGTCGCAACTTCTGGGCGCATGTCTGTCATCATCATGTTAAGCCCACCCACTGACTCTATACACGATGTGATTGGTTCGGTGGTTTCTGCCTGAGCCCAGCTCCCAAGTAAAACTGAGAGTTGCTAGACTACCCCGACAGCAAATTAGATTTGCTGCAGCTAGGGGCATCTAGATTTCTAGGCTAGACATGCTAGACTTTTGGTCATAACGTCGTGGAATGTCGCAGACAATAAATCATGGGTTGTTGAACGTGTAAGACGCGCCCTCCTTCAAGCGTCGTTCCCAACTTCGAATCTTCGGACACGACAATGGAAATTTGTCGGCCACGACACAATTGACCTATGGCTAAGGTGAATTGTGGCAAAATCGGAATCGGAAATCGTGTAGTCTGTACAGGCCATAAAAGGGAGCTAAAGGCTAACTGGTATAACCAGGGGGTCAGGATTTGACTGGTTAGCTTCGCCGATTAGCAAAGCACTTCCTCGTCGCCATTTTCCAGAAATACATCATGTCCGGTGCCGTTTTCCCTGCGTTTTCCTCATGCTGATTGGTGGCTGTTCCACTCTCAGCTCACGCACGAGCTTAGTGTGGGCACGAGCTCTCGTTCTGTACCTTACGTCAGTCAGTAACCTGGCACTTAATTGGCTAAGTAAAACGGCACCGGAAACAAGCCTCTTGAAACGCCATGTTGAAGCCTGAAAAAATCGTTCAATTTTGGCACATTTCACTAGCCTAGCATTCCCATTGAAATGAATGGGGGCGGGACTTGTTCACTTTCTCCAGTTCTTATAATACCTCCATGGGTATAACCCACTTCCAGTAAAAGGTTGGCATGTTCCATGAGCTACAGACAGACTATTCATTTTTTTTTATTATCAGTGGCACACAATGCATGTATAAAATTTGCCATTGACAGTCCTTAAACCACTAATTTGAATATGCTGTGTGCACTACGCACTACTACTGTACTGTGTAAGCCACACAGGGATAATAGGCAGTGATGCCAATATTTGCTGATTTATTGACAGGGGTGCAGTGAAGCAGAAATCATTTGAATGATTGGTTGTTTGTGTTTTTTAACATCTAGAAGAATATAACAGAGGTTAACTTGAGGAGGTTGTTGTGTATAATCTTTAGAAAGTTCATGGAAGTGTGTTTGACTTGAAAGACATGATTTTGCTCAGAAATTAAATTGCCATTGGTTGATCATTTTTTGTCAATGAGTTCACAGTTGTTTTCATTGATGTTTTCACAAACAGATATGCATGCACATCAACGCTGGTAAAAAATGCCAGTACATCGGAAACTGCAGCTTTGCCCACAGTGCAGAGGAGCGGGACTTGTGGACATTCATGAAGGAGAACAGCAGTGAGTATTAGCACCCGCCTCTGGCCGCTCATCATTCCCTCCCACCCATACTACAGATGGAGTGGAAGCAGTGGAGACCAATGTGTTCCTTGTGACACACTGAGAGAAAGTGTGTGTTGCATGAAGTTGAAGCTCTAAAAGTTCTGATCCGATTTCATAGCACCATATTTTGGCCCTGATGTGATGATCAGAGTGCAGGATTTGTTTCTACTTTTACAGTCGAATATAAATTAAACCAAACTGAGTTTTCTTTTTGATATATAAAATTAGCATCTCAAGTGTGTTTTGTGGACTAGCCTCAGTTTCAGTACAGCAGTTATTCATAACTCACTCAGATTTGTCTGTGCGTCTGTGTGTTCCTGATTAAGTTGGGGACATGGAGCAGCTGTATGACATGTGGCTTCAGTCTCAGCAACAGGGATGGAGCATGGAGAGTTCAAACACCCTGCGGGAGAATGGCAAGCAGATCCACATGCCCACCGACTACGCAGAGGAAGTGGTAAGTCAGGGTGGACCTGCATGGAGGGTGCACAGAGGGTGCATTATGTCCTCACGGCTCGAAAACAAGTCCATTTGCAACCAATGACTATCACTTTACTCATCATTTCTCAAAGACACATGAGCACTATTAATCTGCTTAATGCATGTTCAGATGTGGGTTCAAAGTGCAGAGCATAAAGTTCTCATGCACTGATCTGGAATTCAGAGGTGGGCAGGACCATTTAAGATTTGAAAATGGATAATTACAATGCATGAAAATGCACTGCACTGTTCACTAGGCTTCTTATTATTTCCACGTAATATTCTTCTGACCAATTTGTGTGTTTAATTCAGCTTGAACTATTTAACTTACAAGCTTACCTACCTAATGAGTCTCCTCCTCAGAGGTGAACAATATCTCCCAGGGTTAGGCCTAGTCAAGGATTTGTAGATCTAGGTTTAAATTTAATTTGAGCTATGTTGCACCACTTAATTTTAAGCATGGTTTAACAAATCCATTATTAACACCTTAACCTGTGATTAAACAGGTTGGTTGCATCAGCAAGGAGTTTTAACCTGCACCGAACTTTAAACCTAAGTTAAAGATAATCAGTTCACTGTCGTGTTTAATTGCGCACATCATTTTTTTAAATTAATATTTATTTTTTTATTTAATCTTATTGAATCGGTAATTCCTTGAAAATTCCTCCTCATCATAAAACTCCAGGGTTGAGACGGTCTCTTGTTTCCCTTTGTGGGACTCGATTTTCTTCAATCCGTGTAATATATGCTGCTATTTCTAATATTTAAACCACCTCAACAGCAGGTTTAAAATGAATCCTTAACTGAAATTGAAATCTGAGTTTAAAGCAGTTGAGCAATAATGTAAAACTTAGAGAAAACCTAGGCACTACTTTTTTTTACTACATACCAGTTGAGCAACAAGTTTAAAGTTAATCCAGGTTTATGGAAACATCTAAACCAAGATTGAAAAAGATGGTTTAAAATGTAAACCTGATTACCTTTAAACTAGGTTTAAAGTTGGGTGCAACTGGATTAATGGACAAACCTTGATTTAATCCAGGTTAAAGCTTAATACCTGTTTGTAGAAGGAAAACAAGGATTAAAGTTGTTTATGGAAGTCTAGGAGAAAGTGGCTGTTTTGAAGCTACTCCATTCAGTCCTTGGCTTCGTATTTTGGTTGCTGTGTGTGTGCCTTGAAACATCTCTCTCTCTCTCTCTCTTCCTCTCTCCCACTCTTCCTTGATAATTTCAGGCAGGAAACCACTGCTGGCTTTGTGGTAAGAACTGCAATAGTGAGAAGCAGTGGCAGCAGCATATCACATCAGACAAACACAAGGAGAGGGTGTTTAACTCTGAAGATGACCAGAATTGCTGGCAGTATCGCTTCCCCACTGGCACATTCAAAGTTTGTGAAAGGTAAGAGGCGTCACACCATTTACAGTACGCTTGTGTGTGGGCACTGTCCTGGATTCAGTCATGTTTGTTGCTTATAATGGTGTGTGTGTGTGTGTGTGTGTGTGTGTGTGTGTGTGTGTGTGTGTGTGTGTGTGTGTGTGTGTGTGTGTGTGTGTGTGTGTGTGTGTGTGTGTGTGTGTGTGTGTGTGTGTGTGTGTGTGTGTGTGTGTGTGTGTGTGTGTGTGTGTGTGTGTGTGTGTGTGCAATGAAATGTACCATGTACCAAAATAAATGAACTTGGGTATCTGTTCTTTGATTGCTTTGCAGGTTCCTTAAAGGCACTTGCACTGAAGAGGAACTGTGCAAGTTGGCTCATGGTGATGAGGAACTGAAAGAGTGGAGAGACAGAAGGGAATTCCTTTTGATGAAACTTGCCAAAGCCAGAAAAGATCACCTGATAGCGCCCAATGACAATGACTTTGGCAAATATAGTTTTCTGCTTAAAGATATTAACTAACATTTTAATCATGATGACATATAATGCACGGGATGAGATATAATAACACATGGTAAAAAGTACAAAGTCAGCCCTTTTTTTCTAAAACAAAAAATAGGGCTCACTTTTGGCGAGTTATAAAGGACCAAAAATAAAACAGGCCCGTTCTCTCGGTTTGGGGACAGAGAATTTGTTCGGACAGAGGCGGCCTTGTGTTCTTAGTTATCATGGCTTTGTTGCTGTTATCACAGATTCAGATAGGTTACGCACCAATGCCTTTTGCTGTCCTGCTCCTGCCACAGGATCGACTTTGACTTTTTTTTCAGTTGGAATGTTAAATTGAAAGAGGTGCCAAAGGAAGAAGGTGGAGCTTAGATCACAGAAAGCCTGAGTTCTGATAATGAAAGCCTTGAGGAGCAAGGATGTTTTCCGATGAAAGACAAACTGGTATTGTTGCAAAATCCTTTGTTTTGGTTCTTAATTCCAGGGTGGAATATTGAGATGTTTGAGGTATTCTGGTATTTTATTGTGTTTATTTTTATCCTCTTCTATGATGTTCTGCCTACCTGTCCACAATAAATCATTACCAGCAGATTTTTTTTTTCTGTTTAACAACAGGTTTGTGTTGAGTTGCTTTCTTGTCATAGGAGTTTTTGTATGTAAAAGAAAGAACATTTACCACAAGGCAATAGTGATCTATGGGTTTAGATCAATGACATACAATGGTGTTTTGTTTTTTCTTCACAAAGTGATTCTTTGTTTTTAGCTGTATGGTAGTGGCCAACAACCCCACAGTTCTGAATATTGTGTCCCTGGACCATACGTCGGCACACGTCCATTCACCACATAGTGAGTGCAAGGTCCTCTAAGCGAGCTCATTAGAGGAGATTCACCAATGGACTGTCTCACAGCCACCTGTGAAAGGCTGAATTGTTTCTCTGCACTGCAGCAGAGACACCTGGGGTGCTGTACTAGGCCTCCATCTGACCTTGTTCAGTGTTAAAGTTTTGCTCCTCTTTGTAGTGGTTAGATTCTGACTCCCCAAAACACGCACGCATGCGCACGCACACCCACACCCCTCCACACCCCTCATCATTCAGCCGACCCAGTAACCCACAGATCATGGAATTTTGGAAAGTCTATCCCAGGTATTGGTGTTAGGGAAGTATATTTTTGGGGGGTAACGTCATGGAATATCAGGGAATTCTGTTGTAGAAGTTTAGAATTACATTAATACAAATATTTCCACGCGGAACTGGTGCACATCTGCTTTATTAGCTTTACTACTTGCTTGAGGAGCCCAACTTTGCTTATTCGATTCCCATTCATTCATCTCCTGCTCTGAAAAAGTATCTATTGTAATCTATAAAAAGTAGCTATTGAATGCTATGCGGCTGCTCTGAAATCATCAGTCAGTATTGTACTATTACATTCCAGTATATTGTTTCATTGTTTGTCAGGGAAAAGTAATCTTGACTTAGTGGAAACCCTGAATAATACACGTGTAAATGCTCTGTAACTGTGAGATTGCCACTGCGTAGGACTAAGATCTCCAAGGAACATAATGAATGTGTATGAAGCAGTGGGCTCTGCAGGCACCAAATACTCAAGGTCAGTAGCCTACTATGCCTGTAATTCATGCTGCATTCCAAGAGTCCTGACTCCGGTAGATTTACAAATGGAATACATGTCTATTCTGGTTCCTTTAGCTGACCTAATAATTTCCCCTGTACTTCCAGGAAAGTGGCTATTTTCACAAGGGCTACACAATTGGTTGCCTGTTGAAATCGCCTATAACAGTAAATCCTTTCAGTCTACAACCGATTCTCAACCTCCCTTTCTGAGCGTGTGAGATGACTTGTATTTAATGTTGGCACTACACAGCTGTAGTTCACAACAGTCAGTGGGAAATAAGACATTATGTGGCTGATATTTGAGCAAATGTTGTCTTTAATATTTGTCGAGAGGTTTAAACATTGGGAGCATTGAAGATGAGTGACATTAGCCAAGGGTGGACTGCATCTCCAAACATGCAAACAACATGCTTTTTCCTGACTGTGCAATATTGGATTCAGGATGCTCCACTGTTTCAGAAATAAATTCTAGACACGTAACAGTTTTAACAATCCTAACGTGGTAGTGTATACCTGAACATGGACATCATCCTCAATGTATGGATTTATTGAAGTATTTTGCTTTTAAATCGTTTTCTAGACACAAGCAGTGTTTGAAAATAACATTTCCTTTCAAATGAGATCTATACACAAAGTTGTCATATAAAAATACATTTTTGACAAGCTTACAAGTAGCAAACTTCTATCAAGAATACTCAAACGTATTTCAGATTTATTACAGTTTAGAGTTGTACTTTGACAAAATACAGGCTGAAAGTGGGACACATGGGCATTTTAAGGTGTTAAAAGTATATAGCAGTACAGGAAGAGATTAACAGTCATACAATTGCACTCTGTAATTGTAATCTGCAGAAATGTATAATCTTCCATACAACTCTGTTTGTTCAACCACAGAAGTACAGTAGCTTTGCCTTCAGGAAGCTCCTTGGTGTAAAAACGGCACCTTGACATTTCCTTCATTGGCACAAGAGACTTGTGGACATGTTGTCCCACCTTCTGAAGACATTGATAGTTGACTACTGCTCTCACACTGAAGCATATTCCATTATTGGATGAATATACACAACACCCTGTGAAAGGCTTTAAGGATATCTGACAACATGTCAAGATATTATTACATTGTTTCATATCAAGAGTGATGGCACTGATTTGGAGAACAGCAATGGGAAAGCCAGCTTGATTCCCCTGTACTATGCAAACTAGTAACAACAACACAAAATCTCTCAGCAAATGCAGAATTTGTCAAATGTATAACAAATTTCCCTTATTTAGCGAGCACATTTCACATAATATTGAACAAAAACAATGCATGGTTCAAGGAGGTCACAGTTTCATTGATTCAGAACAGAAGCCACTGGGAAACACCACTGTAAATACTGCTGCTTTTGTTTGGTCACAGTAAAGCCAGAGCCAGCTCTGGGAATGCGCTCTGTGGTTTCAAACAACATACATTATGCCTCATTTGACAGAGCTTTCATAAATTTAATGCAAGGAAATGAAAAAGTAAACAAAAACATAAGGGCATCTTCTTTCATGCCAAACAGTACAAACAAGGACTTGGCTCCTGGCAATAACAGATTCACACTGAAAATCACACCTTTTGGCAAATAAATGATTACAACACAATACTTATGTACAACTTCACATTATGAATAGGCTCAACAGGGACCGTGGACTTACAGTATAATGAAGGGCAGACAACCCTCAGATTGTCCGATGACGGAGTTGTATGGTGGACAAGTGCATGCATTGATTTCATCCTTCATCTAGGAGGCTGGGGTTGACAAGATGTAGCTTACTGTGGAAGGCAGGCCCAAATGCACATGGTGAGGTCCTTACATGGTCTCCTTCACAGGCAGCTATGAAGGAGCCTGGAGCAAGTTAACCATGGCTCTCTGTGCCGTTAGGGGTCAGCCTTGTCTTGTGCTCAACACGTGGGCCCCTGGCCGAGTACTGTACCAACAGGAAGGGCTCCTTGGTCTCCCCCTCGCCCACTATACTCTCCTCATCCTCAGACTGGCTCATGCGCTGCAAGCGCAAATAGCACCAACAGCCGAAAATCAGAGCACCCAAGGCTGCCACTGCAATGAGGATCACTATCACGGTCACCACCCCCGTGGTGGGGCTATGGTCCATTATGGACATCTTCGTCTGTGCAATCTATTGAAGCTAAAGATAGTCGTAATGACAGGTGCGTCTAGTCTGGAAGATCTTTTCGACTCGTTTTCACACCTCTGTCTTTGGCACCTATAAGGAGAGAGAACGGATGTCAGAATCTTTACCGAGCATATGTTAACTTTGAAGCCTACTTGAGATAACTCTGAGAGTTCTGCATAAAGAAAGGAACCACAATTAACTGACCTGCTGATTGTGACCATTTTAATGAAGTAGACAAGGAACATTTGCTGAGCAAACTCACTACGACCAATCTGGATAATCGAAGCTACACACAGTATGCACCTGAAATCACTACCGTTTTCCAGACAAAATTTCTATACCTAAACTGCATATGTATGAAGGCACGTATTACCGGGGAAATAGCCTATACCCTCGATCAACCTTGCTTCCTCAATCATCGACGAGGCAAATTAGTGCTGTGCCCCTGCATACTAAATTCTACATTTCCATGCCACCCATGACTGACTACGTCAAAATATAAAAACTCAATTGATGCATGGTTTAGTTTTCTATCCGTCCGAAAATATTTTACAGAGGGAACAGTAGGCTAGTTGAGTATGGCTAAACTGCCAAATTAACCAAAATCAAAACTAAAATGGGATGCACAGTAACAGTCAAGCTAGACGTCAAATATCCTGTGATCTGCCTGTGACTGCTAACGTTTATACTCACCATTTTGTGTTTCTTGGGCGTTTTCGGACTCGAAACCTTCCCGTCAAAGCTGCACCACTGTATGATTTGCCAGCAAGAACACATTAAATCCGTTATGTTTTAGCTGGATATCCATAACTATGCATGTCACAAATACCACAAATGATGCTGATAATCCCCATTTTATGTCCTCCTCCTCCTCCTCCTCCAGTCTACGGCAGGGCCTAGATGATGCACACCTTCAGCAACGCAAAATGAAAAGCTAGAGACACAACAGGAAATGAGATCAGTAAATAGATATCCAATCATGTACGTCGATGAGTCTCATGAGTCAAATGAGTTTCTTTAATAATGTATGCAATTTATTTATTTTCACCATTCTTCTGCTGTCGTTGTTTAGGACCCCGCATTTGGAGCATACCCCCAGGGGAGAACATGCGTAGCCCATCATGTAAGTCGATTAGATGGGTCCAATTGAAAATGTCAAGAAATGTGTTCAATTGTTAAGAGTTTTGAGTTTCTTTAATAAATATGCTATTTATTTTTTCCCCTTGCATTGGAACATACCCCCACTACAGACAGTATGGAGTATGGACTGTCAACGTGTGGTGTCAGTAGCCTACTAAGTATAAGTAGTAGGCTGTGGCGTCACCATGAGTTCTGCCAGGGAGCAAATTGGACTCCAAAACTCCTCAAAGGTAGATGTACTGTAGGCTATCCAATAAACCCAAATAGTCACAGGATTAACATTAAATATTACAGAAACCACATCATTGCTCACCCCACGATTGCTCTGAATGTTCTTTCGAGGACATGGGGAGTCAGTTTCAAAGAGATGTTTTAGTGTGAGCTAAGTTACACTGAAAATGGAATGTAGCTTATTACTGTAGGCTACACCAAAGAGTTACAATGTATCCGAGTCGCTTAGATGCAGTGACGCACGCAGTTATCATCACGTGATTAAATTTTTTTTCCATTTTTGTCAAATCGAAAGTAAGCTGTAGGCTACATGGACAGGAAGTTAGTGAAACTACTTGAACATAGATCAATTGTTTAGTGACGGTAGTTTATCGATTGCAAGAAGGCAGCTTTTACTGGGGATACAATTCTTCTGTAAGTATACGGGCACATTAGCTGTAGACTTATGTTTAAGTCCGTGTTAAAGGCTAGCCTATCTGACTTAACTTTACCTACACGTTCGCATCCAGGATAGCTAACGTAGCCTAAAAGACATTCATTAAAAGGTTGTAGGCCGGCCTAGGCCTACTTGTTAACGAGTCAGGTAATGTTGACTATCTAACTAGAGTCAAGTTAAAGAAACACGTGCTAACATGAGTTTTTAACAAAGGTGCGTCTTCGAAAGGACATGGGAAGTTGCTTCTTTCGGTAACAAGTTATGTAACGTTAACATTGATTTTACTTAAGTCTTGATACCATGACGACGGTATTAGTTGTTTAAGAGTTATATCTATTACAACATTGCTGTCAATCAGTCAACATCCTGAATTCTACGTATCCAAACGTTGAAACGTTTAGTATGTTACCAAATGTCTGACGCGCATGACGTCGCGTTTGTTTAGTTTAATTTTAGCAGACGGTTTTGTCCTACAATGTGCATTTTTACGCAAGAACAAAAGAAAACCAGTCGCACCCTACTTGGGTCTACAAGTGTTCTTTGACACGAACCATCTGTGGGCAGCAGCAGGTAGGCCTAAGCCATGCTGTTGGAAGTGCAAACAATAAGTGCATTGCTATTGAGATCACATGGGAGATGGCTTAAGGGTTCTAGAAGTATTTTGCCATATTTACTCGAATAATTTAAGTTCAATTTTTCCACATTCCATGTGTAGCCTACTTGTGGCATCTTGGCTATCTTGGCTACTGGTGACACTGACACACACACACACACACACACACACACACACACACACACACACACACACACACACACACACACACACACACACACACACACACACACACACACACACACACACACACACAAAGTAAAGCTTTGGTGACTGCTTTGATGAGCCATGACTCGTGAAATGATGTCTTCCGTGTGAGACCTAGCTGTATGCATTCCAGTTTGCATTATGGTCATCACAACACAACCAGTCAGAGAACCAATGGGAGAGGTAGTTATAGTCATTCAGAGACGGCAGACGAACTGGAGACAAGTCCAGGAATTGCGTCAAAATATAGGGACCCCAGACCCTAACACAATTTTTTTCCTAATGAAAACATAATCATTCATGTCACTTCATGTGGGAATTAGAGGTGGGAAACTGGAGGAAGATTTTGCCACCGGAGTTGCCCAGTTGGGGGCTCGTAATACTGTAGTTCATTTGTAGTCTGTGGCCTTTAATAGACCTCTGAAGTTCACCTACAAAAAAGCTCCAATTTTGTCCAGATTTGTCTATGGGAAAAATCACATGGGGATTTTGAATTATTGTACCTGTTTCCACCTTGCGGGGACGAAGAAATTGGAAATGCAGACATTAATCTACACAGTTTTGTCCTCTGCCCTGGATTGGATACTGTGATCTTTCCTATCCCAGAGATAACTTACAATGCAACTTGCCATAGGTAGTGAGCTTCAATTAACACCTGGATCTCCTTATATGGGCAAAGATGGCAGATTTGGTTCCTCACTGTAGGCAAACATCAGAGGTCTATGTCCAACTGTTTTAATGTGGACTTGCTCATTTACGATTAGTGAGTGTATGTTTTAACTTTTGTTGTGGCATCCATGTTTTTTTGCACATTACGACGTTAAAGCACATGAACACTCCCAGTGGGAAAAACAATGTAATCGCGGGGGGTCCCTGATATTACTATGGCATGAACGGACCATTGGAGAAAAGAGGGTGTTTGAAAATTACGCCAAGAGCGACACATTTCCAATGCTGCTTCCTTATGTTGGAATGTGTGAAAATATACAAATATTGAAGGGATATCTTCTTATACAGTAGGCCTATGTGATTTCTGCAACAGTGATACTGAAAACGTTTTGATATTCTGTTATTTTATGCAGTAGGCTAGGGTAGGCCAATGACACACGTATGTAGCCTACAGAAAACACTTAAAGGGATATTCCACCATTTTTGGAAATAAGCTAATTTTCCACCTCCCCTCGAGCAAAACAATTGATATTTACCTTTTTCCCATTCATCCAGCCATTCTGTGAGTCTGGCGATACAACTTTTAGCTTCAGCCTAGCATAGATCATTGAAATGGATTAGACCAGTAGCATCTCGCCTGCTAGCATCATGTTTAAAAGTGACTAAGATTTCCGGTAATTTTCCCATTTAAAACGTGTCTCTTCTCAAGTTAGAAAGTGCAATTAGACCAACTGAAAATGAAACCTGGCGTTTTTCTAGGCTGATTTGACATGGAACTACACTCTCATCTGGCGTAATAATCAAAGAACTTGCAAACTACTGGCACTACTACTGCTTGTTGTCTATGGAGACTATTTTCAGATGCTGCGTGATATCACTGCGCCCATGGTGCGTTTCCAAGTTGCCTTGATATGGCTGCCTTATAGAAATGTATCATACCGTAAGTAGTTTGTAGTTTTTCATTTCAAAGCTAAAAAAAACTTCAGAAGCCATTTTTTCCAACTATCCACTGGGTGGCACCAAAGTGCTATATGTTGTCTGCTGGTATCAGAAAGTATGCATAAGTTAGAGCAGTTTGAGTGACAGCTGGACAAATTTGCATAGCCCTCCCTGATTTCAGAAGTCATAATTCAGCCCAGGGATCACTCGGAAGCTCAGGGAGGGCCATAGACATTGTATAGTAACTTTACAGCTGTTTTGGTGTGATCTTTAAAGGAGTGTGGCCTGACTAAACCTATGTACAACACGTGCCTCTGTTTACAGAATTCCAGACGGGTCATGGCAAGCGCACCTCCAATGGAGCCAAACTACTTGGGGCAGCCCCAGCCTCCAACGTATGAAGAGACTATGACTGCTCCTGTGTATAACTATGGTCCCACACCCCCTCCTCCTGTCTATGACAAAATGCCCCAACCAGCTTATCCACCAACCTTTACACAACCAGCATATCCATCTCAGGCATATAGCCAGATGCACCCACAACAGTCAAATGCAGCAGGAACATCAGCTGTAGGTAATATGACATTAAGATTCATACTTTCTGCACAGTTCAGTTGATCTTAAGTGTGTCATGGCTGTCAGACGTGCATGTGGATTGTGAACCGAACACTAATATGCTTTTGCAAATGAACATGATGTGGTCAAATGTACAGTAGGGCTTAAAAATGACATAGAATGGATGAATGCTGTCTTTAACCTTATTCTCTGGTGTTAACAAAGGTTTTTACAAGCCCATTTACAACCCTATAACTAGTCAAGGTCATGTCAGTCAGACATTTGCATACTGAGGAAACATTTTTGTTATATTTGGGGGACAAGCTTGCCCCACATTTCCATTTAACAGAGCTAGAGCTGTGTTCAAAGACCTTTATGTTCTTACAATGTACTCACAGAATGAAGAGGTAGCTAAATGTGAAATGTAAAAGTGTATATTGGTTAGAAATCATAACCATCTGACAGTTTGTATATTTACAGTAAGAGTTCCCAGACTGTTATTATCCCGACAGCAGTTTCTTTAACAAATAAACAAAAAAAAAAAACACACATTTCACCTGTCACCTGCTGTCTCGCCAGTGAACGTCCAGACTGTATATGTCCAGCCACGCATGGTTTTGGGAGATTTTCCAGTACACGTCCACTGCCCTGTATGTGCCCAAATGGTCCTCTCTCGTCTCAACCACAGCAGTGGAGTCCTGACTTGGCTAACCTGCTTCAGCCTCAGTCTTGTAGGGTAAGTTAGCTGTAATTTACATTTTGTCTTGTGACCTAAAATGAAATGTCCAGGCTACATGCTGAAGTTACACTAGTTAATAGTTAGTAGAAAATAAATAGACCAGAAGATACAACTCATTAACCTACCAAGATGTTTTGTAAATACACATTTACATACTGTAGGTCAAGTAACTAGACATGTTTCATGAAGCATATCAAATAACCATATTCACTGTCAATCTTTTTCTCTAAAATGGATGTCCCCTTCGCCAGTTGCATTTATGGATGCTGCTTGATTCCATTCTGTGTGGACGGCATGAAAGATGTGAAACACATGTGTCCCAACTGCAATTCTTTGCTTGGAGTCTACAAGCGGCTGTGATGCTCATGCTTGGTAACAACTGTGTATAAAAAAACTTTGATTCGGTATAAAAACATTTGTACATATTATATTAAGGCCGGAGCTTTACTTATTCTTTAGGGTTCTCCAAAAAGATATTCTATATTTGTTTATGTTAAAAATCTATTTGTTTGTTCATAATTTAGATTAGTTAGATAATAAAGGTGGAGGTTGTTTTCTCATTTCTCAAGTGCCTGGTCAGAATGCCACTGTCATAGAATGACACTTAATCGGTTGTAATGAAGGGACATAAGAGAAAGAGTTTTAGCAGTTGAATTGCCCTTCATTGTGACTATCGTTAATTCCGTCAGACAAGACGAAATATGTTTGTCATCAACCTTTTTTCAAGACGATGACGAGACTGCACCAATGCCTTTTGAAACACTGACTAAGACCATATTAACATGCATTACTGTTGACTAAAAACGACGAGTCGAAAACTAAGATAAAATCTCCTCATTTTCATCTACAAAATGAAAAGACTAGCTGTTACTGTGCATTCAGACCAAAAGCGTCAAGAGCGCCAGAAATCATTAATTTTCTATGGAGAGTCGGCGTTACTGGCGTCAAAAGCGTTCTGAGCACGAAACTCCGGGTGCGTTCGGGTTTGTTTGCTCGCTCTGGATGCACCGAGTGTGATACTGGATAAACACACGATCATTCCGAATTTACGAACGGTTAAGCGTGCTGGGAGTAGCAATTTACGAACGCACCCTACATGGAGCAAGAATACCCGAGATTTCTCCAACAGTTATCTACAGTAAGCCTTATGCCACAACACAACATACTCATAAATTGCAGCTTCTCTCAAATATATAAGAATTAACATCCCCCAGAATGTCCATACGAAAATGTTCAAGTAATGTCAACTATTTAAAGGGACACTTCACCGATTAGCTTTAAGCTTTGTATCTTTAGAAAACCAGTCATGTTTTTGAATGGTCGTACATCGTTCCCTCAGTTTGCCTTGAGATGGGAGAAATACGGATTTCAATGTTGGACTTCCTGCTTTCAATGATGTAAAAATCATGTAAAAAAAAAAAATCATAATTTTACATCATTGAAAGCAGGAAATCCTATTCATGGGTTTCATTGAAATCCGTATTTCTCCCATCTCAAGGAAAACTGAGGGAATGATGCACGACCATTTAAAAACATGACTGTTTTTTTAAAGATACAAAGCTTAATGCTAATCGGTGAAGTGTCCCTTTAACTAGTTACACTGATGATGCAAAGTTTGCTAGCAAGTAAAGCCTACTGTACCTTACACTGATAACATTTGGGAAAGATTCTCCAAAGATTGTAGTCTTTTCACTAATGCCCCTCATTCAAACTTTACTCAAAAGACTACAGTCTTTCAAGAATATTTCCCAAATCTTGCCAGTGTAAGGTAGGCTTAAGCTAATATGGAAAGTTTGATGAATGTGAGGCATTTGGGCGCATAGCTAGCGTAGTGGAGTAAAACATTTGTACTTAGGCCTACATAAGGGGATGTCTTTCATCATGTAAACAAAGAAAATGACAACTGGTCCCTTAATTCCATAGCCGACACCTAACTGTAGCTCGACTTAACTTATCAACTTATTAAAAAATAAAATACCTAGTCATCTAAAACCTGACTAACAAAAAATATATTTGAATGACTAAATATGAAAAAGACTAACTGTGCGTTCATGAGCAACTGGGAAGTGGGAGAATTCTAGAGTTTATGGGGTGCACATCACATCTGAACTGGCAACATTCTAGTTTGAAGTGGGGGCTTTGGGAAAGCTCCCAGGAGAATGTTCTGATATCACTCAACACAGTGAACGCTCTCCCTTTGGAAGTGGGAACCATCCCACTTCCCAGCCGCATGAACGCACTATAAAAAAGGACATTTTGTCACAAGACTAAGACTAGGACTAAATTAAAAATAGGTGACAAAATGAACACTCGTTATGACTGAAGGATGGTCGTCTTTTGTTATTGTATTCAGAGAAATGTGTAATGTTATTCTTTTCCCCCCTCTGAACTCTCACCTACCTAATCATATCATGTAGTGGTGGCTTGAACAATGTTATGACTCTGTGACATAGTAGAGTAGCCTACCTAATCAGTTACTCTAGCCTTTAAAGTGATGAAGTATAGCAGGTTTGATGAATGTTCAGCAAAGTTCATGCAAGTACCGTCATAATGGACAGAACCTTAATTAATCAGTATGTTAGGATTGGATAGGTTGCTAGGTTGAGGCAGCCGTGGCCTACTGCTTCGAGCTTGTAACCGGAGGGTTGCCAGTTCGATCCCTGATCAGGTCATGGCTGACGTGCCCTTGAGCAAGGCCCCTGTTGAGCAGGCAGCTCACTGCTCAGGGTTAGTGGGCTTCCCCTCACTGGGTGTTCACTGTGTGCTGTGTGTGCTCACTAATTCACAGATTGGGATAAATGTAGAGCCCGAATTTACCTCACAGGATCAAAAGAGTATATATACACTATACTACAAAGCATATTGCCCCAGCTGTAATCCAGTCATAAGTCAAGTCGCAGTGCTTAAAATAACTTGGAAGACTCTTTTGATGCATGGTGTCCATGTGAATGGCCAGTTAGATATCAGGACAAAGGAGAATTCATGCATGAAAGGGGTAGACAAGAGTATGGTCAAGACAGTGTCTACAGTAAGTAAGAACAAATAATTTGCTATATCAGTTTGCAATGCCATATGTTATGTGTTTTACTGTCTAATTAGTCAGTTTTTATTATTATTTTAAGCCACTTTATGAAAATAATGAATATTATTATTGTTATTGTTATAATTATCACACAATTGTATTACTAAACTGATACGCATTTCTGTTATTGTAATGTGTCGCAATTTGGATAAGCTCCAATGAATGCCTAACTTGTAGCCTATCAATATTTCTCTGAACAATATATAATGTGTCTTTTTTACAGTCACAGTGTATAAGAAGAATAATCTGTTACCAAATAATTTTAAGTATATTGCATATTCACATATGTCTTATATTAATATACCATAGATGCCTGTCTGATGTATAACCAGCAATATTTTATTTTGTGGAGAATGTCATATGAAAGTGATTAAACGTATGGAATCATACCTCCATTTGAAGGCTCTCTTGTTTATTCACTTCAGGCTTTTGTTCACATTTTCAAGTGAAAAAATAACACATACAGTAGATGCATAGAATACGATTAAATGCTTGTTTATTATTATGAGACCATGTAAACAATGTTGGTATTTAGATTTTGTCAGTCCTTAAACAACCAGAATAGCTTGAGGGTTAATCGATTTTTTCACCCTGTTTTACCTTGCCTTGACTTTGTCATAATAGATTTCTAAACTGGATGCATGTACATACACATGAAACAACAACAACAAAAAGGTAGGCCTACAGTGCAAATAGACGACTTAAAAACCAAGAGATACATTTCAGGGTAAAGTTTGCTGCAAGTCTTCGACTTCATATTTCCACATTTTTTTATGAATCAAAGAATTATCAGAAAGGTCGGCCATTTTTACTGCTCGAAGCACAGGTTCTGGGCTATGTGTTTGGACTTGACCCATCACCATGACATATTTACCTGTAAGTAAAATTAACAGGTTACGATCATTTTAAACGTCTGTTTAGTGTAAACCACTAGGCCTATATGTTTGTGTACTGTGTAACCTAAATGCAATAGTACAGGGATTAGCAAGCTTACTTACCGTGAATTAGACATGGCTTTCCCTTAGGTATGTTATTAACACCACCAACAACAAAGTTACCGGTCTCGTCCAAGAGAATAACTGTGTTGTGATCTGGCTGAACCTCAACCACAGTCCCTTGCATCCATACGATAGATACAACGAGAGAATTTTCCTTCCCTTGACCGACCCTCCTTATACTGAATTCGGACTTCCCATTTGGTCCAACACGATTTTTACCTTCTCGAAGCTGCCCAGAAAGTACTTTCACAGGGGGACTTCGTGTTTTATCCAAAAATCCTGTCTCGGATAGTGCCATCTCCTCATATTATGTAGACTAGCCTATCATCAGAATGTCATTTAAGTTCCCGCGCCTCTCTAGTAGTTCCGTGGAGCCAGCGACAGTAAGCGACAGTACGCGACAATAGCGGGCAAGATGGCGGCGAAAAATGTCAAAATAAAGGTACACACGAACGATCAGATAAAGTAGGTCAATATTCGTTTTTGAGAGTATTTCAACGGTTTGCACGAAATGTATGCATGTTGCTGCAACGTAGCCTATTTAACCACGTGTAAATGTTGTAATTGTAGCAGAGATTTAACGCTAACGTGCTTGAAATTAAACGGAAGTGACCTCACGCAACACCTTTCTCAGTGCAAAGCCAGATGAACGTCTCCATCCCCTGATATAGGCAGAAAATGTCTAATAAGGGAATAAGTAGAACGGCTCTGATATAGGTTACTGACTGCTAACAGAGAGTGGAAAAAACAAACATATAAGAAAGGGATAATAATATTAAACGTTGATGTTAAGTAGGCTAAATGCTGTATATGATTATCATGCAAGAAAATAATTGTGGAAGGATGACCTTTTCCATAAACATCACCTAAAATAACCCCATTATCAAAAAAACCTCAAACTTATCAGTTAAAATGTTTACAACCAATAATGTCAACTTGTACGTTGCACATGTAGGCATAAATATGACATAAATTACATGTATGAAATATGTTAATCGCCCCACCCCGACAGGTCATCACTCAAATCACATACAAGGCATGTCAGGAAACACCCTTTAAGGAAAAACGGATATCAAATTCACCTTTGTAAGTACCAGGCTATGTAACTCCGTACCAACTTAAATACTTTAAGCCTGTCACTGACACATAGGCCTACTGTTGAATTTCAAATTGTGCTGCTGTGAAAACAAGTTGTGCATATTTGAAAGGGGGGTAAAATTAAATCCTTATGACGGAATATAGGCCTACATTAGCCTAATATTTATACCAAGTTTGCTTTTAGGTACAAGGCATGAAGTCTGTACTGAGTCATGTGCACATAGCCTACTGCTGAACTTCAAATTGTGTGGCTGTGAAAAAACTAAATTGTGCATATGTCAAAGGGGGGTGAAATGTAATCCTTATAATGTGTACTTTCAGGATATATATATAAATGTTTATACCAAATTCGCCTTTGTAGGTACCAGGCCATAGTGTACCGAGTCACTAAGCGTTACGTTGACACACTAATGAAATTCAAATTCTGTGGCTGTGAAAACAATAAGTTGTGCATATGTCAAAGGGGTGTGAAATGGAATCCTTAGAAGGTCTACTTTCAGAAAATATATAGATGTTTATACCGAATTCGCCTTTGTGGGTACCAGGCCATACCAAGGGTGTACCGAGTCACATAATAGGCCTGCCATTGACATACACTGTTGAACTTCAAATTGTGTGGCTGTGAAAACAATAAGTTGTGCATATATAAAAGGGGGGTGAAATGGAATCCTTAGAAGGTCTACTTTCAGAAAATATATAGATGTTTATACCGAATTCGCCTTTGTGGGTACCAGGCCATACCAAGGGTGTACCGAGTCACATAATAGGCCTGCCATTGACATACACTGTTGAACTTCAAATTGTGTGGCTGTGAAAACAATAAGTTGTGCATATATAAAAGGGGGGTGAAATGGAATCCTTAGAAGGTCTACTTTCAGAAAATATATAGATGTTCATACCGAATTCGCCTTTGTGGGTACCAGGCCATACTAAGCGTGTACCGAGTCACATACTAAGCGTTACTTTGACACACAGCTGTTGAACTTCAAATTGTGTGGCTGTGAAAACAATAAGTTGTGCATATTTAAAAGGGGGGTGAAATGGAATCCTTAGAAGGTCTACTTTCAGAAAATATATAGATGTGTATACCGAATTCGCCTTTGTGGGTACCAGGCCATACTAAGCGTGTACCGAGTCACATACTAAGCGTTACTTTGACACACAGATGTTGAACTTCAAATTGTGTGGCTGTGAAAACAATAAGTTGTGCATATGTAAAAGGGGGGTGAAATGGAATCCTTAGAAGGTCTACTTTCAGAAAATATATAGATGTGTATACCGAATTCGCCTTTGTGGGTACCAGGCCATACTAAGCGTGTACCGAGTCACATACTAAGCGTTACTTTGACACACAGATGTTGAACTTCAAATTGTGTGGCTGTGAAAACAATAAGTTGTGCATATGTAAAAGGGGGGTGAAATGGAATCCTTAGAAGGTCTACTTTCAGAAAATATATAGATGTTCATACCGAATTCGCCTTTGTGGGTACCAGGCCATACCAAGGGTGTACCGAGTCACATAATATAGGCCTGCCATTGACATACACTGTTGAACTTCAAATTATGTGGCTGTGAAAACAATAAGGTGTGCATATGTAAAAGGGGGGTGAAATGGAATCCTTAGAAGGTCTACTTTCAGAAAATATATAGATGTTTATACCAAATTCGCCTTTGTGGGTACCAGGCCATACT